>NW_028225248.1:600000-985229 GCF_052327205.1 Somniosus microcephalus
GGGTGAATCAGAAGAAGTAGACGAAGGAGAAGGAGAAGGTGAAGTCTGGAGGGTGAATCAGAAGAAGCAGAAGAAGGAGATGGAGAAGGTGAAGTCTGGAGGGTGAATCAGAAGAAGTAGAAGAAGGAGAAGGAGAAGGTGAAGTCTGGAGGGTGAATCAGAAGAAGCAGAAGAAGGAGAAGGAGAAGGTGAAGTCTGGAGGGTGAATCAGAAGAAGCAGAAGAAGGAGAAGGTGAAGTCTGGAGGGTGATTCAGAAGAAGCAGAATAAGGAGAAGGAGAAGGTGAAGTCTGGAGGGTGAATCAGAAGAAGCAGAAGAAGGAGAAGGAGAAGGTGAAGTCTGGAGGGTGAATCAGAAGAAGTAGAAGAAGGAGAAGGAGAAGGTGAAGTCTGGAGGGTGAATCAGAAGATGTAGAAGAAGGAGAAGGAGAAGGTGAAGTCTGGAGGGTGAATCAGAAGAAGTAGAAGAAGGAGAAGGAGAAGCTGAAGTCTGGAGGGTGAAGCAGAAGAAGTAGAAGAAGGAGAAGGAGAAGGTGAAGTCAGGAGGGTGAATCAGAAGATGTAGAAGAAGGAGAAGGAGAAGGTGAAGTCAGGAGGGTGAATCAGAAGAAGCATAAGAAGGAGAAGGAGAAGGTGAAGTCTGGAGGGTGATTCAGAAGAAGCAGAATAAGGAGAAGGAGAAGGTGAAGTCTGGAGGGTGAATCAGAAGAAGCAGAAGAAGGAGAAGGAGAAGGTGAAGTCTGGAGGGTGAATCAGAAGAATTAGAAGAAGGAGAAGGAGAAGGTGAAGTCTGGAGGGTGAATCAGAAGAAGTAGAAGAAGGAGAAGGAGAAGGTGAAGTCTGGAGGGTGAATCAGAAGAAGTAGAAGAAGGAGAAGGAGAAGCTGAAGTCTGGAGGGTGAAGCAGAAGAAGTAGAAGAAGGAGAAGGAGAAGGTGAAGTCAGGAGGGTAAATCAGAAGATGTAGAAGAAGGAGAAGGAGAAGGTGAAGTCAGGAGGGTGAATCAGAAGAAGCATAAGAAGGAGAAGGAGAAGGTGAAGTCTGGAGGGTGAATCAGAAGAATCAGAAGAAGGAGAAGGAGAAGGTGAAGTCTGGAGGGTGAATCAGAAGAAGCAGAAGAAAGAGAAGGAGAAGGTGAAGTCTGGAGGGTGAATCAGAAGAAGTAGAAGAAGGAGAAGGAGAAGGTGAAGTCTGGAGGGTGAATCAGAAGAAGCAGAAGAAGGAGAAGGAGAAGGTGAAGTCTGGAGGGTGAATCAGAAGAAGTAGACGAAGGAGAAGGAGAAGGTGAAGTCTGGAGGGTGAATCAGAAGAAGTAGACGAAGGAGAAGGAGAAGGTGAAGTCTGGAGGGTGAATCAGAAGAAGCAGAAGAAGGAGATGGAGAAGGTGAAGTCTGGAGGGTGAATCAGAAGAAGTAGAAGAAGGAGAAGGAGAAGGTGAAGTCTGGAGGGTGAATCAGAAGAAGCAGAAGAAGGAGAAGGAGAAGGTGAAGTCTGGAGGGTGAATCAGAAGAAGCAGAAGAAGGAGAAGGAGAAGGTGAAGTCTGGAGGGTGATTCAGAAGAAGCAGAATAAGGAGAAGGAGAAGGTGAAGTCTGGAGGGTGAAACAGAAGAAGCAGAAGAAGGAGAAGGAGAAGGTGAAGTCTGGAGGGTGAATCAGAAGAAGTAGAAGAAGGAGAAGGAGAAGGTGAAGTCTGGAGGGTGAATCAGAAGAAGTAGAAGAAGGAGAAGGAGAAGGTGAAGTCTGGAGGGTGAAGCAGAAGAAGTAGAAGAAGGAGAAGGAGAAGGTGAAGTCAGGAGGGTGAATCAGAAGATGTAGAAGAAGGAGAAGGAGAAGGTGAAGTCAGGAGGGTGAATCAGAAGAAGCAGAAGAAGGAGAAGGAGAAGGTGAAGTCTGGAGGGTGAATCAGAAGAAGTAGAAGAAGGAGAAGGAGAAGGTGAAGTCTGGAGGGTGAATCAGAAGAAGCAGAAGAAGAAGAAGGAGAAGGTGAAGTCTGGAGGGTGAATCAGAAGAAGCAGAAGAAGGAGAAGGAGAAGGTGAAGTCTGGACGGTGAATCAGAAGAAGCAGAATAAGGAGAAGGAGAAGGTGAAGTCTGGAGGGTGAATCAGAAGAAGCAGAAGAAGGAGAAGGAGAAGGTGAAGTCTGGAGGGTGAATCAGAAGAAGTAGAAGAAGGAGAAGGAGAAGGTGTAGTCTGGAGGGTGAAGCAGAAGAAGTAGAAGAAGGAGAAGGAGAAGGTGAAGTCTGGAGGGTGATTCAGAAGAAGCAGAAGAAGGAGAAGGAGAAGGTGAAGTCTGGAGGGTGAATCAGAAGAAGTAGAAGAAGGAGAAGGAGAAGGTGAAGTCTGGAGGGTGAATCAGAAGAAGCAGAAGAAGGAGAAGGAGAAGGTGAAGTCTGGAGGGTGAATCAGAAGAAGCAGAAGAAGGAGAAGGAGAAGGTGAAGTCTGCAGGGTGAATCAGAAGAAGCAGAAGAAGGAGAAGGAGAAGGTGAAGTCTGGAGGGTGAATCAGAAGAAGCAGAATAAGGAGAAGGAGAAGGTGAAGTCTGGAGGGTGAATCAGAAGAAGCAGGAGAAGGAGAAGGTGAAGTCTGGAGGGTGAATCAGAAGAAGTAGAAGAAGGAGAAGGAGAAGGTGAAGTCTGGAGGGTGAAGCAGAAGAAGTAGAAGAAGGAGAAGGAGAAGGTGAAGTCAGGAGGGTGAATCAGAAGAAGTAGAAGAAGGAGAAGGAGAAGGTGAAGTCAGGAGGGTGAATCAGAAGAAGCAGAAGAAGGAGAAGGAGAAGGTGAAGTCTGGAGGGTGAATCAGAAGAATCAGAAGAAGGAGAAGGAGAAGGTGAAGTCTGAAGGGTGAATCAGAAGAAGCAGAAGAAAGAGAAGAAGAAGGTGAAGTCTGGAGGGTGAAGCAGAAGAAACAGAAGAAGGAGAAGGAGTAGGTGAAGACTGGAGGGTGAATCTGAAGAAGTATAAGAAGGAGAAGGAGAAGGTGAAGTCTGGAGGGTGAATCAGAAGAAGTAGAAGAAGGAGAAGGAGAAGGTGAAGTCTGGAGGGTGAATCAGAAGAAGCAGAAGAAGGAGAAGGAGAAGGTGAAGTCTGGAGGGTGAATCAGAAGAAGCAGAAGAAAGAGAAGGAGAAGATGAAGTCTGGAGGGTGAATCAGAAGAAGCAGAAGAAGGAGAAGGAGAAGGTGAAGTCTGGAGGGTGAATCAGAAGAAGCAGAAGAAGGAGAAGGAGAAGGTGAAGTCAGGAGGGTGAATCAGAAGAAGCAGAAGAAGGAGAAGGAGAAGGTGTAGTTAGGAGGGTGAATCAGAAGAAGCAGAAGAAGGAGAAGGAGCAGGTGAAGTCAGGGGGGTGAAGCAGAAGAAGTAGAAGAAGGAGAAGGAGAAGGTGAAGTCAGGACGGTGAAGCAGAAGAAGCAGAAGAAGGAGAAGGAGAAGCTGAAGTCTGGAGGGTGAAGCAGAAGAAGCAGAAGAAGGAGAAGGAGAAGGTGAAGTCTGGAGGGTGAATCAGAAGAAGCAGAAGAAGGAGAAGGAGAAGCTGAAGTCAGGAGAGTGAAGCAGAAGAAGCAGAAGATGGAGAAGGAGAAGGTGAAGTCTGGAGGGCGAAGCAGAAGAAGCAGAAGAAGGAGAAGGAGAAGGTGAAGTCTGGAGGGTGAAGCAGAAGAAGCAGAAGAAGGAGAAGGAGAAGGTGGAGTCTGGAGGGTGAATCAGAAGAAGTAGAAGAAGGAGAAGGAGAAGGTGAAGTCAGGAGGGTGAAGCAGAAGAAGCAGAAGAAGGAGAAGGAGAAGGTGAAGTCTGGAGGGTGAAGCAGAAGAAGCAGAAGAAGGAGCAGGAGAAGGTGAAGTCTGGAGGGTGAAGCAGAAGAAGCAGACGAAGGAGAAGGAGAAGGTGAAGTCAGGAGGGTGAATCAGAAGAATTAGAAGAAGGAGAAGGAGAAGGTGAAGTCTGGAGGGTGAATCAGAAGAAGCAGAAGAAGGAGAAGGAGAAGGTGAAGTCTGGAGGGTGAATCAGAAGAAGCAGAAGAAGGAGAAGGAGAAGATGAAGTCTGGAGGGTGAATCAGAAGAAGTAGAAGAAGGAGAAGGAGAAGGTGAGGTCTGGAGGGTCAAGCAGAAGAAGCAGAAGAAGGAGAAGGAGAAGGTGAAGTCTGGAGGGTGAATCAGAAGAAGCAGAAGAAGGACAAGGAGAAGGTGAAGTCTGGAGGGTGAATTAGAAGAAGCAGAAGAAGGAGAAGGAGAAGGTGAAGTCAGGAGGGTGAATCAGAAGAAGCAGAAGAAGGAGAAGGAGCAGGTGAAGTCAGGGGGGTGAAGCAGAAGAAGTAGAAGAAGGAGAAGGAGAAGGTGAAGTCAGGAGGGTGAAGCAGAAGAAGCAGAAGAAGGAGAAGGAGAAGGTGAAGTCTGGAGGGCGCAGCAGAAGAAGCAGAAGAAGGAGAAGGAGAAGGTGAAGTCTGGAGGGTGAAGCAGAAGAAGCAGAAGAAGGAGAAGGAGAAGGTGAAGTCTGGAGGGTGAATCAGAAGAAGTAGAAGAAGGTGAAGGAGAAGGTGAACTCAGGAGAGTGAAGCAGACGAAGCAGAAGAAGGAGAAGGAGAAGGTGAAGTCTGGAGGGTGAAGCAGAAGAATCAGAAGAAAGAGAAGGAGAAGGTGAAGTCTGGAGGGTGAATCAGAAGAAGTAGAAGAAGTAGAAGGAGAAGGTGAAGTCCGGAGGGTGAATCAGAAGAAGCAGAAGAAGGAGAAGGAGAAGGTGAAGTCTGGAGGGTGAATCAGAAGAAGTAGACGAAGGAGAAGGAGAAGGTGAAGTCTGGAGGGTGAATCAGAAGAAGTAAAAGAAGGAGAAGGAGAAGGTGAAGTCTGGAGGGTGAATCAGAAGAAGCAGAAGAAGGAGAAGGAGAAGGTGAAGTCTGGAGGGTGAATCAGAAGAAGCAGAAGAAGGAGAAGGAGAAGTCTGGAGGGTGATTCAGAAGAAGCAGAATAAGGAGAAGGAGAAGGTGAAGTCTGGAGGGTGAAACAGAAGAAGCAGAAGAAGGAGAAGGAGAAGGTGAAGTCTGGAGGGTGAATCAGAAGAAGTAGAAGAAGGAGAAGGAGAAGGTGAAGTCTGGAGGGTGAATCAGAAGAAGTAGAAGAAGGAGAAGGAGAAGGTGAAGTCTGGAGGGTGAATCAGAAGAAGTAGAAGAAGGAGAAGGAGAAGGTGAAGTCTGGAGGGTGAAGCAGAAGAATTAGAAGAAGGAGAAGGAGAAGGTGAAGTCAGGAGGGTGAATCAGAAGATGTAGAAGAAGGAGAAGGAGAAGGTGAAGTCAGGAGGGTGAATCAGAAGAAGCAGAAGAAGGAGAAGGAGAAGGTGAAATCTGGAGGGTGAATCAGAAGAAGTAGAAGAAGGAGAAGGAGAAGGTGAAGTCTGGAGGGTGAATCAGAAGAAGCAGAAGAAGGAGAAGGAGAAGGTGAAGTCTGGAGGGTGAATCAGAAGAAGCAGAAGAAGGAGAAGGAGAAGGTGAAGTCTGGAGGGTGAATCAGAAGAAGCAGAATAAGGAGAAGGAGAAGGTGAAGTCTGGAGGGTGAATCAGAAGAAGCAGAAGAAGGAGAAGGAGAAGGTGAAGTCTGGAGGGTGAATCAGAAGAAGTAGAAGAAGGAGAAGGAGAAGGTTTAGTCTGGAGGGTGAAGCAGAAGAAGTAGAAGAAGGAGAAGGAGAAGGTGAAGTCTGGAGGGTGAATCAGAAGAAGCAGAAGAAGGAGAAGGAGAAGGTGAAGTCTGGAGGGTGAATCAGAAGAAGTAGAAGAAGGAGAAGGAGAAGGTGAAGTCTGGAGGGTGAATCAGAAGAAGCAGAAGAAGGAGAAGGAGAAGGTGAAGTCTGGAGGGTGAATCAGAAGAAGCAGAAGAAGGAGAAGGAGAAGGTGAAGTCTGCAGGGTGAATCAGAAGAAGCAGAAGAAGGAGAAGGAGAAGGTGAAGTCTGGAGGGTGAATCAGAAGAAGCAGAATAAGGAGAAGGAGAAGGTGAAGTCTGGAGGGTGAATCAGAAGAAGCAGAAGAAGGAGAAGGAGAAGGTGAAGTCTGGAGGGTGAATCAGAAGGAGTAGAAGAAGGAGAAGGAGAAGGTGAAGTCTGGAGGGTGAATCAGAAGAAGCAGAAGAAGGAGAAGGAGAAGGTGAAGTCTGGAGGGTGAATCAGAAGAAGCAGAAGAAGGAGAAGGAGAAGGTGAAGTCTGGAGGGTGAATCAGAAGAAGCAGAAGAAGGAGAAGGTGAAGTCTGGAGGGTGAATCAGAAGAAGCAGAATAAGGAGAAGGAGAAGGTGAAGTCTGGAGGGTGAATCAGAAGAAGCAGAAGAAGGAGAAGGAGAAGGTGAAGTCTGGAGGGTGAATCAGAAGAAGTAGAAGAAGGAGAAGGAGAAGGTGAAGTCTGGAGGGTGAAGCAGAAGAAGTAGAAGAAGGAGAAGGAGAAGGTGAAGTCAGGAGGGTGAATCAGAAGAAGTAGAAGAAGGAGAAGGAGAAGGTGAAGTCAGGAGGGTGAATCAGAAGAAGCAGAAGAAGGAGAAGGAGAAGGTGAAGTCTGGAGGGTGAATCAGAAGAATCAGAAGAAGGAGAAGGAGAAGGTGAAGTCTGGAGGGTGAATCAGAAGAAGCAGAAGAAAGAGAAGAAGAAGGTGAAGTCTGGAGGGTGAAGCAGAAGAAACAGAAGAAGGAGAAGGAGAAGGTGAAGACTGTAGGGTGAATCTGAAGAAGTATAAGAAGGAGAAGGAGAAGGTGAAGTCTGGAGGGTGAATCAGAAGAAGTAGAAGAAGGAGAAGGAGAAGGTGAAGTCTGGAGGGTGAATCAGAAGAAGCAGAAGAAGGAGAAGGAGAAGGTGAAGTCTGGAGGGTGAATCAGAAGAAGCAGAAGAAGGAGAAGGAGAAGATGAAGTCTGGAGGGTGAATCAGAAGAAGCAGAAGAAGGAGAAGGAGAAGGTGAAGTCTGGAGGGTGAATCAGAAGAAGCAGAAGAAGGAGAAGGAGAAGGTGAAGTCTGGAGGGTGAATCAGAAGAAGCAGAAGAAGGAGAAGGAGAAGGTGAAGTCAGGAGGGTGAATCAGAAGAAGCAGAAGAAGGAGAAGGAGAAGGTGTAGTTAGGAGGTTGAATCAGAAGAAGCAGAAGAAGGAGAAGGAGCAGGTGAAGTCAGGGGGGTGAAGCAGAAGAAGTAGAAGAAGGAGAAGGAGAAGGTGAAGACAGGACGGTGAAGCAGAAGAAGCAGAAGAAGGAGAAGGAGAAGGTGAAGTCTGGAGGGCGCAGCAGAAGAAGCAGAAGAAGGAGAAGGAGAAGCTGAAGTCTGGAGGGTGAAGCAGAAGAAGCAGAAGAAGGAGAAGGAGAAGGTGAAGTCTGGAGGGTGAATCAGAAGAAGTAGAAGAAGGAGAAGGAGAAGGTGAAGTCAGGAGAGTGAAGCAGAAGAAGCAGAAGATGGAGAAGGAGAAGGTGAAGTCTGGAGGGCGAAGCAGAAGAAGCAGAAGAAGGAGAAGGAGAAGGTGAAGTCTGGAGGGTGAAGCAGAAGAAGCAGAAGAAGGAGAAGGAGAAGGTGAAGTCTGGAGGGTGAATCAGAAGAAGTAGAAGAAGGAGAAGGAGAAGGTGAAGTCAGGAGGGTGAAGCAGAAGAAGCAGAAGAAGGAGAAGGAGAAGGTGAAGTCTGGAGGGTGAAGCAGAAGAAGCAGAAAAAGGAGCAGGAGAAGTTGAAGTCTGGAGGGTGAAGCAGAAGAAGCAGAAGAAGGAGAAGGAGAAGGTGAAGTCAGGATGGTGAATCAGAAGAAGTAGAAGAAGGAGAAGGAGAAGGTGAAGTCTGGACGGTGAATCAGAAGAAGCAGAAGAAGGAGAAGGAGAAGGTGAAGTCTGGAGGGTGAATCAGAAGAAGCAGAAGAAGGAGAAGGAGAAGATGAAGTCTGGAGGGTGAATCAGAAGAAGTAGAAGAAGGAGAAGGAGAAGGTGAGGTCTGGAGGGTCAATCAGAAGAAGCAGAAGAAGGAGAAGGAGAAGGTGAAGTCTGGAGGGTGAATCAGAAGAAGCAGAAGAAGGACAAGGAGAAGGTGAAGTCTGGAGGGTGAATTAGAAGAAGCAGAAGAAGGAGAAGGAGAAGGAGAAGTCAGGAGGGTGAATCAGAAGAAGCAGAAGAAGGAGAAGGAGAAGGTAAAGTTAGGAGGGTGAATCAGAAGAAGCAGAAGAAGGAGAAGGAGCAGGTGAAGTCAGGGGGGTGAAGCAGAAGAAGTAGAAGAAGGAGAAGGAGAAGGTGAAGTCAGGAGGGTGAAGCAGAAGAAGCAGAAGAAGGAGAAGGAGAAGGTGAAGTCTGGAGGGCGCAGCAGAAGAAGCAGAAGAAGGAGAAGGAGAAGGTGAAGTCTGGAGGGTGAAGCAGAAGAAGCAGAAGAAGGAGAAGGAGAAGGTGAAGTCTGGAGGGTGAATCAGAAGAAGTAGAAGAAGGTGAAGGAGAAGGTGAAGTCAGGAGAGTGAAGCAGAAGAAGCAGAAGAAGGAGAAGGAGAAGGTGAAGTCTGGAGGGTGAAGCGGAAGAAGCAGAAGAAGGAGAAGGAGAAGGTGATGTCTGGAGGGCGAAGCAGAAGAAGCAGAAGAAGGAGAAGGAGAAGGTGAAGTCTGGAGGGTGAAGCAGAAGAAGCAGAAGAAGGAGAAGGAGAAGGTGAAGTCTGGAGGGTGAATCAGAAGAAGTAGAAGAAGGAGAAGGAGAAAGTGAAGTCAGGAGGGTGAAGCAGAAGAAGCAGAAAAGGAGAAGGAGAAGGTGAAGTTCGGAGGGTGAATCAGAAGAAGTAGAAGATGGAGAAGGAAAAGGTGAAGTCAGGAGGGTGAATCAGAAGAAGCAGAAGAAGGAGAAGGAGAAGGTGAAGTCTGGAGGGTGAATCAGAAGAAGTAGAAGAAGGAGAAGGAGAAGGTGTAGTCTGGAGGGTGAATCCGAAGAAGTAGACGAAGGAGAAGGAGAAGGTGAAGTCTGGAGGGTGAATCAGAAGAAGCAGAAGAAGGAGAAGGAGAAGGTGAAGTCTGGAGGGTGAATCAGAAGAGGTAGAAGAAGGAGAAGGAGAAGGTGAAGTCTGGAGGGTGAATCAGAAGAAGCAGAAGAAGGAGAAGGAGAAGGTGAAGTCTGGAGGGTGAATCAGAAGAAGCAGAAGAAGGAGAAGGAGAAGTGGAAGTCTGGAGGGTGAATCAGAAGAAGCAGAAGAAGGAGAAGGAGAAGGTGAAGTCTGGAGGGTGAATCAGAAGAAGCAGAAGAAGTAGAAGGAGAAGGTGAAGTCTGGAGGGTGAATCAGAAGAAGTAAAAGAAGGAGAAGGAGAAGGTGATGTCTGGAGGGTGAATCAGAAGAAGCTGAAGAAGGAGAAGGAGAAGGTGAAGTCAGGAGGGTGAATCAGAAGAAGCAGAAGAAGAAGAAGGAGAAGGTGAAGTCTGGAGGGTGAATCAGAAGAAGCAGAAGAAGGAGAAGGAGAAGGTGAAGACTGGAGGGTGAATCAGAAGAAGTAGAAGAAGGAGAAGGAGAAGGTGAAGTCTGGAGGGTGAATCAGAAGAAGTAGAAGAAGGAGAAGGAGAAGGCGAAGTCTGGAGGGTGAATCAGAAGAAGCAGAAGAAGGAGAAGGAGAAGGTGAAGTCTGGAGGGTGAATCAGAAGAAGCAGAAGAAGGAGAAGGAGAAGATGAAGTCGGGAGGGTGAATCAGAAGAAGCAGAAGAAGGAGAAGGAGAAGGTGAAGTCTGGAGGGTGAATCAGATGAAGCAGAAGAAGGAGAAGGAGAAGGTGAAGTCTGGAGGGTGAAGCAGAAGAAGCAGAAGAAGGAGAAGGAGAAGGTGAAGTCTGGAGGGTGAATCAGAAGAAGTACAAGAAGGAGAAGGAGAAGGTGAAGTCTGGAGGGTGAATCAGAAGAAGCAGAAGAAGTAGAAGGAGAAGGTGAAGTCTGGAGGGTGAATCAGAAGAAGTAGAAGAAGGAGAAGGAGAAGGTGAAGTCTGGAGGGTGAATCAGAAGAAGCAGAAGAAGGAGAAGGAGAAGGTGAAGTCAGGAGGGTGAATCAGAAGAAGCAGAAGAAGGAGAAGGAGAAGGTGAAGTCTGGAGGGTGAATCAGAAGAAGCAGAAGAAGGAGAAGGAGAAGGTGAAGGCTGGAGGGTGAATCAGAAGAAGTAGAAGAAGGAGAAGGAGAAGGTGAAGTCTGGAGGGTGAATCAGAAGAAGTAGAAGAAGGAGAAGGAGAAGGCGAAGTCTGGAGGGTGAATCAGAAGAAGCAGAAGAAGGAGAAGGAGAAGGTGAAGTCTGGAGGGTGAATCAGAAGAAGCAGAAGAAGGAGAAGGAGAAGATGAACTCTGGAGGGTGAATCAGAAGAAGCCGAAGAAGGAGAAGGAGAAGTTGAAGTCTGGAGGGTGAATCAGAAGAAGCAGAAGAAGGAGAAGTAGAAGGTGAAGTCTGGAAGGTGAATCAGAAGAAGTAGAAGAAGGAGAAGGAGAAGTTGAAGTCTGGTGTGTGAATCAGAAGAAGTAGAAGAAGGAGAAGGAGAAGGTGAAGTCTGGAGGGTGAATCAGAAGAAGCAGAAGAAGGAGAAGGAGAAGGTGAAGTCTGGAGGGTGAATCAGAAGAAGCAGAAGAAGGAGAAGGAGAAGATGAAGTCTGGAGGGTGAATCAGAAGAAGTAGAAGAAGGAGAAGGAGAAGGTGAAGTCTGGAGGGTGAATCAGAAGAAGCAGAAAAAGGAGAAGGAGAAGGTGAAGTCTGGAGGGTGAACCAGAAGAAGCAGAAGAAGGAGAAGGAGAAGGTGAAGTCTGGAGTGTGAATCAGAAGAAGCAGAATAAGGAGAAAGAGAAGGTGAAGTCTGGAGGGTGAATCAGAAGAAGCAGAAGAAGGAGAAGGAGAAGGTGAAGTCTGGAGGGTGAATCAGAAGAAGTAGAAGAAGGAGAAGGAGAAGGTGAAGTCTGGAGGGTGAAGCAGAAGAAGTAGAAGAAGGAGAAGGAGAATGTGAAGTCAGGAGGGTGAATCAGAAGAAGTAGAAGAAGGAGATGCAGAAGGTGAAGTCAGGAGGGTGAATCAGAAGAAGCTTGAGAAGGAGAAGGAGAATGTGAAGTCTGGAGGGTGAATCAGAAGAATCAGAAGAAGGAGAAGGAGAAGGTGAAGTCTGGAGGGTGAATCAGAAGAAGCAGAAGAAAGAGAAGGAGAAGGTGAAGTCTGGAGGGTGAAGCAGAAGAAGCAGAAGAAGGAGAAGGAGAAGGTGAAGACTGGAGGGTGAATCAGAAGAAGTAGAAGAAGGAGAAGGAGAAGGTGAGGTCTGGAGGGTGAATCAGAAGAAGTAGAAGAAGGAGAAGGAGAAGGTGAAGTCTGGAGGGTGAATCAGAAGAAGCAGAAGAAGGAGAAGGAGAAGGTGAAGTCTGGAGGGTGAATCAGAAGAAGCAGAAGAAGGAGAAGGAGAAGATGAAGTCTGGAGGGTGAATCAGAAGAAGTAGAAGAAGGAGAAGGAGAAGGTGAGGTCTGGAGGATGAATCAGAAGAAGCAGAAGAAGGAGAAGGAGAAGGTGAAGTCTGGAGCGTGAATCAGAAGAAGCAGAAGAAGGAGAAGGAGAAGGTGAAGTCTGGAGGGTGAATCAGAAGAAGCAGAAGAAGGAGAAGGAGAAGGTGAAGTCAGGAGGGTGAATCAGAAGAAGCAGAAGGAGGAGAAGGAGAAGGTGAAGTTAGGAGGGTGAATCAGAAGAAGCAGAAGAAGGAGAAGGAGAAGGTGAAGTCAGGGGGGTGAAGCAGAAGAAGTAGAAGAAGGAGAAGGAGAAGGTGAAGTCAGGAGGGTGAAGCAGAAGAAGCAGAAGAAGGAGAAGGAGAAGGTGAAGTCTGGAGGGCGCAGCAGAAGAAGCAGGAGAAGGAGAAGGAGAAGGTGAAGTCTGGATGGTGAAGCAGAAGAAGCAGAAGAAGGAGAAAGAGAAGGTGAAGTCTGGAGGGTGTATCAGAAGAAGTAGAAGAAGGAGAAGGAGAAGGTGAAGTCAGGAGGGTGAAGCAGAAGAAGCAGAAGAAGGAGAAGGAGAAGGTGAAGTCTGGAGGGTGAAGCAGAAGAAGCAGAAGAAGGAGAAGGAGAAGGTGAAGTCTGGAGGGTGAATCAGAAGAAGCAGAAGAAGGAGAAGGAGAAGGTGAAGTCTGGAGGGTGAATCAGAAGAAGCAGAAGAAGGAGAAGGAGCAGGTGAAGTCTGGAGGGTGAATCAGATGAAGCAGAAGAAGTAGAAGGAGAAGGTGAAGTCTGGAGGGTGAATCAGAAGAATCAGAAGAAGGAGAAGGAGAAGGTGAAGTCTGGAGGGTGAATCAGAAGAAGCAGAAGAAGGAGAAGGAGAAGGTGAAGTCTGGAGGGTGAATCAGAAGAAGCAGAAGAAGGAGAAGGAGAAGGCGAAGTCAGGAGGGTGAATCAGAAGAAGCAGAAGAAGGAGAAGGAGAAGGTGAAGTTAGGAGGGTGAATCAGAAGAAGCAGAAGAAGGAGAAGGAGCAGGTGATGTCAGCGGGATGAAGCAGAAGAAGTAGAAGAAGGAGAAGGAGAAGGTGAAGTCTGGACGGTGAAGCAGAAGAAGCAGAAGAAGGAGAAGGAGAAGGTGAAGTCTGGAGGGTGAATCAGAATAAGTAGAAGAAGGAGAAGGAGTAGGTCAAGTCTGGAGGGTGAATCAGAAGAAGTAGAATAAGGAGAAGTAGAAGGTGAAGTCTGGAGGGTGAAGCAGAAGAAGCAGAAGAAGGAGAAAGAGAAGGTGAAGTCTGGAGGGTGAATCAGAAGAAGTAGAAGAAGGAGAAGGAGAAGGTGAAGTCAGGAGGGTGAAGCAGAAGAAGCAGAAGAAGGAGAAGGAGAAGGTGAAGTCTGGAGGGTGAAGCAGAAGAAGCAGAAGAAGGAGAAGGAGAAGGTGAAGTCTGGAGGGTGAATCAGAAGAAGCAGAAGAAGGAGAAGGAGAAGGTGAAGTCTGGAGGGTGAATCAGAAGAAGCAGGAGAAGGAGAAGGAGAAGGTGAAGTCTGGAGGGTGAAGCAGAAGAAGCAGAAGAAGGAGAAAGAGAAGGTGAAGTCTGGAGGGTGAATCAGAAGAAGTAGAAGAAGGAGAAGGAGAAGGTGAAGTCAGGAGGGTGAAGCAGAAGAAGCAGAAGAAGGAGAAGGAGAAGGTGAAGTCTGGAGGGTGAAGCAGAAGAAGCAGAAGAAGGAGAAGGAGAAGGTGAAGTCTGGAGGGTGAATCAGAAGAAGCAGAAGAAGGAGAAGGAGAAGGTGAAGTCTGGAGGGTGAATCAGAAGAAGCAGAAGAAGGAGAAGGAGCAGGTGAAGTCTGGAGGGTGAATCAGATGAAGCAGAAGAAGTAGAAGGAGAAGGTGAAGTCTGGAGGGTGAATCAGAAGAATCAGAAGAAGGAGAAGGAGAAGGTGAAGTCTGGAGGGTGAATCAGAAGAAGCAGAAGAAGGAGAAGGAGAAGGTGAAGTCTGGAGGGTGAATCAGAAGAAGCAGAAGAAGGAGAAGGAGAAGGCGAAGTCAGGAGGGTGAATCAGAAGAAGCAGAAGAAGGAGAAGGAGAAGGTGAAGTTAGGAGGGTGAATCAGAAGAAGCAGAAGAAGGAGAAGGAGCAGGTGATGTCAGCGGGATGAAGCAGAAGAAGTAGAAGAAGGAGAAGGAGAAGGTGAAGTCAGGACGGTGAAGCAGAAGAAGCAGAAGAAGGAGAAGGAGAAGGTGAAGTCTGGAGGGTGAATCAGAATAAGTAGAAGAAGGAGAAGGAGAAGGTCAAGTCTGGAGGGTGAATCAGAAGAAGTAGAATAAGGAGAAGGAGAAGGTGAAGTCTGGAGGGTGAAGCAGAAGAAGTAGAAGAAGGAGAAGGAGAAGGTGAAGTCAGGAGGGTGAATCAGAAGAAGTAGAAGAAGGAGAAGGAGAAGGTGAAGTCAGGAGGGTGAATCAGAAGAAGCAGAAGAAGGAGAAGGAGAAGGTGAAGTCTGGAGGGTGAATCAGAAGAATCAGAAGAAGGAGAAGGAGAAGGTGAAGTCTGGAGGGTGAATCAGAAGAAGCAGAAGAAAGAGAAGGAGAAGGTGAAGTCTGGAGGGTGAATCAGAAGAAGCAATAGAAGGAGAAGGAGAAGGTGAAGTTAGGAGGGTGAATCAGAAGAAGCAGAAGAAGGAGAAGGAGCAGGTGATGTCAGGGGGATGAAGCAGAAGAAGCAGAAGAAGGAGAAGGAGAAGGTGAAGTCTGGAGGGTGAATCAGCAGAAGTAGAAAAAGGAGAAGGAGAAGGTCAAGTCTGGAGGGTGAATCAGAAGAAGTAGAAGAAGGAGAAGGAGAAGGTGAAGTCTGGAGGGTGAATCAGAAGAAGCAGAAGAAGGAGAAGGAGAAGGTGAAGGCTGGAGGGTGAATCAGAAGAAGTAGAAGAAGGAGAAGGAGAAGGTGAAGTCTGGAGGGTGAATCAGAAGAAGTAGAAGAAGGAGAAGGCGAAGTCTGGAGGGTGAATCAGAAGAAGCAGAAGAAGGAGAAGGAGAAGGTGAAGTCTGGAGGGTGAATCAGAAGAAGCAGAAGAAGGAGAAGGAGAAGATGAACTCTGGAGGGTGAATCAGAAGAAGCCGAAGAAGGAGAAGGAGAAGGTGAAGTCTGGAGGGTGAATCAGAAGAACCAGAAGAAGGAGAAGTAGAAGGTGAAGTCTAGAAGGTGAATCAGAAGAAGTAGAAGAAGGAGAAGGAGAAGTTGAAGTCTGGTGTGTGAATCAGAAGAAGTAGAAGAAGGAGAAGGAGAAGGTGAAGTCTGGAGGGTGAATCAGAAGAAGCAGAAGAAGGAGAAGGAGAAGGTGAAGTCTGGAGGGTGAATCAGAAGAAGCAGAAGAAGGAGAAGGAGAAGATGAAGTCTGGAGGGTGAATCAGAAGAAGTAGAAGAAGGAGAAGGAGAAGGTGAAGTCTGGAGGGTGAATCAGAAGAAGCAGAAGAAGGAGAAGGAGAAGGTGAAGTCTGGAGGGTGAACCAGAAGAAGCAGAAGAAGGAGAAGGAGAAGGTGAAGTCTGGAGTGTGAATCAGAAGAAGCAGAATAAGGAGAAAGAGAAGGTGAAGTCTGGAGGGTGAATCAGAAGAAGCAGAAGAAGGAGAAGGAGAAGGTGAAGTCTGGAGGGTGAATCAGAAGAAGTAGAAGAAGGAGAAGGAGAAGATGAAGTCTGGAGGGTGAAGCAGAAGAAGTAGAAGAAGGAGAAGGAGAAGGTGAAGTGAGGAGGGTGAATCAGAAGAAGTAGAAGAAGGAGAAGGAGAAGGTGAAGTCAGGAGGGTGAATCAGAAGAAGCTTGAGAAGGAGAAGGAGAATGTGAAGTCTGGAGGGTGAATCAGAAGAATCAGAAGAAGGAGAAGGAGAAGGTGAAGTCTGGAGGGTGAATCAGAAGAAGCAGATGAAAGAGAAGGAGAAGGTGAAGTCTGGAGGTTGAAGCAGAAGAAGCAGAAGAAGGAGAAGGAGAAGGTGAAGACTGGAGGGTGAATCAGAAGAAGTAGAAGAAGGAGAAGGAGAAGGTGAGGTCTGCAGGGTGAATCAGAAGAAGTAGAAGAAGGAGAAGGAGAAGGTGAAGTCTGGAGGGTGAATCAGAAGAAGCAGAAGAAGGAGAAGGAGAAGGTGAAGTCTGGAGGGTGAATCAGAAGAAGCAGAAGAAGGAGAAGGAGGAGATGAAGTCTGGAGGGTGAATCAGAAGAAGTAGAAGAAGGAGAAGGAGAAGGTGTGGTCTGGAGGATGAATCAGAAGAAGCAGAAGAAGGAGAAGGAGAAGGTGAAGTCTGGAGCGTGAATCAGAAGAAGCAGAAGAAGGAGAAGGAGAAGGTGAAGTCTGGAGGGTGAATCAGAAGAAGCAGAAGAAGGAGAAGGAGAAGGTGAAGTCAGGAGGGTGAATCAGAAGAAGCAGAAGGAGGAGAAGGAGAAGGTGAAGTTAGGAGGGTGAATCAGAAGAAGCAGAAGAAGGAGAAGGAGAAGGTGAAGTCAGGGGGGTGAAGCAGAAGAAGTAGAAGAAGGAGAAGGAGAAGGTGAAGTCAGGAGGGTGAAGCAGAAGAAGCAGAAGAAGGAGAAGGAGAAGGTGAAGTCTGGAGGGCGCAGCAGAAGAAGCAGGAGAAGGAGAAGGAGAAGGTGAAGTCTGGAGGGTGAAGCAGAAGAAGCAGAAGAAGGAGAAAGAGAAGGTGAAGTCTGGAGGGTGAATCAGAAGAAGTAGAAGAAGGAGAAGGAGAAGGTGAAGTCAGGAGGGTGAAGCAGAAGAAGCAGAAGAAGGAGAAGGAGAAGGTGAAGTCTGGAGGGTGAAGCAGAAGAAGCAGAAGAAGGAGAAGGAGAAGGTGAAGTCTGGAGGGTGAATCAGAAGAAGCAGAAGAAGGAGAAGGAGAAGGTGAAGTCTGGAGGGTGAATCAGAAGAAGCAGAAGAAGGAGAAGGAGCAGGTGAAGTCTGGAGGGTGAATCAGATGAAGCAGAAGAAGTAGAAGGAGAAGGTGAAGTCTGGAGGGTGAATCAGAAGAATCAGAAGAAGGAGAAGGAGAAGGTGAAGTCTGGAGGGTGAATCAGAAGAAGCAGAAGAAGGAGAAGGAGAAGGTGAAGTCTGGAGGGTGAATCAGAAGAAGCAGAAGAAGGAGAAGGAGAAGGTGAAGTCAGGAGGGTGAATCAGAAGAAGCAGAAGAAGGAGAAGGAGAAGGTGAAGTCTGGAGGGTGAATCAGAAGAAGCAGAAGAAGGAGAAGGAGAAGATGAACTCTGGAGGGTGAATCAGAAGAAGCCGAAGAAGGAGAAGGAGAAGGTGAAGTCTGGAGGGTGAATCAGAAGAAGCAGAAGAAGGAGAAGTAGAAGGTGAAGTCTGGAAGGTGAATCAGAAGAAGTAGAAGAAGGAGAAGGAGAAGTTGAAGTCTGGTGTGTGAATCAGAAGAAGTAGAAGAAGGAGAAGGAGAAGGTGAAGTCTGGAGGGTGAATCAGAAGAAGCAGAAGAAGGAGAAGGAGAAGGTGAAGTCTGGAGGGTGAATCAGAAGAAGCAGAAGAAGGAGAAGGAGAAGATGAAGTCTGGAGGGTGAATCAGAAGACGTAGAAGAAGGAGAAGGAGAAGGTGAAGTCTGGAGGGTGAATCAGAAGAAGCAGAAGAAGGAGAAGGAGAAGGTGAAGTCTGGAGGGTGAACCAGAAGAAGCAGAAGAAGGAGAAGGAGAAGGTGAAGTCTGGAGTGTGAATCAGAAGAAGCAGAATAAGGAGAAAGAGAAGGTGAAGTCTGGAGGGTGAATCAGAAGAAGCAGAAGAAGGAGAAGGAGAAGGTGAAGTCTGGAGGGTGAATCAGAAGAAGTAGAAGAAGGAGAAGGAGAAGATGAAGTCTGGAGGGTGAAGCAGAAGAAGTAGAAGAAGGAGAAGGAGAAGGTGAAGTCAGGAGGGTGAATCAGAAGAAGTAGAAGAAGGAGAAGGAGAAGGTGAAGTCAGGAGGGTGAATCAGAAGAAGCTTGAGAAGGAGAAGGAGAATGTGAAGTCTGGAGGGTGAATCAGAAGAATCAGAAGAAGGAGAAGGAGAAGGTGAAGTCTGGAGGGTGAATCAGAAGAAGCAGATGAAAGAGAAGGAGAAGGTGAAGTCTGGAGGTTGAAGCAGAAGAAGCAGAAGAAGGAGAAGGAGAAGGTGAAGACTGGAGGGTGAATCAGAAGAAGTAGAAGAAGGAGAAGGAGAAGGTGAGGTCTGGAGGGTGAATCAGAAGAAGTAGAAGAAGGAGAAGGAGAAGGTGAAGTCTGGAGGGTGAATCAGAAGAAGCAGAAGAAGGAGAAGGAGAAGGTGAAGTCTGGAGGGTGAATCAGAAGAAGCAGAAGAAGGAGAAGGAGAAGATGAAGTCTGGAGGGTGAATCAGAAGAAGTAGAAGAAGGAGAAGGAGAAGGTGAGGTCTGGAGGATGAATCAGAAGAAGCAGAAGAAGGAGAAGGAGAAGGTGAAGTCTGGAGGGTGAACCAGAAGAAGCAGAAGAAGGAGAAGGAGAAGGTGAAGTCTGGAGTGTGAATCAGAAGAAGCAGAATAAGGAGAAAGAGAAGGTGAAGTCTGGAGGGTGAATCAGAAGAAGCAGAAGAAGGAGAAGGAGAAGGTGAAGTCTGGAGGGTGAATCAGAAGAATTAGAAGAAGGAGAAGGAGAAGATGAAGTCTGGAGGGTGAAGCAGAAGAAGTAGAAGAAGGAGAAGGAGAAGGTGAAGTGAGGAGGGTGAATCAGAAGAAGCAGAAGGAGGAGAAGGAGAAGGTGAAGTTAGGAGGGTGAATCAGAAGAAGCAGAAGGAGGAGAAGGAGAAGGTGAAGTTAGGAGGGTGAATCAGAAGAAGCAGAAGAAGGAGAAGGAGAAGGTGAAGTCAGGGGGGTGAAGCAGAAGAAGTAGAAGAAGGAGAAGGAGAAGGTGAAGTCAGGAGGGTGAAGCAGAAGAAGCAGAAGAAGGAGAAGGAGAAGGTGAAGTCTGGAGCGTGAATCAGAAGAAGCAGAAGAAGGAGAAGGAGAAGGTGAAGTCTGGAGGGTGAATCAGAAGAAGCAGAAGAAGGAGAAGGAGAAGGTGAAGTCAGGAGGGTGAATCAGAAGAAGCAGAAGGAGGAGAAGGAGAAGGTGAAGTTAGGAGGGTGAATCAGAAGAAGCAGAAGAAGGAGAAGGAGAAGGTGAAGTCAGGGGGGTGAAGCAGAAGAAGTAGAAGAAGGAGAAGGAGAAGGTGAAGTCAGGAGGGTGAAGCAGAAGAAGCAGAAGAAGGAGAAGGAGAAGGTGAAGTCTGGAGGGCGCAGCAGAAGAAGCAGGAGAAGGAGAAGGAGAAGGTGAAGTCTGGAGGGTGAAGCAGAAGAAGCAGAAGAAGGAGAAAGAGAAGGTGAAGTCTGGAGGGTGAATCAGAAGAAGTAGAAGAAGGAGAAGGAGAAGGTGAAGTCAGGAGGGTGAAGCAGAAGAAGCAGAAGAAGGAGAAGGAGAAGGTGAAGTCTGGAGGGTGAAGCAGAAGAAGCAGAAGAAGGAGAAGGAGAAGGTGAAGTCTGGAGGGTGAATCAGAAGAAGCAGAAGAAGGAGAAGGAGAAGGTGAAGTCTGGAGGGTGAATCAGAAGAAGCAGAAGAAGGAGAAGGAGCAGGTGAAGTCTGGAGGGTGAATCAGATGAAGCAGAAGAAGTAGAAGGAGAAGGTGAAGTCTGGAGGGTGAATCAGAAGAATCAGAAGAAGGAGAAGGAGAAGGTGAAGTCTGGAGGGTGAATCAGAAGAAGCAGAAGAAGGAGAAGGAGAAGGTGAAGTCTGGAGGGTGAATCAGAAGAATCAGAAGAAGGAGAAGGAGAAGGTGAAGTCTGGAGGGTGAATCAGAAGAAGCAGAAGAAAGAGAAGGAGAAGGTGAAGTCTGGAGGGTGAATCAGAAGAAGCAATAGAAGGAGAAGGAGAAGGTGAAGTTAGGAGGGTGAATCAGAAGAAGCAGAAGAAGGAGAAGGAGCAGGTGATGTCAGGGGGATGAAGCAGAAGAAGCAGAAGAAGGAGAAGGAGAAGGTGAAGTCTGGAGGGTGAATCAGCAGAAGTAGAAAAAGGAGAAGGAGAAGGTCAAGTCTGGAGGGTGAATCAGAAGAAGTAGAAGAAGGAGAAGGAGAAGGTGAAGTCTGGAGGGTGAATCAGAAGAAGCAGAAGAAGGAGAAGGAGAAGGTGAAGGCTGGAGGGTGAATCAGAAGAAGTAGAAGAAGGAGAAGGAGAAGGTGAAGTCTGGAGGGTGAATCAGAAGAAGTAGAAGAAGGAGAAGGCGAAGTCTGGAGGGTGAATCAGAAGAAGCAGAAGAAGGAGAAGGAGAAGGTGAAGTCTGGAGGGTGAATCAGAAGAAGCAGAAGAAGGAGAAGGAGAAGATGAACTCTGGAGGGTGAATCAGAAGAAGCCGAAGAAGGAGAAGGAGAAGGTGAAGTCTGGAGGGTGAATCAGAAGAACCAGAAGAAGGAGAAGTAGAAGGTGAAGTCTAGAAGGTGAATCAGAAGAAGTAGAAGAAGGAGAAGGAGAAGTTGAAGTCTGGTGTGTGAATCAGAAGAAGTAGAAGAAGGAGAAGGAGAAGGTGAAGTCTGGAGGGTGAATCAGAAGAAGCAGAAGAAGGAGAAGGAGAAGGTGAAGTCTGGAGGGTGAATCAGAAGAAGCAGAAGAAGGAGAAGGAGAAGATGAAGTCTGGAGGGTGAATCAGAAGAAGTAGAAGAAGGAGAAGGAGAAGGTGAAGTCTGGAGGGTGAATCAGAAGAAGCAGAAGAAGGAGAAGGAGAAGGTGAAGTCTGGAGGGTGAACCAGAAGAAGCAGAAGAAGGAGAAGGAGAAGGTGAAGTCTGGAGTGTGAATCAGAAGAAGCAGAATAAGGAGAAAGAGAAGGTGAAGTCTGGAGGGTGAATCAGAAGAAGCAGAAGAAGGAGAAGGAGAAGGTGAAGTCTGGAGGGTGAATCAGAAGAAGTAGAAGAAGGAGAAGGAGAAGATGAAGTCTGGAGGGTGAAGCAGAAGAAGTAGAAGAAGGAGAAGGAGAAGGTGAAGTGAGGAGGGTGAATCAGAAGAAGTAGAAGAAGGAGAAGGAGAAGGTGAAGTCAGGAGGGTGAATCAGAAGAAGCTTGAGAAGGAGAAGGAGAATGTGAAGTCTGGAGGGTGAATCAGAAGAATCAGAAGAAGGAGAAGGAGAAGGTGAAGTCTGGAGGGTGAATCAGAAGAAGCAGATGAAAGAGAAGGAGAAGGTGAAGTCTGGAGGTTGAAGCAGAAGAAGCAGAAGAAGGAGAAGGAGAAGGTGAAGACTGGAGGGTGAATCAGAAGAAGTAGAAGAAGGAGAAGGAGAAGGTGAGGTCTGCAGGGTGAATCAGAAGAAGTAGAAGAAGGAGAAGGAGAAGGTGAAGTCTGGAGGGTGAATCAGAAGAAGCAGAAGAAGGAGAAGGAGAAGGTGAAGTCTGGAGGGTGAATCAGAAGAAGCAGAAGAAGGAGAAGGAGGAGATGAAGTCTGGAGGGTGAATCAGAAGAAGTAGAAGAAGGAGAAGGAGAAGGTGTGGTCTGGAGGATGAATCAGAAGAAGCAGAAGAAGGAGAAGGAGAAGGTGAAGTCTGGAGCGTGAATCAGAAGAAGCAGAAGAAGGAGAAGGAGAAGGTGAAGTCTGGAGGGTGAATCAGAAGAAGCAGAAGAAGGAGAAGGAGAAGGTGAAGTCAGGAGGGTGAATCAGAAGAAGCAGAAGGAGGAGAAGGAGAAGGTGAAGTTAGGAGGGTGAATCAGAAGAAGCAGAAGAAGGAGAAGGAGAAGGTGAAGTCAGGGGGGTGAAGCAGAAGAAGTAGAAGAAGGAGAAGGAGAAGGTGAAGTCAGGAGGGTGAAGCAGAAGAAGCAGAAGAAGGAGAAGGAGAAGGTGAAGTCTGGAGGGCGCAGCAGAAGAAGCAGGAGAAGGAGAAGGAGAAGGTGAAGTCTGGAGGGTGAAGCAGAAGAAGCAGAAGAAGGAGAAAGAGAAGGTGAAGTCTGGAGGGTGAATCAGAAGAAGTAGAAGAAGGAGAAGGAGAAGGTGAAGTCAGGAGGGTGAAGCAGAAGAAGCAGAAGAAGGAGAAGGAGAAGGTGAAGTCTGGAGGGTGAAGCAGAAGAAGCAGAAGAAGGAGAAGGAGAAGGTGAAGTCTGGAGGGTGAATCAGAAGAAGCAGAAGAAGGAGAAGGAGAAGGTGAAGTCTGGAGGGTGAATCAGAAGAAGCAGAAGAAGGAGAAGGAGCAGGTGAAGTCTGGAGGGTGAATCAGATGAAGCAGAAGAAGTAGAAGGAGAAGGTGAAGTCTGGAGGGTGAATCAGAAGAATCAGAAGAAGGAGAAGGAGAAGGTGAAGTCTGGAGGGTGAATCAGAAGAAGCAGAAGAAGGAGAAGGAGAAGGTGAAGTCTGGAGGGTGAATCAGAAGAAGCAGAAGAAGGAGAAGGAGAAGGTGAAGTCAGGAGGGTGAATCAGAAGAAGCAGAAGAAGGAGAAGGAGAAGGTGAAGTCTGGAGGGTGAATCAGAAGAAGCAGAAGAAGGAGAAGGAGAAGATGAACTCTGGAGGGTGAATCAGAAGAAGCCGAAGAAGGAGAAGGAGAAGGTGAAGTCTGGAGGGTGAATCAGAAGAAGCAGAAGAAGGAGAAGTAGAAGGTGAAGTCTGGAAGGTGAATCAGAAGAAGTAGAAGAAGGAGAAGGAGAAGTTGAAGTCTGGTGTGTGAATCAGAAGAAGTAGAAGAAGGAGAAGGAGAAGGTGAAGTCTGGAGGGTGAATCAGAAGAAGCAGAAGAAGGAGAAGGAGAAGGTGAAGTCTGGAGGGTGAATCAGAAGAAGCAGAAGAAGGAGAAGGAGAAGATGAAGTCTGGAGGGTGAATCAGAAGACGTAGAAGAAGGAGAAGGAGAAGGTGAAGTCTGGAGGGTGAATCAGAAGAAGCAGAAGAAGGAGAAGGAGAAGGTGAAGTCTGGAGGGTGAACCAGAAGAAGCAGAAGAAGGAGAAGGAGAAGGTGAAGTCTGGAGTGTGAATCAGAAGAAGCAGAATAAGGAGAAAGAGAAGGTGAAGTCTGGAGGGTGAATCAGAAGAAGCAGAAGAAGGAGAAGGAGAAGGTGAAGTCTGGAGGGTGAATCAGAAGAAGTAGAAGAAGGAGAAGGAGAAGATGAAGTCTGGAGGGTGAAGCAGAAGAAGTAGAAGAAGGAGAAGGAGAAGGTGAAGTCAGGAGGGTGAATCAGAAGAAGTAGAAGAAGGAGAAGGAGAAGGTGAAGTCAGGAGGGTGAATCAGAAGAAGCTTGAGAAGGAGAAGGAGAATGTGAAGTCTGGAGGGTGAATCAGAAGAATCAGAAGAAGGAGAAGGAGAAGGTGAAGTCTGGAGGGTGAATCAGAAGAAGCAGATGAAAGAGAAGGAGAAGGTGAAGTCTGGAGGTTGAAGCAGAAGAAGCAGAAGAAGGAGAAGGAGAAGGTGAAGACTGGAGGGTGAATCAGAAGAAGTAGAAGAAGGAGAAGGAGAAGGTGAGGTCTGGAGGGTGAATCAGAAGAAGTAGAAGAAGGAGAAGGAGAAGGTGAAGTCTGGAGGGTGAATCAGAAGAAGCAGAAGAAGGAGAAGGAGAAGGTGAAGTCTGGAGGGTGAATCAGAAGAAGCAGAAGAAGGAGAAGGAGAAGATGAAGTCTGGAGGGTGAATCAGAAGAAGTAGAAGAAGGAGAAGGAGAAGGTGAGGTCTGGAGGATGAATCAGAAGAAGCAGAAGAAGGAGAAGGAGAAGGTGAAGTCTGGAGGGTGAACCAGAAGAAGCAGAAGAAGGAGAAGGAGAAGGTGAAGTCTGGAGTGTGAATCAGAAGAAGCAGAATAAGGAGAAAGAGAAGGTGAAGTCTGGAGGGTGAATCAGAAGAAGCAGAAGAAGGAGAAGGAGAAGGTGAAGTCTGGAGGGTGAATCAGAAGAATTAGAAGAAGGAGAAGGAGAAGATGAAGTCTGGAGGGTGAAGCAGAAGAAGTAGAAGAAGGAGAAGGAGAAGGTGAAGTGAGGAGGGTGAATCAGAAGAAGCAGAAGGAGGAGAAGGAGAAGGTGAAGTTAGGAGGGTGAATCAGAAGAAGCAGAAGGAGGAGAAGGAGAAGGTGAAGTTAGGAGGGTGAATCAGAAGAAGCAGAAGAAGGAGAAGGAGAAGGTGAAGTCAGGGGGGTGAAGCAGAAGAAGTAGAAGAAGGAGAAGGAGAAGGTGAAGTCAGGAGGGTGAAGCAGAAGAAGCAGAAGAAGGAGAAGGAGAAGGTGAAGTCTGGAGCGTGAATCAGAAGAAGCAGAAGAAGGAGAAGGAGAAGGTGAAGTCTGGAGGGTGAATCAGAAGAAGCAGAAGAAGGAGAAGGAGAAGGTGAAGTCAGGAGGGTGAATCAGAAGAAGCAGAAGGAGGAGAAGGAGAAGGTGAAGTTAGGAGGGTGAATCAGAAGAAGCAGAAGAAGGAGAAGGAGAAGGTGAAGTCAGGGGGGTGAAGCAGAAGAAGTAGAAGAAGGAGAAGGAGAAGGTGAAGTCAGGAGGGTGAAGCAGAAGAAGCAGAAGAAGGAGAAGGAGAAGGTGAAGTCTGGAGGGCGCAGCAGAAGAAGCAGGAGAAGGAGAAGGAGAAGGTGAAGTCTGGAGGGTGAAGCAGAAGAAGCAGAAGAAGGAGAAAGAGAAGGTGAAGTCTGGAGGGTGAATCAGAAGAAGTAGAAGAAGGAGAAGGAGAAGGTGAAGTCAGGAGGGTGAAGCAGAAGAAGCAGAAGAAGGAGAAGGAGAAGGTGAAGTCTGGAGGGTGAAGCAGAAGAAGCAGAAGAAGGAGAAGGAGAAGGTGAAGTCTGGAGGGTGAATCAGAAGAAGCAGAAGAAGGAGAAGGAGAAGGTGAAGTCTGGAGGGTGAATCAGAAGAAGCAGAAGAAGGAGAAGGAGCAGGTGAAGTCTGGAGGGTGAATCAGATGAAGCAGAAGAAGTAGAAGGAGAAGGTGAAGTCTGGAGGGTGAATCAGAAGAATCAGAAGAAGGAGAAGGAGAAGGTGAAGTCTGGAGGGTGAATCAGAAGAAGCAGAAGAAGGAGAAGGAGAAGGTGAAGTCTGGAGGGTGAATCAGAAGAAGCAGAAGAAGGAGAAGGAGAAGGTGAAGTCAGGAGGGTGAATCAGAAGAAGCAGAAGAAGGAGAAGGAGAAGGTTAAGTCTGGAGGGTGAATCAGAAGAAGCAGAAGAAGGAGAAGGAGAAGATGAAGTCTGGAGGGTGAATCAGAAGAAGCAGAAGAAGGAGAAGTAGAAGGTGAAGTCTGGAAGGTGAATCAGAAGAAGTAGAAGAAGGAGAAGGAGAAGTTGAAGTCTGGTGTGTGAATCAGAAGAAGTAGAAGAAGGAGAAGGAGAAGGTGAAGTCTGGAGGGTGAATCAGAAGAAGCAGAAGAAGGAGAAGGAGAAGGTGAAGTCTGGAGGGTGAATCAGAAGAAGCAGAAGAAGGAGAAGGAGAAGATGAAGTCTGGAGGGTGAATCAGAAGATGTAGAAGAAGGAGAAGGAGAAGGTGAAGTCTGGAGGGTGAATCAGAAGAAGCAGAAGAAGGAGAAGGAGAAGGTGAAGTCTGGAGGGTGAACCAGAAGAAGCAGAAGAAGGAGAAGGAGAAGGTGAAGTCTGGAGTGTGAATCAGAAGAAGCAGAATAAGGAGAAAGAGAAGGTGAAGTCTGGAGGGTGAATCAGAAGAAGCAGAAGAAGGAGAAGGAGAAGGTGAAGTCTGGAGGGTGAATCAGAAGAAGTAGAAGAAGGAGAAGGAGAAGATGAAGTCTGGAGGGTGAAGCAGAAGAAGTAGAAGAAGGAGAAGGAGAAGGTGAAGTCAGGAGGGTGAATCAGAAGAAGTAGAAGAAGGAGAAGGAGAAGGTGAAGTCAGGAGGGTGAATCAGAAGAAGCTTGAGAAGGAGAAGGAGAATGTGAAGTCTGGAGGGTGAATCAGAAGAATCAGAAGAAGGAGAAGGAGAAGGTGAAGTCTGGAGGGTGAATCAGAAGAAGCAGATGAAAGAGAAGGAGAAGGTGAAGTCTGGAGGTTGAAGCAGAAGAAGCAGAAGAAGGAGAAGGAGAAGGTGAAGACTGGAGGGTGAATCAGAAGAAGTAGAAGAAGGAGAAGGAGAAGGTGAGGTCTGGAGGGTGAATCAGAAGAAGTAGAAGAAGGAGAAGGAGAAGGCGAAGTCTGGAGGGTGAATCAGAAGAAGCAGAAGAAGGAGAAGGAGAAGGTGAAGTCTGGAGGGTGAATCAGAAGAAGCAGAAGAAGGAGAAGGAGAAGATGAAGTCTGGAGGGTGAATCAGAAGAAGTAGAAGAAGGAGAAGGAGAAGGTGAGGTCTGGAGGATGAATCAGAAGAAGCAGAAGAAGGAGAAGGAGAAGGTGAAGTCTGGAGCGTGAATCAGAAGAAGCAGAAGAAGGAGAAGGAGAAGGTGAAGTCTGGAGGGTGAATCAGAAGAAGCAGAAGAAGGAGAAGGAGAAGGTGAAGTCAGGAGGTTGAATCAGAAGAAGCAGAAGGAGGAGAAGGAGAAGGTGAAGTTAGGAGGGTGAATCAGAAGAAGCAGAAGAAGGAGAAGGAGAAGGTGAAGTCAGGGGGGTGAAGCAGAAGAAGTAGAAGAAGGAGAAGGAGAAGGTGAAGTCAGGAGGGTGAAGCAGAAGAAGCAGAAGAAGGAGAAGGAGAAGGTGAAGTCTGGAGGGCGCAGCAGAAGAAGCAGGAGAAGGAGAAGGAGAAGGTGAAGTCTGGAGGGTGAAGCAGAAGAAGCAGAAGAAGGAGAAAGAGAAGGTGAAGTCTGGAGGGTGAATCAGAAGAAGTAGAAGAAGGAGAAGGAGAAGGTGAAGTCAGGAGGGTGAAGCAGAAGAAGCAGAAGAAGGAGAAGGAGAAGGTGATGTCTGGAGGGTGAAGCAGAAGAAGCAGAAGAAGGAGAAGGAGAAGGTGAAGTCTGGAGGGTGAATCAGAAGAAGCAGAAGAAGGAGAAGGAGAAGGTGAAGTCTGGAGGGTGAATCAGAAGAAGCAGAAGAAGGAGAAGGAGCAGGTGAAGTCTGGAGGGTGAATCAGATGAAGCAGAAGAAGTAGAAGGAGAAGGTGAAGTCTGGAGGGTGAATCAGAAGAATCAGAAGAAGGAGAAGGAGAAGGTGAAGTCTGGAGGGTGAATCAGAAGAAGCAGAAGAAGGAGAAGGAGAAGGTGAAGTCTGGAGGGTGAATCAGAAGAAGCAGAAGAAGGAGAAGGAGAAGGTGAAGTCAGGAGGGTGAATCAGAAGAAGCAGAAGAAGGAGAAGGAGAAGGTGAAGTTAGGAGGGTGAATCAGAAGAAGCAGAAGAAGGAGAAGGAGCAGGTGATGTCAGCGGGATGAAGCAGAAGAAGTAGAAGAAGGAGAAGGAGAAGGTGAAGTCAGGACGGTGAAGCAGAAGAAGCAGAAGAAGGAGAAGGAGAAGGTGAAGTCTGGAGGGTGAATCAGAATAAGTAGAAGAAGGAAAAGGAGAAGGTCAAGTCTGGAGGGTGAATCAGAAGAAGTAGAATAAGGAGAAGGAGAAGGTGAAGTCTGGAGGGTAAAGCAGAAGAAGTAGAAGAAGGAGAAGGAGAAGGTGAAGTCAGGAGGGTGAATCAGAAGAAGTAGAAGAAGGAGAAGGAGAAGGTGAAGTCAGGAGGGTGAATCAGAAGAAGCAGAAGAAGGAGAAGGAGAAGGTGAAGTCTGGAGGGTGAATCAGAAGAATCAGAAGAAGGAGAAGGAGAAGGTGAAGTCTGGAGGGTGAATCAGAAGAAGCAGAAGAAAGAGAAGGAGAAGGTGAAGTCTGGAGGGTGAATCAGAAGAAGCAGAAGAAGGAGAAGGAGAAGGTGAAGTTAGGAGGGTGAATCAGAAGAAGCAGAAGAAGGAGAAGGAGCAGGTGATGTCAGGGGGATGACGCAGAAGAAGTAGAAGAAGGAGAAGGAGAAGGTGAAGTCAGGACGGTGAAGCAGAAGAAGCAGAAGAAGGAGAAGGAGATGGTGAAGTCTGGAGGGTGAATCAGCAGAAGTAGAAGAAGGAGAAGGAGAAGGTCAAGTCTGGAGGGTGAATCAGAAGAAGTAGAAGAAGGAGAAGGAGAAGGTGAAGTCAGGAGGGTGAATCAGAAGAAGCAGAAGAAGGAGAAGGAGAAGGTGAAGTCTGGAGGGTGAATCAGAAGAAGCAGAAGAAGGAGAAGGAGAAGATGAAATCTGGAGGGTGAATCAGAAGAAGTAGAAGAGGAGAAGGAGAAGGTGAGGTCTTGAGGGTGAATCAGAAGAAGTAGAAGAAGGAGAAGGAGAAGGTGAAGTCTGGAGGGTGAATCAGAAGAAGCAGAAGAAGGAGAAGGAGAAGGTGAAGTCTGGAGGGTGAATCAGAAGAAGCAGAAGAAGGAGAAGGAGAAGGTGAAGTCTGGAGGGTGAATCAGAAGAAGCAGAAGAAGGAGAAGGAGAAGATGAAATCTGGAGGGTGAATCAGAAGAAGCAGAAGAAAGAGAAGGAGAAGGTGAAGTCTGGAGGGTGAATCAGAAGAAGTAGAAGAAGGAGAAGGAGAAGATGAAGTCTGGAGGGTGAATCAGAAGAAGCAGAAGAAGGAGAAGGAGAAGGTGAAGTCTGGAGGGTGAATCAGAAGAAGCAGAAGAAGGAGAAGGAGAAGATGAAGTCTGGAGGGTGAATCAGAAGAAGCAGAAGAAGGAGAAGGAGAAGTTGAAGTCTGGAGGGTGAATCAGAAGAAGCAGAATAAGGAGAAGTGAAGGTGAAGTATGGAGGGTGAATCAGAAGAAGCAGAAGAAGGAGAAGGAGAAGGTGAAGTCTGGAGGGTGAATCAGAAGAAGTAGAAGAAGGAGAAGGAGAAGGTGAAGTCTGGAGGGTGAAGCAGAAGAAGTAGAAGAAGGAGAAGGAGAAGGTGAAGTCAGGAGGGTGAATCAGAAGAAGTAGAAGAAGGAGAAGAAGAAGGTGAAGTCAGGAGGGTGAATCAGAAGAAGCAGAAGAAGGAGAAGGAGCAGGTGAAGTCTGGAGGGTGAATCAGATGAAGCAGAAGAAGTAGAAGGAGAAGGTGAAGTCTGGAGGGTGAATCAGAAGAATCAGAAGAAGGAGAAGGAGAAGGTGAAGTCTGGAGGGTGAATCAGAAGAAGCAGAAGAAGGAGAAGGAGAAGGTGAAGTCTGGAGGGTGAATCAGAAGAAGCAGAAGAAGGAGAAGGAGAAGGTGAAGTCAGGAGGGTGAATCAGAAGAAGCAGAAGAAGGAGAAGGAGAAGGTGAAGTCTGGAGGGTGAATCAGAAGAAGCAGAAGAAGGAGAAGGAGAAGATGAACTCTGGAGGGTGAATCAGAAGAAGCCGAAGAAGGAGAAGGAGAAGGTGAAGTCTGGAGGGTGAATCAGAAGAAGCAGAAGAAGGAGAAGTAGAAGGTGAAGTCTGGAAGGTGAATCAGAAGAAGTAGAAGAAGGAGAAGGAGAAGTTGAAGTCTGGTGTGTGAATCAGAAGAAGTAGAAGAAGGAGAAGGAGAAGGTGAAGTCTGGAGGGTGAATCAGAAGAAGCAGAAGAAGGAGAAGGAGAAGGTGAAGTCTGGAGGGTGAATCAGAAGAAGCAGAAGAAGGAGAAGGAGAAGATGAAGTCTGGAGGGTGAATCAGAAGACGTAGAAGAAGGAGAAGGAGAAGGTGAAGTCTGGAGGGTGAATCAGAAGAAGCAGAAGAAGGAGAAGGAGAAGGTGAAGTCTGGAGGGTGAACCAGAAGAAGCAGAAGAAGGAGAAGGAGAAGGTGAAGTCTGGAGTGTGAATCAGAAGAAGCAGAATAAGGAGAAAGAGAAGGTGAAGTCTGGAGGGTGAATCAGAAGAAGCAGAAGAAGGAGAAGGAGAAGGTGAAGTCTGGAGGGTGAATCAGAAGAAGTAGAAGAAGGAGAAGGAGAAGATGAAGTCTGGAGGGTGAAGCAGAAGAAGTAGAAGAAGGAGAAGGAGAAGGTGAAGTCAGGAGGGTGAATCAGAAGAAGTAGAAGAAGGAGAAGGAGAAGGTGAAGTCAGGAGGGTGAATCAGAAGAAGCTTGAGAAGGAGAAGGAGAATGTGAAGTCTGGAGGGTGAATCAGAAGAATCAGAAGAAGGAGAAGGAGAAGGTGAAGTCTGGAGGGTGAATCAGAAGAAGCAGATGAAAGAGAAGGAGAAGGTGAAGTCTGGAGGTTGAAGCAGAAGAAGCAGAAGAAGGAGAAGGAGAAGGTGAAGACTGGAGGGTGAATCAGAAGAAGTAGAAGAAGGAGAAGGAGAAGGTGAGGTCTGGAGGGTGAATCAGAAGAAGTAGAAGAAGGAGAAGGAGAAGGTGAAGTCTGGAGGGTGAATCAGAAGAAGCAGAAGAAGGAGAAGGAGAAGGTGAAGTCTGGAGGGTGAATCAGAAGAAGCAGAAGAAGGAGAAGGAGAAGATGAAGTCTGGAGGGTGAATCAGAAGAAGTAGAAGAAGGAGAAGGAGAAGGTGAGGTCTGGAGGATGAATCAGAAGAAGCAGAAGAAGGAGAAGGAGAAGGTGAAGTCTGGAGCGTGAATCAGAAGAAGCAGAAGAAGGAGAAGGAGAAGGTGAAGTCTGGAGGGTGAATCAGAAGAAGCAGAAGAAGGAGAAGGAGAAGGTGAAGTCAGGAGGTTGAATCAGAAGAAGCAGAAGGAGGAGAAGGAGAAGGTGAAGTTAGGAGGGTGAATCAGAAGAAGCAGAAGAAGGAGAAGGAGAAGGTGAAGTCAGGGGGGTGAAGCAGAAGAAGTAGAAGAAGGAGAAGGAGAAGGTGAAGTCAGGAGGGTGAAGCAGAAGAAGCAGAAGAAGGAGAAGGAGAAGGTGAAGTCTGGAGGGCGCAGCAGAAGAAGCAGGAGAAGGAGAAGGAGAAGGTGAAGTCTGGAGGGTGAAGCAGAAGAAGCAGAAGAAGGAGAAAGAGAAGGTGAAGTCTGGAGGGTGAATCAGAAGAAGTAGAAGAAGGAGAAGGAGAAGGTGAAGTCAGGAGGGTGAAGCAGAAGAAGCAGAAGAAGGAGAAGGAGAAGGTGAAGTCTGGAGGGTGAAGCAGAAGAAGCAGAAGAAGGAGAAGGAGAAGGTGAAGTCTGGAGGGTGAATCAGAAGAGGCAGAAGAAGGAGAAGGAGAAGGTGAAGTCTGGAGGGTGAATCAGAAGAAGCAGAAGAAGGAGAAGGAGCAGGTGAAGTCTGGAGGGTGAATCAGATGAAGCAGAAGAAGTAGAAGGAGAAGGTGAAGTCTGGAGGGTGAATCAGAAGAATCAGAAGAAGGAGAAGGAGAAGGTGAAGTCTGGAGGGTGAATCAGAAGAAGCAGAAGAAGGAGAAGGAGAAGGTGAAGTCTGGAGGGTGAATCAGAAGAAGCAGAAGAAGGAGAAGGAGAAGGTGAAGTCAGGAGGGTGAATCAGAAGAAGCAGAAGAAGGAGAAGGAGAAGGTGAAGTTAGGAGGGTGAATCAGAAGAAGCAGAAGAAGGAGAAGGAGCAGGTGATGTCAGCGGGATGAAGCAGAAGAAGTAGAAGAAGGAGAAGGAGAAGGTGAAGTCAGGACGGTGAAGCAGAAGAAGCAGAAGAAGGAGAAGGAGATGGTGAAGTCTGGAGGGTGAATCAGAATAAGTAGAAGAAGGAAAAGGAGAAGGTCAAGTCTGGAGGGTGAATCAGAAGAAGTAGAATAAGGAGAAGGAGAAGGTGAAGTCTGGAGGGTAAAGCAGAAGAAGTAGAAGAAGGAGAAGGAGAAGGTGAAGTCAGGAGGGTGAATCAGAAGAAGTAGAAGAAGGAGAAGGAGAAGGTGAAGTCAGGAGGGTGAATCAGAAGAAGCAGAAGAAGGAGAAGGAGAAGGTGAAGTCTGGAGGGTGAATCAGAAGAATCAGAAGAAGGAGAAGGAGAAGGTGAAGTCTGGAGGGTGAATCAGAAGAAGCAGAAGAAAGAGAAGGAGAAGGTGAAGTCTGGAGGGTGAATCAGAAGAAGCAGAAGAAGGAGAAGGAGAAGGTGAAGTTAGGAGGGTGAATCAGAAGAAGCAGAAGAAGGAGAAGGAGCAGGTGATGTCAGGGGGATGACGCAGAAGAAGTAGAAGAAGGAGAAGGAGAAGGTGAAGTCAGGACGGTGAAGCAGAAGAAGCAGAAGAAGGAGAAGGAGATGGTGAAGTCTGGAGGGTGAATCAGCAGAAGTAGAAGAAGGAGAAGGAGAAGGTCAAGTCTGGAGGGTGAATCAGAAGAAGTAGAAGAAGGAGAAGGAGAAGGTGAAGTCAGGAGGGTGAATCAGAAGAAGCAGAAGAAGGAGAAGGAGAAGGTGAAGTCTGGAGGGTGAATCAGAAGAAGCAGAAGAAGGAGAAGGAGAAGATGAAATCTGGAGGGTGAATCAGAAGAAGTAGAAGAAGGAGAAGGAGAAGGTGAGGTCTTGAGGGTGAATCAGAAGAAGTAGAAGAAGGAGAAGGAGAAGGTGAAGTCTGGAGGGTGAATCAGAAGAAGCAGAAGAAGGAGAAGGAGAAGGTGAAGTCTGGAGGGTGAATCAGAAGAAGCAGAAGAAGGAGAAGGAGAAGGTGAAGTCTGGAGGGTGAATCAGAAGAAGCAGAAGAAGGAGAAGGAGAAGATGAAATCTGGAGGGTGAATCAGAAGAAGCAGAAGAAAGAGAAGGAGAAGGTGAAGTCTGGAGGGTGAATCAGAAGAAGTAGAAGAAGGAGAAGGAGAAGATGAAGTCTGGAGGGTGAATCAGAAGAAGCAGAAGAAGGAGAAGGAGAAGGTGAAGTCTGGAGGGTGAATCAGAAGAAGCAGAAGAAGGAGAAGGAGAAGATGAAGTCTGGAGGGTGAATCAGAAGAAGCAGAAGAAGGAGAAGGAGAAGTTGAAGTCTGGAGGGTGAATCAGAAGAAGCAGAATAAGGAGAAGTGAAGGTGAAGTATGGAGGGTGAATCAGAAGAAGCAGAAGAAGGAGAAGGAGAAGGTGAAGTCTGGAGGGTGAATCAGAAGAAGTAGAAGAAGGAGAAGGAGAAGGTGAAGTCTGGAGGGTGAAGCAGAAGAAGTAGAAGAAGGAGAAGGAGAAGGTGAAGTCAGGAGGGTGAATCAGAAGAAGTAGAAGAAGGAGAAGAAGAAGGTGAAGTCAGGAGGGTGAATCAGAAGAAGCAGAAGAAGGAGAAGGAGCAGGTGAAGTCTGGAGGGTGAATCAGATGAAGCAGAAGAAGTAGAAGGAGAAGGTGAAGTCTGGAGGGTGAATCAGAAGAATCAGAAGAAGGAGAAGGAGAAGGTGAAGTCTGGAGGGTGAATCAGAAGAAGCAGAAGAAGGAGAAGGAGAAGGTGAAGTCTGGAGGGTGAATCAGAAGAAGCAGAAGAAGGAGAAGGAGAAGGTGAAGTCAGGAGGGTGAATCAGAAGAAGCAGAAGAAGGAGAAGGAGAAGGTGAAGTCTGGAGGGTGAATCAGAAGAAGCAGAAGAAGGAGAAGGAGAAGATGAACTCTGGAGGGTGAATCAGAAGAAGCCGAAGAAGGAGAAGGAGAAGGTGAAGTCTGGAGGGTGAATCAGAAGAAGCAGAAGAAGGAGAAGTAGAAGGTGAAGTCTGGAAGGTGAATCAGAAGAAGTAGAAGAAGGAGAAGGAGAAGTTGAAGTCTGGTGTGTGAATCAGAAGAAGTAGAAGAAGGAGAAGGAGAAGGTGAAGTCTGGAGGGTGAATCAGAAGAAGCAGAAGAAGGAGAAGGAGAAGGTGAAGTCTGGAGGGTGAATCAGAAGAAGCAGAAGAAGGAGAAGGAGAAGATGAAGTCTGGAGGGTGAATCAGAAGACGTAGAAGAAGGAGAAGGAGAAGGTGAAGTCTGGAGGGTGAATCAGAAGAAGCAGAAGAAGGAGAAGGAGAAGGTGAAGTCTGGAGGGTGAACCAGAAGAAGCAGAAGAAGGAGAAGGAGAAGGTGAAGTCTGGAGTGTGAATCAGAAGAAGCAGAATAAGGAGAAAGAGAAGGTGAAGTCTGGAGGGTGAATCAGAAGAAGCAGAAGAAGGAGAAGGAGAAGGTGAAGTCTGGAGGGTGAATCAGAAGAAGTAGAAGAAGGAGAAGGAGAAGATGAAGTCTGGAGGGTGAAGCAGAAGAAGTAGAAGAAGGAGAAGGAGAAGGTGAAGTCAGGAGGGTGAATCAGAAGAAGTAGAAGAAGGAGAAGGAGAAGGTGAAGTCAGGAGGGTGAATCAGAAGAAGCTTGAGAAGGAGAAGGAGAATGTGAAGTCTGGAGGGTGAATCAGAAGAATCAGAAGAAGGAGAAGGAGAAGGTGAAGTCTGGAGGGTGAATCAGAAGAAGCAGATGAAAGAGAAGGAGAAGGTGAAGTCTGGAGGTTGAAGCAGAAGAAGCAGAAGAAGGAGAAGGAGAAGGTGAAGACTGGAGGGTGAATCAGAAGAAGTAGAAGAAGGAGAAGGAGAAGGTGAGGTCTGGAGGGTGAATCAGAAGAAGTAGAAGAAGGAGAAGGAGAAGGTGAAGTCTGGAGGGTGAATCAGAAGAAGCAGAAGAAGGAGAAGGAGAAGGTGAAGTCTGGAGGGTGAATCAGAAGAAGCAGAAGAAGGAGAAGGAGAAGATGAAGTCTGGAGGGTGAATCAGAAGAAGTAGAAGAAGGAGAAGGAGAAGGTGAGGTCTGGAGGATGAATCAGAAGAAGCAGAAGAAGGAGAAGGAGAAGGTGAAGTCTGGAGCGTGAATCAGAAGAAGCAGAAGAAGGAGAAGGAGAAGGTGAAGTCTGGAGGGTGAATCAGAAGAAGCAGAAGAAGGAGAAGGAGAAGGTGAAGTCAGGAGGTTGAATCAGAAGAAGCAGAAGGAGGAGAAGGAGAAGGTGAAGTTAGGAGGGTGAATCAGAAGAAGCAGAAGAAGGAGAAGGAGAAGGTGAAGTCAGGGGGGTGAAGCAGAAGAAGTAGAAGAAGGAGAAGGAGAAGGTGAAGTCAGGAGGGTGAAGCAGAAGAAGCAGAAGAAGGAGAAGGAGAAGGTGAAGTCTGGAGGGCGCAGCAGAAGAAGCAGGAGAAGGAGAAGGAGAAGGTGAAGTCTGGAGGGTGAAGCAGAAGAAGCAGAAGAAGGAGAAAGAGAAGGTGAAGTCTGGAGGGTGAATCAGAAGAAGTAGAAGAAGGAGAAGGAGAAGGTGAAGTCAGGAGGGTGAAGCAGAAGAAGCAGAAGAAGGAGAAGGAGAAGGTGAAGTCTGGAGGGTGAAGCAGAAGAAGCAGAAGAAGGAGAAGGAGAAGGTGAAGTCTGGAGGGTGAATCAGAAGAGGCAGAAGAAGGAGAAGGAGAAGGTGAAGTCTGGAGGGTGAATCAGAAGAAGCAGAAGAAGGAGAAGGAGCAGGTGAAGTCTGGAGGGTGAATCAGATGAAGCAGAAGAAGTAGAAGGAGAAGGTGAAGTCTGGAGGGTGAATCAGAAGAATCAGAAGAAGGAGAAGGAGAAGGTGAAGTCTGGAGGGTGAATCAGAAGAAGCAGAAGAAGGAGAAGGAGAAGGTGAAGTCTGGAGGGTGAATCAGAAGAAGCAGAAGAAGGAGAAGGAGAAGGTGAAGTCAGGAGGGTGAATCAGAAGAAGCAGAAGAAGGAGAAGGAGAAGGTGAAGTTAGGAGGGTGAATCAGAAGAAGCAGAAGAAGGAGAAGGAGCAGGTGATGTCAGCGGGATGAAGCAGAAGAAGTAGAAGAAGGAGAAGGAGAAGGTGATGTCAGGACGGTGAAGCAGAAGAAGCAGAAGAAGGAGAAGGAGAAGGTGAAGTCAGGAGGGTGAATCAGAAGAAGTAGAAGAAGGAGAAGGAGAAGGTGAAGTCAGGAGGGTGAATCAGAAGAAGCAGAAGAAGGAGAAGGAGAAGGTGAAGTCTGGAGGGTGAATCAGAAGAATCAGAAGAAGGAGAAGGAGAAGGTGAAGTCTGGAGGGTGAATCAGAAGAAGCAGAAGAAAGAGAAGGAGAAGGTGAAGTCTGGAGGGTGAATCAGAAGAAGCAGAAGAAGGAGAAGGAGAAGGTGAAGTTAGGAGGGTGAATCAGAAGAAGCAGAAGAAGGAGAAGGAGCAGGTGATGTCAGGGGGATGAAGCAGAAGAAGTAGAAGAAGGAGAAGGAGAAGGTGAAGTCAGGACGGTGAAGCAGAAGAAGCAGAAGAAGGAGAAGGAGATGGTGAAGTCTGGAGGGTGAATCAGCAGAAGTAGAAGAAGGAGAAGGAGAAGGTCAAGTCTGGAGGGTGAATCAGAAGAAGTAGAAGAAGGAGAAGGAGAAGGTGAAGTCAGGAGGGTGAATCAGAAGAAGCAGAAGAAGGAGAAGGAGAAGGTGAAGTCTGGAGGGTGAATCAGAAGAAGCAGAAGAAGGAGAAGGAGAAGATGAAATCTGGAGGGTGAATCAGAAGAAGTAGAAGAAGGAGAAGGAGAAGGTGAGGTCTTGAGGGTGAATCAGAAGAAGTAGAAGAAGGAGAAGGAGAAGGTGAAGTCTGGAGGGTGAATCAGAAGAAGCAGAAGAAGGAGAAGGAGAAGGTGAAGTCTGGAGGGTGAATCAGAAGAAGCAGAAGAAGGAGAAGGAGAAGGTGAAGTCTGGAGGGTGAATCAGAAGAAGCAGAAGAAGGAGAAGGAGAAGATGAAATCTGGAGGGTGAATCAGAAGAAGCAGAAGAAAGAGAAGGAGAAGGTGAAGTCTGGAGGGTGAATCAGAAGAAGTAGAAGAAGGAGAAGGAGAAGGTGAAGTCTGGAGGGTGAATCAGAAGAAGCAGAAGAAGGAGAAGGAGAAGGTGAAGTCTGGAGGGTGAATCAGAAGAAGCAGAAGAAGGAGAAGGAGAAGATGAAGTCTGGAGGGTGAATCAGAAGAAGCAGAAGAAGGAGAAGGAGAAGTTGAAGTCTGGAGGGTGAATCAGAAGAAGCAGAATAAGGAGAAGTGAAGGTGAAGTATGGAGGGTGAATCAGAAGAAGCAGAAGAAGGAGAAGGAGAAGGTGAAGTCTGGAAGGTGAATCAGAAGAAGTAGAAGAAGGAGAAGGAGAAGGTGAAGTCTGGAGGGTGAAGCAGAAGAAGTAGAAGAAGGAGAAGGAGAAGGTGAAGTCAGGAGGGTGAATCAGAAGAAGTAGAAGAAGGAGAAGAAGAAGGTGAAGTCAGGAGGGTGAATCAGAAGAAGCAGAAGAAGGAGAAGGAGAAGGTGAAGTCTGGAGGGTGAATCAGAAGAAGCAGAATCAGGAAAAGTAGAAGGTGAAGTCTGGAGGGTGAATCAGAAGAAGCAGAATAAGGAGAAGGAGAAGGTGAAGTCTGGAGGGTGAATCAGAAGAAGCAGAAGAAGGAGAAGGAGAAGATGAAGTCTGGAGGGTGAATCAGAAGAAGTAGAAGAAGGAGAAGGAGAAGGTGAAGTCTGGAGGGTGAAGCAGAAGAAGCAGAAGAAGGAGAAGGAGAAGGTGAAGTCTGGAGGGTGAATCAGAAGAAGCACAAGAAGGAGAAGGAGAAGGTGAAGTCTGGAGGGTGAATCAGAAGAAGCAGGAGAAGGAGAAGGAGAAGGTGAAGTCTGGAGGGTGAAGCAGAAGAAGCAGAAGAAGGAGAAAGAGAAGGTGAAGTCTGGAGGGTGAATCAGAAGAAGTAGAAGAAGGAGAAGGAGAAGGTGAAGTCAGGAGGGTGAAGCAGAAGAAGCAGAAGAAGGAGAAGGAGAAGGTGAAGTCTGGAGGGTGAAGCAGAAGAAGCAGAAGAAGGAGAAGGAGAAGGTGAAGTCTGGAGGGTGAATCAGAAGAAGCAGAAGAAGGAGAAGGAGAAGGTGAAGTCTGGAGGGTGAATCAGAAGAAGCAGAAGAAGGAGAAGGAGCAGGTGAAGTCTGGAGGGTGAATCAGATGAAGCAGAAGAAGTAGAAGGAGAAGGTGAAGTCTGGAGGGTGAATCAGAAGAATCAGAAGAAGGAGAAGGAGAAGGTGAAGTCTGGAGGGTGAATCAGAAGAAGCAGAAGAAGGAGAAGGAGAAGGTGAAGTCTGGAGGGTGAATCAGAAGAAGCAGAAGAAGGAGAAGGAGAAGGCGAAGTCAGGAGGGTGAATCAGAAGAAGCAGAAGAAGGAGAAGGAGAAGGTGAAGTTAGGAGGGTGAATCAGAAGAAGCAGAAGAAGGAGAAGGAGCAGGTGATGTCAGCGGGATGAAGCAGAAGAAGTAGAAGAAGGAGAAGGAGAAGGTGAAGTCAGGACGGTGAAGCAGAAGAAGCAGAAGAAGGAGAAGGAGAAGGTGAAGTCTGGAGGGTGAATCAGAATAAGTAGAAGAAGGAGAAGGAGAAGGTCAAGTCTGGAGGGTGAATCAGAAGAAGTAGAATAAGGAGAAGGAGAAGGTGAAGTCTGGAGGGTGAAGCAGAAGAAGTAGAAGAAGGAGAAGGAGAAGGTGAAGTCAGGAGGGTGAATCAGAAGAAGTAGAAGAAGGAGAAGGAGAAGGTGAAGTCAGGAGGGTGAATCAGAAGAAGCAGAAGAAGGAGAAGGAGAAGGTGAAGTCTGGAGGGTGAATCAGAAGAATCAGAAGAAGGAGAAGGAGAAGGTGAAGTCTGGAGGGTGAATCAGAAGAAGCAGAAGAAAGAGAAGGAGAAGGTGAAGTCTGCAGGGTGAATCAGAAGAAGCAGAAGAAGGAGAAGGAGAAGGTGAAGTTAGGAGGGTGAATCAGAAGAAGCAGAAGAAGGAGAAGGAGCAGGTGATGTCAGGGGGATGAAGCAGAAGAAGCAGAAGAAGGAGAAGGAGAAGGTGAAGTCTGGAGGGTGAATCAGCAGAAGTAGAAAAAGGAGAAGGAGAAGGTCAAGTCTGGAGGGTGAATCAGAAGAAGTAGAAGAAGGAGAAGGAGAAGGTGAAGTCTGGAGGGTGAATCAGAAGAAGCAGAAGAAGGAGAAGGAGAAGGTGAAGGCTGGAGGGTGAATCAGAAGAAGTAGAAGAAGGAGAAGGAGAAGGTGAAGTCTGGAGGGTGAATCAGAAGAAGTAGAAGAAGGAGAAGGCGAAGTCTGGAGGGTGAATCAGAAGAAGCAGAAGAAGGAGAAGGAGAAGGTGATGTCTGGAGGGTGAATCAGAAGAAGCAGAAGAAGGAGAAGGAGAAGATGAACTCTGGAGGGTGAATCAGAAGAAGCCGAAGAAGGAGAAGGAGAAGGTGAAGTCTGGAGGGTGAATCAGAAGAACCAGAAGAAGGAGAAGTAGAAGGTGAAGTCTGGAAGGTGAATCAGAAGAAGTAGAAGAAGGAGAAGGAGAAGTTGAAGTCTGGTGTGTGAATCAGAAGAAGTAGAAGAAGGAGAAGGAGAAGGTGAAGTCTGGAGGGTGAATCAGAAGAAGCAGAAGAAGGAGAAGGAGAAGGTGAAGTCTGGAGGGTGAATCAGAAGAAGCAGAAGAAGGAGAAGGAGAAGATGAAGTCTGGAGGGTGAATCAGAAGAAGTAGAAGAAGGAGAAGGAGAAGGTGAAGTCTGGAGGGTGAATCAGAAGAAGCAGAAGAAGGAGAAGGAGAAGGTGAAGTCTGGAGGGTGAACCAGAAGAAGCAGAAGAAGGAGAAGGAGAAGGTGAAGTCTGGAGGGTGAATCAGAAGAAGCAGAAGAAGGAGAAGGAGAAGGTGAAGTCTGGAGGGTGAATCAGAAGAAGTAGAAGAAGGAGAAGGAGAAGATGAAGTCTGGAGGGTGAAGCAGAAGAAGTAGAAGAAGGAGAAGGAGAAGGTGAAGTCAGGAGGGTGAATCAGAAGAAGTAGAAGAAGGAGAAGGAGAAGGTGAAGTCAGGAGGGTGAATCAGAAGAAGCTTGAGAAGGAGAAGGAGAATGTGAAGTCTGGAGGGTGAATCAGAAGAATCAGAAGAAGGAGAAGGAGAAGGTGAAGTCTGGAGGGTGAATCAGAAGAAGCAGATGAAAGAGAAGGAGAAGGTGAAGTCTGGAGGTTGAAGCAGAAGAAGCAGAAGAAGGAGAAGGAGAAGGTGAAGACTGGAGGGTGAATCAGAAGAAGTAGAAGAAGGAGAAGGAGAAGGTGAGGTCTGGAGGGTGAATCAGAAGAAGTAGAAGAAGGAGAAGGAGAAGGTGAAGTCTGGAGGGTGAATCAGAAGAAGCAGAAGAAGGAGAAGGAGAAGGTGAAGTCTGGAGGGTGAATCAGAAGAAGCAGAAGAAGGAGAAGGAGAAGATGAAGTCTGGAGGGTGAATCAGAAGAAGTAGAAGAAGGAGAAGGAGAAGGTGAGGTCTGGAGGATGAATCAGAAGAAGCAGAAGAAGGAGAAGGAGAAGGTGAAGTCTGGAGCGTGAATCAGAAGAAGCAGAAGAAGGAGAAGGAGAAGGTGAAGTCTGGAGGGTGAATCAGAAGAAGCAGAAGAAGGAGAAGGAGAAGGTGAAGTCAGGAGGGTGAATCAGAAGAAGCAGAAGGAGGAGAAGGAGAAGGTGAAGTTAGGAGGGTGAATCAGAAGAAGCAGAAGAAGGAGAAGGAGAAGGTGAAGTCAGGGGGGTGAAGCAGAAGAAGTAGAAGAAGGAGAAGGAGAAGGTGAAGTCAGGAGGGTGAAGCAGAAGAAGCAGAAGAAGGAGAAGGAGAAGGTGAAGTCTGGAGGGCGCAGCAGAAGAAGCAGGAGAAGGAGAAGGAGAAGGTGAAGTCCGGAGGGTGAAGCAGAAGAAGCAGAAGAAGGAGAAAGAGAAGGTGAAGTCTGGAGGGTGAATCAGAAGAAGTAGAAGAAGGAGAAGGAGAAGGTGAAGTCAGGAGGGTGAAGCAGAAGAAGCAGAAGAAGGAGAAGGAGAAGGTGAAGTCTGGAGGGTGAAGCAGAAGAAGCAGAAGAAGGAGAAGGAGAAGGTGAAGTCTGGAGGGTGAATCAGAAGAAGCAGAAGAAGGAGAAGGAGAAGGTGAAGTCTGGAGGGTGAATCAGAAGAAGCAGAAGAAGGAGAAGGAGCAGGTGAAGTCTGGAGGGTGAATCAGATGAAGCAGAAGAAGTAGAAGGAGAAGGTGAAGTCTGGAGGGTGAATCAGAAGAATCAGAAGAAGGAGAAGGAGAAGGTGAAGTCTGGAGGGTGAATCAGAAGAAGCAGAAGAAGGAGAAGGAGAAGGTGAAGTCTGGAGGGTGAATCAGAAGAAGCAGAAGAAGGAGAAGGAGAAGGTGAAGTCAGGAGGGTGAATCAGAAGAAGCAGAAGAAGGAGAAGGAGAAGGTGAAGTCTGGAGGGTGAATCAGAAGAAGCAGAAGAAGGAGAAGGAGAAGATGAACTCTGGAGGGTGAATCAGAAGAAGCCGAAGAAGGAGAAGGAGAAGGTGAAGTCTGGAGGGTGAATCAGAAGAAGCAGAAGAAGGAGAAGTAGAAGGTGAAGTCTGGAAGGTGAATCAGAAGAAGTAGAAGAAGGAGAAGGAGAAGTTGAAGTCTGGTGTGTGAATCAGAAGAAGTAGAAGAAGGAGAAGGAGAAGGTGAAGTCTGGAGGGTGAATCAGAAGAAGCAGAAGAAGGAGAAGGAGAAGGTGAAGTCTGGAGGGTGAATCAGAAGAAGCAGAAGAAGGAGAAGGAGAAGATGAAGTCTGGAGGGTGAATCAGAAGACGTAGAAGAAGGAGAAGGAGAAGGTGAAGTCTGGAGGGTGAATCAGAAGAAGCAGAAGAAGGAGAAGGAGAAGGTGAAGTCTGGAGGGTGAACCAGAAGAAGCAGAAGAAGGAGAAGGAGAAGGTGAAGTCTGGAGTGTGAATCAGAAGAAGCAGAATAAGGAGAAAGAGAAGGTGAAGTCTGGAGGGTGAATCAGAAGAAGCAGAAGAAGGAGAAGGAGAAGGTGAAGTCTGGAGGGTGAATCAGAAGAAGTAGAAGAAGGAGAAGGAGAAGATGAAGTCTGGAGGGTGAAGCAGAAGAAGTAGAAGAAGGAGAAGGAGAAGGTGAAGTCAGGAGGGTGAAGCAGAAGAAGCAGAAGAAGGAGAAGGAGAAGGTGAAGTCTGGAGGGCGCAGCAGAAGAAGCAGGAGAAGGAGAAGGAGAAGGTGAAGTCTGGAGGGTGAAGCAGAAGAAGCAGAAGAAGGAGAAAGAGAAGGTGAAGTCTGGAGGGTGTATCAGAAGAAGTAGAAGAAGGAGAAGGAGAAGGTGAAGTCAGGAGGGTGAAGCAGAAGAAGCAGAAGAAGGAGAAGGAGAAGGTGAAGTCTGGAGGGTGAAGCAGAAGAAGCAGAAGAAGGAGAAGGAGAAGGTGAAGTCTGGAGGGTGAATCAGAAGAAGCAGAAGAAGGAGAAGGAGAAGGTGAAGTCTGGAGGGTGAATCAGAAGAAGCAGAAGAAGGAGAAGGAGCAGGTGAAGTCTGGAGGGTGAATCAGATGAAGCAGAAGAAGTAGAAGGAGAAGGTGAAGTCTGGAGGGTGAATCAGAAGAATCAGAAGAAGGAGAAGGAGAAGGTGAAGTCTGGAGGGTGAATCAGAAGAAGCAGAAGAAGGAGAAGGAGAAGGTGAAGTCTGGAGGGTGAATCAGAAGAAGCAGAAGAAGGAGAAGGAGAAGGTGAAGTCAGGAGGGTGAAGCAGAAGAAGCAGAAGAAGGAGAAGGAGAAGGTGAAGTTAGGAGGGTGAATCAGAAGAAGCAGAAGAAGGAGAAGGAGCAGGTGATGTCAGCGGGATGAAGCAGAAGAAGTAGAAGAAGGAGAAGGAGAAGGTGAAGTCAGGACGGTGAAGCAGAAGAAGCAGAAGAAGGAGAAGGAGAAGGTGAAGTCTGGAGGGTGAATCAGAATAAGTAGAAGAAGGAGAAGGAGAAGGTCAAGTCTGGAGGGTGAATCAGAAGAAGTAGAATAAGGAGAAGGAGAAGGTGAAGTCTGGAGGGTAAAGCAGAAGAAGTAGAAGAAGGAGAAGGAGAAGGTGAAGTCAGGAGGGTGAATCAGAAGAAGTAGAAGAAGAAGAAGGAGAAGGTGAAGTCAGGAGGGTGAATCAGAAGAAGCAGAAGAAGGAGAAGGAGAAGGTGAAGTCTGGAGGGTGAATCAGAAGAATCAGAAGAAGGAGAAGGAGAAGGTGAAGTCTGGAGGGTGAATCAGAAGAAGCAGAAGAAAGAGAAGGAGAAGGTGAAGTCTGGAGGGTGAATCAGAAGAAGCAGAAGAAGGAGAAGGAGAAGGTGAAGTTAGGAGGGTGAATCAGAAGAAGCAGAAGAAGGAGAAGGAGCAGGTGATGTCAGGGGGATGAAGCAGAAGAAGTAGAAGAAGGAGAAGGAGAAGGTGAAGTCAGGACGGTGAAGCAGAAGAAGCAGAAGAAGGAGAAGGAGAAGGTGAAGTCTGGAGGGTGAATCAGCAGAAGTAGAAGAAGGAGAAGGAGAAGGTCAAGTCTGGAGGGTGAATCAGAAGAAGTAGAAGAAGGAGAAGGAGAAGGTGAAGTCAGGAGGGTGAATCAGAAGAAGCAGAAGAAGGAGAAGGAGAAGGTGAAGTCTGGAGGGTGAATCAGAAGAAGCAGAAGAAGGAGAAGGAGAAGATGAAATCTGGAGGGTGAATCAGAAGAAGTAGAAGAAGGAGAAGGAGAAGGTGAGGTCTTGAGGGTGAATCAGAAGAAGTAGAAGAAGGAGAAGGAGAAGGTGAAGTCTGGAGGGTGAATCAGAAGAAGCAGAAGAAGGAGAAGGAGAAGGTGAAGTCTGGAGGGTGAAACAGAAGAAGCAGAAGAAGGAGAAGGAGAAGGTGAAGTCTGGAGGGTGAATCAGAAGAAGCAGAAGAAGGAGAAGGAGAAGATGAAATCTGGAGGGTGAATCAGAAGAAGCAGAAGAAAGAGAAGGAGAAGGTGAAGTCTGGAGGGTGAATCAGAAGAAGTAGAAGAAGGAGAAGGAGAAGGTGAAGTCTGGAGGGTGAATCAGAAGAAGCAGAAGAAGGAGAATGAGAAGGTGAAGTCTGGAGGGTGAATCAGAAGAAGCAGAAGAAGGAGAAGGAGAAGATGAAGTCTGGAGGGTGAATCAGAAGAAGCAGAAGAAGGAGAAGGAGAAGTTGAAGTCTGGAGGGTGAATCAGAAGAAGCAGAAGAAGGAGAAAGAGAAGGTGAAGTCTGGAGGGTGTATCAGAAGAAGTAGAAGAAGGAGAAGGAGAAGGTGAAGTCAGGAGGGTGAAGCAGAAGAAGCAGAAGAAGGAGAAGGAGAAGGTGAAGTCTGGAGGGTGAAGCAGAAGAAGCAGAAGAAGGAGAAGGAGAAGGTGAAGTCTGGAGGGTGAATCAGAAGAAGCAGAAGAAGGAGAAGGAGAAGGTGAAGTCTGGAGGGTGAATCAGAAGAAGCAGAAGAAGGAGAAGGAGCAGGTGAAGTCTGGAGGGTGAATCAGATGAAGCAGAAGAAGTAGAAGGAGAAGGTGAAGTCTGGAGGGTGAATCAGAAGAATCAGAAGAAGGAGAAGGAGAAGGTGAAGTCTGGAGGGTGAATCAGAAGAAGCAGAAGAAGGAGAAGGAGAAGGTGAAGTCTGGAGGGTGAATCAGAAGAAGCAGAAGAAGGAGAAGGAGAAGGTGAAGTCAGGAGGGTGAAGCAGAAGAAGCAGAAGAAGGAGAAGGAGAAGGTGAAGTTAGGAGGGTGAATCAGAAGAAGCAGAAGAAGGAGAAGGAGCAGGTGATGTCAGCGGGATGAAGCAGAAGAAGTAGAAGAAGGAGAAGGAGAAGGTGAAGTCAGGACGGTGAAGCAGAAGAAGCAGAAGAAGGAGAAGGAGAAGGTGAAGTCTGGAGGGTGAATCAGAATAAGTAGAAGAAGGAGAAGGAGAAGGTCAAGTCTGGAGGGTGAATCAGAAGAAGTAGAATAAGGAGAAGGAGAAGGTGAAGTCTGGAGGGTAAAGCAGAAGAAGTAGAAGAAGGAGAAGGAGAAGGTGAAGTCAGGAGGGTGAATCAGAAGAAGTAGAAGAAGAAGAAGGAGAAGGTGAAGTCAGGAGGGTGAATCAGAAGAAGCAGAAGAAGGAGAAGGAGAAGGTGAAGTCTGGAGGGTGAATCAGAAGAATCAGAAGAAGGAGAAGGAGAAGGTGAAGTCTGGAGGGTGAATCAGAAGAAGCAGAAGAAAGAGAAGGAGAAGGTGAAGTCTGGAGGGTGAATCAGAAGAAGCAGAAGAAGGAGAAGGAGAAGGTGAAGTTAGGAGGGTGAATCAGAAGAAGCAGAAGAAGGAGAAGGAGCAGGTGATGTCAGGGGGATGAAGCAGAAGAAGTAGAAGAAGGAGAAGGAGAAGGTGAAGTCAGGACGGTGAAGCAGAAGAAGCAGAAGAAGGAGAAGGAGAAGGTGAAGTCTGGAGGGTGAATCAGCAGAAGTAGAAGAAGGAGAAGGAGAAGGTCAAGTCTGGAGGGTGAATCAGAAGAAGTAGAAGAAGGAGAAGGAGAAGGTGAAGTCAGGAGGGTGAATCAGAAGAAGCAGAAGAAGGAGAAGGAGAAGGTGAAGTCTGGAGGGTGAATCAGAAGAAGCAGAAGAAGGAGAAGGAGAAGATGAAATCTGGAGGGTGAATCAGAAGAAGTAGAAGAAGGAGAAGGAGAAGGTGAGGTCTTGAGGGTGAATCAGAAGAAGTAGAAGAAGGAGAAGGAGAAGGTGAAGTCTGGAGGGTGAATCAGAAGAAGCAGAAGAAGGAGAAGGAGAAGGTGAAGTCTGGAGGGTGAAACAGAAGAAGCAGAAGAAGGAGAAGGAGAAGGTGAAGTCTGGAGGGTGAATCAGAAGAAGCAGAAGAAGGAGAAGGAGAAGATGAAATCTGGAGGGTGAATCAGAAGAAGCAGAAGAAAGAGAAGGAGAAGGTGAAGTCTGGAGGGTGAATCAGAAGAAGTAGAAGAAGGAGAAGGAGAAGGTGAAGTCTGGAGGGTGAATCAGAAGAAGCAGAAGAAGGAGAATGAGAAGGTGAAGTCTGGAGGGTGAATCAGAAGAAGCAGAAGAAGGAGAAGGAGAAGATGAAGTCTGGAGGGTGAATCAGAAGAAGCAGAAGAAGGAGAAGGAGAAGTTGAAGTCTGGAGGGTGAATCAGAAGAAGCAGAATAAGGAGAAGTGAAGGTGAAGTATGGAGGGTGAATCAGAAGAAGCAGAAGAAGGAGAAGGAGAAGGTGAAGTCTGGAGGGTGAATCAGAAGAAGTAGAAGAAGGAGAAGGAGAAGGTGAAGTCTGGAGGATGAAGCAGAAGAAGTAGAAGAAGGAGAAGGAGAAGGTGAAGTCAGGAGGGTGAATCAGAAGAAGTAGAAGAAGGAGAAGAAGAAGGTGAAGTCAGGAGGGTGAATCAGAAGAAGCAGAAGAAGGAGAAGGAGAAGGTGAAGTCTGGAGGGTGAATCAGAAGAAGCAGAATCAGGAAAAGTAGAAGGTGAAGTCTGGAGGGTGAATCAGAAGAAGCAGAATAAGGAGAAGGAGAAGGTGAAGTCTGGAGGGTGAATCAGAAGAAGCAGAAGAAGGAGAAGGAGAAGATGAAGTCTGGAGGGTGAATCAGAAGAAGTAGAAGAAGGAGAAGGAGAAGGTGAAGTCTGGAGGGTGAAGCAGAAGAAGTAGAAGAAGGAGAAGGAGAAGGTGAAGTCAGGAGGGTGAATCAGAAGAAGTAGAAGAAGGAGAAGGAGAAGGTGTAGTCTGGAGGGTCAATCAGAAGAAGTAGACGAAGGAGAAGGAGAAGGTGAAGTCTGGAGGGTGAATCAGAAGAAGCAGAAGAAGGAGAAGGAGAAGGTGAAGTCTGGAGGGTGAATCAGAAGAAGCAGAAGAAGGAGAAGGAGAAGGAGAAGTCTGGAGGGTGAATCAGAAGAAGCAGAAGCAGGAGAAGGAGAAGGTGAAGTCTGGAGGGTGAAGCAGAAGAAGTAGAAGAAGGAGAAGGAGAAGGTGAAGTCAGGAGGGTGAATCAGAAGAAGTAGAAGAAGGAGAAGGAGAACGTGAGGTCAGGAGGGTGAATCAGAAGAAGCAGAAGAAGGAGAAGGAGAAGGTGAAGTCTGGAGGGTGAATCAGAAGAATCAGAAGAAGGAGAAGGAGAAGGTGAAGTCTGGAGGGTGAATCAGAAGAAGCAGAAGAAGGAGAAGGAGAAGGTGAAGTCTGGAGGGTGAATCAGAAGAAGCAGAAGAAGGAGAAGGAGAAGGTGAAGTCAGGAGGGTGAATCAGAAGAAGCAGAAGACGGAGAAGGAGAAGGTGAAGTTAGGAGGGTGAATCAGAAGAAGCAGAAGAAGGAGAAGGAGCAGTTGATGTCAGCGGGATGAAGCAGAAGAAGTAGAAGAAGGAGAAGGAGAAGGTGAAGTCAGGACGGTGAAGCAGAAGAAGCAGAAGAAGGAGAAGGAGAAGGTGAAGTCTGGAGGGTGAATCAGAATAAGTAGAAGAAGGAGAAGGAGAAGGTCAAGTCTGGAGGGTGAATCAGAAGAAGTAGAAGAAGGAGAAGGAGAAGGTGAAGTCTGGAGGGTGAAGCAGAAGAAGTAGAAGAAGGAGAAGGAGAAGGTGAAGTCAGGAGGGTGAATCAGAAGAAGTAGAAGAAGGAGAAGGAGAAGGTGAAGTCAGGAGGGTGAATCAGAAGAAGCAGAAGAAGGAGAAGGAGAAGGTGAAGTCTGGAGGGTGAATCAGAAGAATCAGAAGAAGGAGAAGGAGAAGGTGAAGTCTGGAGGGTGAATCAGAAGAAGCAGAAGAAAGAGAAGGAGAAGGTGAAGTCTGGAGGGTGAATCAGAAGAAGCAGAAGAAGGAGAAGGAGATGGTGAAGTCAGGAGGGTGAATCAGAAGAAGCAGAAGAAGGAGAAGGAGAAGGTGAAGTTAGGAGGGTGAATCAGAAGAAGCAGAAGAAGGAGAAGGAGCAGGTGATGTCAGGGGGATGAAGCAGAAGAAGTAGAAGAAGGAGAAGGAGAAGGTGAAGTCAGGACGGTGAAGCAGAAGAAGCAGAAGAAGGAGAAGGAGAAGGTGAAGTCTGGAGGGTGAATCAGAAGAAGTAGAAGAAGGAGAAGGAGAAGGTCAAGTCTGGAGGGTGAATCAGAATAAGTAGAAGAAGGAGAAGGAGAAGGTGAAGTCTGGAGGGTGAAGCAGAAGAAGTAGAAGAAGGAGAAGGAGAAGGTGAAGTCAGGAGGGTGAATCAGAAGAAGTAGAAGAAGGAGAAGGAGAAGGTGAAGTCAGGAGGGTGAATCAGAAGAAGCAGAAGAAGGAGAAGGAGAAGGTGAAGTCTGGAGGGTGAATCAGAAGAAGCAGAAGAAGGAGAAGGAGAAGATGAAATCTGGAGGGTGAATCAGAAGAAGTAGAAGAAGGAGAAGGAGAAGGTGAGGTCTGGAGGGTGAATCAGAAGAAGTAGAAGAAGGAGAAGGAGAAGGTGAAGTCTGGAGGGTGAATCAGAAGAAGCAGAAGAAGGAGAAGGAGAAGGTGAAGTCTGGAGGGTGAATCAGAAGAAGCAGAAGAAGGAGAAGGAGAAGGTGAAGTCTGGAGGGTGAATCAGACGAAGCAGAAGAAGGAGAAGGAGAGGATGAAATCTGGAGGGTGAATCATAAGAAGCAGAAGAAAGAGAAGGAGAAGGTGAAGTCTGGAGGGTGAATCAGAAGAAGTAGAAGAAGGAGAAGGAGAAGGTGAAGTCTGGAGGGTGAATCAGAAGAAGCAGAAGAAGGAGAAGGAGAAGGGGAAGTCTGGAGGGTGAATCAGAAGAAGCAGAAGAAGGAGAAGGAGAAGGTGAAGTCTGGTGGGTGAATCAGAAGAAGCAGAAGAAGGAGAAGTTGAAGTCTGGAGGGTGAATCAGAAGAAGCAGAATAAGGAGAAGTGAAGGTGAAGTATGGAGGGTGAATCAGAAGAAGCAGAAGAAGGAGAAGGAGAAGGTGAAGTCTGGAGGGTGAATCAGAAGAAGTAGAAGAAGGAGAAGGAGAAGGTGAAGTCTGGAGGGTGAAGCAGAAGAAGTAGAAGAAGGAGAAGGAGAAGGTGAAGTCAGGAGGGTGAATCAGAAGAAGTAGAAGAAGGAGAAGGAGAAGGTGAAGTCAGGAGGGTGAATCAGAAGAAGCAGAAGAAGGAGAAGGAGAAGGTGAAGTCTGGAGGGTGAATCAGAAGAAGCAGAATCAGGAGAAGGAGAAGGTGAAGTCTGGAGGGTGAATCAGAAGAAGCAGAATAAGGAGAAGGAGAAGGTGAAGTCTGGAGGGTGAATCAGAAGAAACAGAAGAAGGAGAAGGAGAAGAAGAAGTCTGGAGGGTGAATCAGAAGAAGTAGAAGAAGGAGAAGGAGAAGGTGAAGTCTGGAGGGTGAAGCAGAAGAAGTAGAAGAAGTAGAAGGAGAAGGTGAAGTCAGGAGGGTGAATCAGAAGAAGTAGAAGAAGGAGAAGGAGAAGGTGAAGTCAGGAGCGTGAATCAGAAGAAGCAGAAGAAGGAGAAGGAGAAGGTGAAGTCTGGAGGGTGAATCAGAAGAATCAGAAGAAGGAGAAGGAGAAGGTGAAGTCTGCAGGGTGAATCAGAAGAAGCAGAAGAAAGAGAAGGAGAAGGTGAAGTCTGGAGGGTGAAGCAGAAGAAACAGAAGAAGGAGAAGGAGAAGGTGAAGACTGGAGGGTGAATCAGAAGAAGTGGAAGAAGGAGAAGGAGAAGGTGAAGTCTGGAGGGTGAATCAGAAGAAGCAGAAGAAAGAGAAGGAGAAGGTGAAGTCTGGAGGGTGAAGCAGAAGAAACAGAAGAAGGAGAAGGAGAAGGTGAAGACTGGAGGGTGAATCAGAAGAGGTAGAAGAAGGAGAAGGAGAAGGTGAAGTCTGGAGGGTGAATCAGAAGAAGTAGAAGAAGGAGAAGGAGAAGGAGAAGTCTGGAGGGTGAATCAGAAGAAGCAGAAGAAGGAGAAGGAGAGGGTGAAGTCTGGAGGGTGAATCAGAAGAAGCAGAAGAAGGAGAAGGAGAAGGTGAAGTCAGGAGGGTGAATCAGAAGAAGCAGAAGAAGGAGAAGGAGAAGGTGAAGTTAGGAGGGTGAATCAGAAGAAGCAGAAGAAGGAGAAGGAGCAGGTGATGTCAGGGGGATGAAGCAGAAGAAGTAGAAGAAGGAGAAGGAGAAGGTGAAGTCAGGACGGTGAAGCAGAAGAAGCAGAAGAAGGAGAAGGAGAAGGTGAAGTCTGGAGGGTGAATCAGAAGAAGTAGAAGAAGGAAAAGGAGAAGGTCAAGTCTGGAGGGTGAATCAGAAGAAGTGGAAGAAGGAGAAGGAGATGGTGAAGTCTGGAGGGTGAAGCAGAAGAAGTAGAAGAAGGAGAAGGAGAAGGTGAAGTCAGGAGGGTGAATCAGAAGAAGTAGAAGAAGGAGAAGGAGAAGGTGAAGTCAGGAGGGTGAATCAGAAGAAGCAGAAGAAGGAGAAGGAGAAGGTGAAGTCTGGAGGGTGAATCAGAAGAATCAGAAGAAGGAGAAGGAGAAGGTGAAGTCTGGAGGGTGATTCAGAAGAAGCAGAAGAAAGAGAAGGAGAAGGTGAAGTCTGGAGGGTGAATCAGAAGAAGTAGAAGAAGGAGAAGGAGAAGGTGAAGTCTGGAGGGTGAATCAGAAGAAGCAGAAGAAGGAGAAGGAGAAGATGAAGTCTGGAGGGTGAATCAGAAGAAGTAGAATAAGGAGAAGGAGAAGGTGAAGTCTGGAGGGTGAATCAGAAGAAGCAGAGGAAGGAGAAGGAGAAGGTGAAGTCTGGAGGGTGAATCAGAAGAAGCAGAAGAAGGAGAAGGAGAAGATGAAGTCTGGAGGGTGAATCAGAAGAAGTAGAAGAAGGAGAAGGAGAAGGTGAAGTCTGGAGGGTGAATCAGAAGAAGTAGAAGAAGTTGAAGGAGAAGGTGAAGTCTGGAGGGTGAATCAGAAGAAGCAGAAGAAGGAGAAGTAGAAGGTGAAGTCTGGAGGGTGAATCAGAAGAAGCAGAAGAAGGAGAAGGAGAAGGAGAAGTCTGGAGGGTGAATCAGAAGAAGCAGAATAAGGTGAAGGAGAAGGTGAAGTCTGGAGGGTGAATCAGAAGAAGCAGAAGAAGGAGAAGGAGAAGGTGAAGTCTGGAGGGTGAATCAGAAGAAGTAGAAGAAGGAGAAGGAGAAGGTGAAGTCTGGAGGGTGAATCAGAAGAAGTAGAAGAAGGAGAAGGAGAAGGTGAAGTCTGGAGGTTGAATCAGAAGAAGTAGAAGAAGGAGAAGGAGAAGGTGAAGTCTGGAGGGTGAAGCAGAAGAAGTAGAAGAAGGAGAAGGAGAAGGTGAAGTCAGAAGGGTGAATCAGAAGAAGTAGAAGAAGGAGAAGGAGAAGGTGAAGTCAGGAGGGTGAATCAGAAGAAGCAGAAGAAGGAGAAGGAGAAGGTGAAGTCTGGAGGGTGAATCAGAAGAATCAGAAGAAGGAGAAGGAGAATGTGAAGTCTGGAGGGTGAATCAGAAGAAGCAGAAGAAAGAGAAGGAGATGGTGAAGTCTGGAGGGTGAATCAGAAGAAGTAGAAGAAGGAGAAGGAGAAGGTGAAGTCTGGAGGGTGAATCAGAAGAAGCAGAGGAAGGAGAAGAAGAAGGTGAAGTCTGGAGGGTGAATCAGAAGAAGCAGAAGAAGTAGAAGGAGAAGGTGAAGTCTGGAGGGTGAATCAGAAGAAGCAGAAGAAGGAGAAGGAGAAGGTGAAGTCTGGAGGGTGAATGAGAAGAAGCAGAATAAGGAGAAGGAGAAGGTGAAGTCTGGAGGGTGAATCAGAAGAAGCAGAAGAAGGAGAAGGAGAAGGTGAAGTCTGGAAGGTGAATCAGAAGAAGTAGAAGAAGGAGAAGGAGAAGGTGAAGTCTGGAGGGTGAAGCAGAAGAAGGAGAAGGAGAAGGTGAAGTCAGGAGGGTGAATCAGAAGAAGTAGAAGAAGGAGAAGGAGAAGGTGAAATCAGGAGGGTGAATCAGAAGAAGCAGAAGAAGGAGAAGGAGAAGGTGAAGTCTGTAGGGTGAATCAGAAGAATCAGAAGAAGGAGAAGGAGAAGGTGAAGTCTGGAGGGTGAATCAGAAGAAGCAGAAGAAAGAGAAGGAGAAGGTGATGTCTGGAGGGTGAAGCAGAAGAAACAGAAGAAGGAGAAGGAGAAGGTGAAGACTGGAGGGTGAATCAGAAGAAGTAGAAGAAGGAGAAGGAGAAGGTGAAGTCTGGAGGGTGAATCAGAAGAAGTAGAAGAAGGAGAAGGAGAAGGTGAAGTCTGGAGGGTGAATCAGAAGAAGCAGAAGAAGGAGAAGAAGAAGGTGAAGTCTGGAGGGTGAATCAGAAGAAGCAGAAGAAGGAGAAGGAGAAGATGAAGTCTGGAGGGTGAATCAGAAGAAGTAGAAGAAGGAGAAGGAGAAGGTGAGGTCTGGAGGGTGTATCAGAAGAAGCAGAAGAAGGAGAAGGAGAAGGTGAAGTCTGGAGGGTGAATCAGAAGAAGCAGAAGAAGGAGAAGGAGAAGGTGAAGTCTGGAGGGTGAATCAGAAGAAGCAGAAGAAGGAGAAGGAGAAGGTGAAGTCAGGAGGGTGAATCAGAAGAAGCAGAAGAAGGAGAAGGAGAAGGTGACGTTAGGAGGGTGAATCAGAAGAAGCAGAAGAAGGAGAAGGAGCAGGTGATGTCAGGGGGATGAAGCAGAAGAAGTAGAAGAAGGAGAAGGAGAAGGTGAAGTCTGGAGGGTGAATCAGAAGAAGTAGAAGAAGGAAAAGGAGAAGGTCAAGTCTGGAGGGTGAATCAGAAGAAGTGGAAGAAGGAGAAGGAGATGGTGAAGTCTGGAGGGTGAAGCAGAAGAAGTAGAAGAAGGAGAAGGAGAAGGTGAAGTCAGGAGGGTGAATCAGAAGAAGTAGAAGAAGGAGAAGGAGAAGTTGAAGTCAGGAGGGTGAATCAGAAGAAGCAGAAGAAGGAGAAGGAGAAGGTGAAGTCTGGAGGGTGAATCAGAAGAATCAGAAGAAGGAGAAGGAGAAGGTGAAGTCTGGAGGGTGAATCAGAAGAAGTAGAAGAAGGAGAAGGAGAAGGTGAAGTCTGGAGGGTGAATCAGAAGAAGCAGAAGAAGGAGAAGGAGAAGGTGAAGTCTGGAGGGTGAATCAGAAGAAGTAGACGAAGGAGAAGGAGAAGGTGAAGTCTGGAGGGTGAAGCAGAAGAAGCAGAAGAAGGAGAAGGAGAAGGTGAAGTCTGGAGGGTGAATCAGAAGAAGTAGACGAAGGAGAAGGAGAAGGTGAAGTCTGGAGGGTGAATCAGAAGAAGCAGAAGAAGGAGATGGAGAAGGTGAAGTCTGGAGGGTGAATCAGAAGAAGTAGAAGAAGGAGAAGGAGAAGGTGAAGTCTGGAGGGTGAATCAGAAGAAGCAGAAGAAGGAGAAGGAGAAGGTGAAGTCTGGAGGGTGAATCAGAAGAAGCAGAAGAAGGAGAAGGAGAAGGTGAAGTCTGGAGGGTGATTCAGAAGAAGCAGAATAAGGAGAAGGAGAAGGTGAAGTCTGGAGGGTGAAACAGAAGAAGCAGAAGAAGGAGAATGAGAAGGTGAAGTCTGGAGGGTGAATCAGAAGAAGTAGAAGAAGGAGAAGGAGAAGGTGAAGTCTGGAGGGTGAATCAGAAGAAGTAGAAGAAGGAGAAGGAGAAGGTGAAGTCTGGAGGGTGAATCAGAAGAAGTAGAAGAAGGAGAAGGAGAAGGTGAAGTCTGGAGGGTGAAGCAGAAGAAGTAGAAGAAGGAGAAGGAGAAGGTGAAGTCAGGAGGGTGAATCAGAAGATGTAGAAGAAGGAAAAGGAGAAGGTGAAGTCAGGAGGGTGAATCAGAAGAAGCAGAAGAAGGAGAAGGAGAAGGTGAAGTCTGAAGGGTGAATCAGAAGAAGTAGAAGAAGGAGAAGGAGAAGGTGAAGTCTGGAGGGTGAATCAGAAGAAGCAGAAGAAGGAGAAGGAGAAGGTGAAGTCTGGAGGGTGAATCAGAAGAAGCAGAATAAGGAGAAGGAGAAGGTGAAGTCTGGAGGGTGAATCAGAAGAAGCAGAAGAAGGAGAAGGAGAAGATGAAGTCTGGAGGGTGAATCAGAAGAAGCAGAAGAAGGAGAAGGAGAAGGTGAAGTCTGGAGGGTGAATCAGAAGAAGCAGAATAAGGAGAAGGAGAAGGTGAAGTCTGGAGGGTGAATCAGAAGAAGCAGAAGAAGGAGAAGGAGAAGGTGAAGTCTGGAGGGTGAATCAGAAGAAGTAGAAGAAGGAGAAGGAGAAGGTGTAGTCTGGAGGGTGAAGCAGAAGAAGTAGAAGAAGGAGAAGGAGAAGGTGAAGTCTGGAGGGTGAATCAGAAGAAGCAGAAGAAGGAGAAGGAGAAGGTGAAGTCTGGAGGGTGAAACAGAAGTAACAGAAGAAGGAGAAGGAGAAGGTGAAGTCTGCAGGGTGACTCAGAAGAAGCAGAAGAAGGAGAAGGAGAAGGTGAAGTCTGGAGGGTGAATCAGAAGAAGCAGAGTAAGGAGAAGGAGAAGGTGAAGTCTGGAGGGTGAATCAGAAGAAGCAGAAGAAGGAGAAGGAGAAGGTGAAGTCTGGAGGGTGAATCAGAAGGAGTAGAAGAAGGAGAAGGAGAAGGTGAAGTCTGGAGGGTGAATCAGAAGAAGCAGAAGAAGGAGAAGGAGAAGGTGAAGTCTGGAGGGTGAATCAGAAGAAGCAGAAGAAGGAGAAGGAGAAGGTGAAGTCTGGAGGGTGAATCAGAAGAAGCAGAAGAAGGAGAAGGAGAAGGTGAAGTCTGGAGGGTGAATCAGAAGAAGCAGAATAAGGAGAAGGAGAAGGTGAAGTCTGGAGGGTGAATCAGAAGAAGCAGAAGAAGGAGAAGGAGAAGGTGAAGTCTGGAGGGTGAATCAGAAGAAGTAGAAGAAGGAGAAGGAGAAGGTGAAGTCTGGATGGTGAAGCAGAAGAAGTAGAAGAAGGAGAAGGAGAAGGTGAAGTCAGGAGGGTGAATCAGAAGAAGTAGAAGAAGGAGAAGGAGAAGGTGAAGTCAGGAGGGTGAATCAGAAGAAGCAGAAGAAGGAGAATGAGAAGGTGAAGTCTGGAGGGTGAATCAGAAGAATCAGAAGAAGGAGAAGGAGAAGGTGAAGTCTGGAGGGTGAATCAGAAGAAGCAGAAGAAAGAGAAGAAGAAGGTGAAGTCTGGAGGGTGAAGCAGAAGAAACAGAAGAAGGAGAAGGAGAAGGTGAAGACTGGAGGGTGAATCTGAAGAAGTATAAGAAGGAGAAGGAGAAGGTGAAGTCTGGAGGGTGAATCAGAAGAAGTAGAAGAAGGAGAAGGAGAAGGTGAAGTCTGGAGGGTGAATCAGAAGAAGCAGAAGAAGGAGAAGGAGAAGGTGAAGTCTGGAGGGTGAATCAGAAGAAGCAGAAGAAGGAGAAGGAGAAGATGAAGTCTGGAGGGTGAATCAGAAGAAGCAGAAGAAGGAGAAGGAGAAGGTGAAGTCTGGAGGGTGAATCAGAAGAAACAGAAGAAGGAGAAGGAGAAGGTGAAGTCTGGAGGGTGAATCAGAAGAAGCAGAAGAAGGAGAAGGAGAAGGTGAAGTCAGGAGGGTGAATCAGAAGAAGTAGAAGAAGGAGAAGGAGAAGGTGTAGTTAGGAGGGTGAATCAGAAGAAGCAGAAGAAGGAGAAGGAGCAGGTGAAGTCAGGGGGGTGAAGCAGAAGAAGCAGAAGATGGAGAAGGAGAAGGTGAAGTCTGGAGGGCGAAGCAGAAGAAGCAGAAGAAGGAGAAGGAGAAGGTGAAGTCTGGAGGGTGAAGCAGAAGAAGCAGAAGAAGGAGAAGGAGAAGGTGAAGTCTGGAGGGTGAATCAGAAGAAGTAGAAGAAGGAGAAGGAGAAGGTGAAGTCAGGAGGGTGAAGCAGAAGAAGCAGAAGAAGGAGAAGGAGAAGGTGAAGTCTGGAGGGTGAAGCAGAAGAAGCAGAAGAAGGAGCAGGAGAAGGTGAAGTCTGGAGGGTGAAGCAGAAGAAGCAGAAGAAGGAGAAGGAGAAGGTGAAGTCAGGAGGGTGAATCAGAAGAAGTAGAAGAAGGAGAAGGAGAAGGTGAAGTCTGGAGGGTGAATCAGAAGAAGCAGAAGAAGGAGAAGGAGAAGGTGAAGTCTGGAGGGTGAATCAGAAGAAGCAGAAGAAGGAGAAGGAGAAGATGAAGTCTGGAGGGTGAATCAGAAGAAGTAGAAGAAGGAGAAGGAGAGGATGAGGTCTGGAGGGTCAATCAGAAGAAGCAGAAGAAGGAGAAGGAGAAGGTGAAGTCTGGAGGGTGAATCAGAAGAAGTAGAAGAAGGAGAAGGAGAAGGTGAAGTCTGGAGGGTGAATCAGAAGAAGTAGAAGAAGGAGAAGGAGAAGGTGAAGTCTGGAGGGTGAAGCAGAAGAAGTAGAAGAAGGAGAAGGTGAAGTCAGGAGGGTGAATCAGAAGATGTAGAAGAAGGAGAAGGAGAAGGTGAAGTCAGGAGGGTGAATCAGAAGAAGCAGAAGAAGAAGAAGGAGAAGGTGAAGTCTGAATGGTGAATCAGAAGAAGTAGAAGAAGGAGAAGGAGAAGGTGAAGTCTGGAGGGTGAATCAGAAGAAGCAGAAGAAGGAGAAGGAGAAGGTGAAGTCTGGAGGGTGAATCAGAAGAAGCAGAAGAAGGAGAAGGAGAAGGTGAAGTCTGGAGGGTGAATCAGAAGAAGCAGAATAAGGAGAAGGAGAAGGTGAAGTCTGGAGGGTGAATCAGAAGAAGCAGAAGAAGGAGAAGGAGAAGGTGAAGTCTGGAGGGTGAATCAGAAGAAGTAGAAGAAGGAGAAGGAGAAGGTGTAGTCTGGAGGGTGAAGCAGAAGAAGTAGAAGAAGGAGAAGGAGAAGGTGAAGTCTGGAGGGTGAATCAGAAGAAGCAGAAGAAGGAGAAGGAGAAGGTGAAGTCTGGAGGGTGAAACAGAAGAAACAGAAGAAGGAGAAGGAGAAGGTGAAGTCTGCAGGGTGAATCAGAAGAAGCAGAAGAAGGAGAAGGAGAAGGTGAAGTCTGGAGGGTGAATCAGAAGAAGCAGAATAAGGAGAAGGAGAAGGTGAAGTCTGGAGGGTGAATCAGAAGAAGCAGAAGAAGGAGAAGGAGAAGGTGAAGTCTGGAGGGTGAATCAGAAGAAGCAGAATAAGGAGAAGGAGAAGGTGAAGTCTGGAGGGTGAATCAGAAGAAGCAGAAGAAGGAGAAGGAGAAGGTGAAGTCTGGAGGGTGAATCAGAAGAAGTAGAAGAAGGAGAAGGAGAAGGTGAAGTCTGAATGGTGAAGCAGAAGAAGTAGAAGAAGGAGAAGGAGAAGGTGAAGTCAGGAGGGTGAATCAGAAGAAGTAGAAGAAGGAGAAGGAGAAGGTGAAGTCAGGAGGGTGAATCAGAAGAAGCAGAAGAAGGAGAATGAGAAGGTGAAGTCTGGAGGGTGAATCAGAAGAATCAGAAGAAGGAGAAGGAGAAGGTGAAGTCTGGAGGGTGAATCAGAAGAAGCAGAAGAAAGAGAAGAAGAAGGTGAAGTCTGGAGGGTGAAGCAGAAGAAACAGAAGAAGGAGAAGGAGAAGGTGAAGACTGGAGGGTGAATCTGAAGAAGTATAAGAAGGAGAAGGAGAAGGTGAAGTCTGGAGGGTGAATCAGAAGAAGTAGAAGAAGGAGAAGGAGAAGGTGAAGTCTGGAGGGTGAATCAGAAGAAGCAGAAGAAGGAGAAGGAGAAGGTGAAGTCTGGAGGGTGAATCAGAAGAAGCAGAAGAAGGAGAAGGAGAAGATGAAGTCTGGAGGGTGAATCAGAAGAAGCAGAAGAAGGAGAAGGAGAAGGTGAAGTCTGGAGGGTGAATCAGAAGAAACAGAAGAAGGAGAAGGAGAAGGTGAAGTCTGGAGGGTGAATCAGAAGAAGCAGAAGAAGGAGAAGGAGAAGGTAAGTCAGGAGGGTGAATCAGAAGACGTAGAAGAAGGAGAAGGAGAAGGTGTAGTTAGGAGGGTGAATCAGAAGAAGCAGAAGAAGGAGAAGGAGCAGGTGAAGTCAGGGGGGTGAAGCAGAAGAAGCAGAAGATGGAGAAGGAGAAGGTGAAGTCTGGAGGGCGAAGCAGAAGAAGCAGAAGAAGGAGAAGGAGAAGGTGAAGTCTGGAGGGTGAAGCAGAAGAAGCAGAAGAAGGAGAAGGAGAAGGTGAAGTCTGGAGGGTGAATCAGAAGAAGTAGAAGAAGGAGAAGGAGAAGGTGAAGTCAGGAGAGTGAAGCAGAAGAAGCAGAAGAAGGAGAAGGAGAAGGTGAAGTCTGGAGGGTGAAGCAGAAGAAGCAGAAGAAGGAGCAGGAGAAGGTGAAGTCTGGAGGGTGAAGCAGAAGAAGCAGAAGAAGGAGAAGGAGAAGGTGAAGTCAGGAGGGTGAATCAGAAGAAGTAGAAGAAGGAGAAGGAGAAGGTGAAGTCTGGAGGGTGAATCAGAAGAAGCAGAAGAAGGAGAAGGAGAAGGTGAAGTCTGGAGGGTGAATCAGAAGAAGCAGAAGAAGGAGAAGGAGAAGATGAAGTCTGGAGGGTGAATCAGAAGAAGTAGAAGAAGGAGAAGGAGAAGATGAGGTCTGGAGGGTGAAGCAGAAGAAGCAGAAGAAGGAGAAGGAGAAGGCGAAGTCTGGAGGGTGAATCAGAAGAAGTAGAAGAAGGTGAAGGAGAAGGTGAAGTCAGGAGAGTGAAGCAGAAGAAGCAGAAGAAGGAGAAGGAGATGGTGAAGTCTGGAGGGTGAAGCAGAAGAAGCAGAAGAAGGAGAAGGAGAAGGTGATGTCTGGAGGGCGAAGCAGAAGAAGCAGAAGAAGGAGAAGGAGAAGGTGAAGTCTGGAGGGTGAATCAGAAGAAGTAGAAGAAGGAGAAGGAGAAGATGAGGTCTGGAGGGTCAATCAGAAGAAGCAGAAGAAGGAGAAGGAGAAGGTGAAGTCAGGAGGGGGAATCAGAAGAAGCAGAAGAAGGAGAAGGAGAAGGTAAAGTTAGGAGGGTGAATCAGAAGAAGCAGAAGAAGGAGAAGGAGCAGGTGAAGTCAGGGGGGTGAAGCAGAAGAAGTAGAAGAAGGAGAAGGAGAAGGTGAAGTCAGGAGGGTGAAGCAGAAGAAGCAGAAGAAGGAGAAGGAGAAGGTGAAGTCTGGAGGGCGCAGCAGAAGAAGCAGAAGAAGGAGAAGGAGGAGGTGAAGTCTGGAGGGTGAAGCAGAAGAAGCAGAAGAAGGAGAAGGAGAAGGCGAAGTCTGGAGGGTGAATCAGAAGAAGTAGAAGAAGGTGAAGGAGAAGGTGAAGTCAGGAGAGTGAAGCAGAAGAAGCAGAAGAAGGAGAAGGAGATGGTGAAGTCTGGAGGGTGAAGCAGAAGAAGCAGAAGAAGGAGAAGGAGAAGGTGATGTCTGGAGGGCGAAGCAGAAGAAGCAGAAGAAGGAGAAGGAGAAGGTGAAGTCTGGAGGGTGAAGCAGAAGAAGCAGAAGAAGGAGAAGGAGAAGGTGAAGTCTGGAGGGTGAATCAGAAGAAGTAGAAGAAGGAGAAGGAGAAGGTGAAGTCAGGAGGGTGAAGCAGAAGAAGCAGAAGAAGGAGAAGGAGAAGGTGAAGTCAGGAGGGTGAATCGGAAGAAGTAGAAGAAGGAGAAGGAGAAGGTGAAGTCTGGAGGGTGAATCAGAAGAAGTAGAAGAAGGAGAAGGAGAAGGTGAAGTCTGGAGGGTGAATCAGAAGAAGTAGAAGAAGGAGAATGAGAAGGTGAAGTCTGGAGGGTGAATCAGAAGAAGCAGAAGAAGGAGAAGGAGAAGGTGAAGTCTGGAGGGAGAAGCAGAAGAAGTAGAAGAAGGAGAAGGAGAAGGTGAAGTCTGGAGGGTGAATCAGAAGAAGTAGAAGAAGGAGAAGGAGAAGGTGAAGTCTGGAGGGTGAATCAGAAGAAGTAGAAGAAGGAGAAGGAGAAGGTGAAGTCTGGAGGGTGAATCAGAAGAAACAGAAGAAGGAGAAGGAGAAGGTGAAGTCTGGAGGGTGAATCAGAAGAAGTAGAAGAAGGAGAAGGAGAAGGTGTAGTCTGGAGGGTGAATCAGAAGAAGTAGACGAAGGAGAAGGAGAAGGTGAAGTCTGGAGGGTGAATAAGAAGAAGCAAAAGAAGGAGAAGGAGAAGGTGAAGTCTGGAGGGTGAATCAGAAGAAGCAGAAGAAGGAGAAGGAGAAGGTGAAGTCTGGAGGGTGAAGCAGAAGAAGTAGAAGAAGGAGAAGGAGAAGGTGAAGTCAGGAGGGTGAATCAGAAGAAACAGAAGAAGGAGAAGGAGAAGGTGAAGTCTGGAGGGTGAATCAGAAGAAGCAGAAGAAGGAGAAGGAGAAGATGAAGTCTGGAGGGTGAATCAGAAGAAGCAGAAGAAGGAGAAGGAGAAGGTGAAGTCTGGAGGGTGAATCAGAAGAAACAGAAGAAGGAGAAGGAGAAGGTGAAGTCTGGAGGGTGAATCAGAAGAAGCAGAAGAAGGAGAAGGAGAAGGTGAAGTCAGGAGGGTGAATCAGAAGACGTAGAAGAAGGAGAAGGAGAAGGTGTAGTTAGGAGGGTGAATCAGAAGAAGCAGAAGAAGGAGAAGGAGCAGGTGAAGTCAGGGGGGTGAAGCAGAAGAAGCAGAAGATGGAGAAGGAGAAGGTGAAGTCTGGAGGGCGAAGCAGAAGAAGCAGAAGAAGGAGAAGGAGAAGGTGAAGTCTGGAGGGTGAAGCAGAAGAAGCAGAAGAAGGAGAAGGAGAAGGTGAAGTCTGGAGGGTGAATCAGAAGAAGTAGAAGAAGGAGAAGGAGAAGGTGAAGTCAGGAGAGTGAAGCAGAAGAAGCAGAAGAAGGAGAAGGAGAAGGTGAAGTCTGGAGGGTGAAGCAGAAGAAGCAGAAGAAGGAGCAGGAGAAGGTGAAGTCTGGAGGGTGAAGCAGAAGAAGCAGAAGAAGGAGAAGGAGAAGGTGAAGTCAGGAGGGTGAATCAGAAGAAGTAGAAGAAGGAGAAGGAGAAGGTGAAGTCTGGAGGGTGAATCAGAAGAAGCAGAAGAAGGAGAAGGAGAAGGTGAAGTCTGGAGGGTGAATCAGAAGAAGCAGAAGAAGGAGAAGGAGAAGATGAAGTCTGGAGGGTGAATCAGAAGAAGTAGAAGAAGGAGAAGGAGAAGATGAGGTCTGGAGGGTCAATCAGAAGAAGCAGAAGAAGGAGAAGGAGAAGGTGAAGTCTGGAGGGTGAATCAGAAGAAGCAGAAGAAGCAGAAGGAGAAGGTAAAGTTAGGAGGGTGAATCAGAAGAAGCAGAAGAAGGAGAAGGAGCAGGTGAAGTCAGGGGGGTGAAGCAGAAGAAGTAGAAGAAGGAGAAGGAGAAGGTGAAGTCAGGAGGGTGAAGCAGAAGAAGCAGAAGAAGGAGAAGGAGAAGGTGAAGTCTGGAGGGCGCAGCAGAAGAAGCAGAAGAAGGAGAAGGAGAAGGTGAAGTCTGGAGGGTGAAGCAGAAGAAGCAGAAGAAGGAGAAGGAGAAGGCGAAGTCTGGAGGGTGAATCAGAAGAAGTAGAAGAAGGTGAAGGAGAAGGTGAAGTCAGGAGAGTGAAGCAGAAGAAGCAGAAGAAGGAGAAGGAGATGGTGAAGTCTGGAGGGTGAAGCAGAAGAAGCAGAAGAAGGAGAAGGAGAAGGTGATGTCTGGAGGGCGAAGCAGAAGAAGCAGAAGAAGGAGAAGGAGAAGGTGAAGTCTGGAGGGTGAATCAGAAGAAGTAGAAGAAGGAGAAGGAGAAGATGAGGTCTGGAGGGTCAATCAGAAGAAGCAGAAGAAGGAGAAGGAGAAGGTGAAGTCAGGAGGGGGAATCAGAAGAAGCAGAAGAAGGAGAAGGAGAAGGTAAAGTTAGGAGGGTGAATCAGAAGAAGCAGAAGAAGGAGAAGGAGCAGGTGAAGTCAGGGGGGTGAAGCAGAAGAAGTAGAAGAAGGAGAAGGAGAAGGTGATGTCAGGAGGGTGAAGCAGAAGAAGCAGAAGAAGGAGAAGTAGAAGGTGAAGTCTGGAGGGAGAAGCAGAAGAAGTAGAAGAAGGAGAAGGAGAAGGTGAAGTCTGGAGGGTGAATCAGAAGAAGTAGAAGAAGGAGAAGGAGAAGGTGAAGTCTGGAGGGTGAATCAGAAGAAGTAGAAGAAGGAGAAGGAGAAGGTGAAGTCTGGAGGGTGAATCAGAAGAAACAGAAGAAGGAGAAGGAGAAGGTGAAGTCTGGAGGGTGAATCAGAAGAAGTAGAAGAAGGAGAAGGAGAAGGTGTAGTCTGGAGGGTGAATCAGAAGAAGTAGACGAAGGAGAAGGAGAAGGTGAAGTCTGGAGGGTGAATAAGAAGAAGCAGAAGAAGGAGAAGGAGAAGGTGAAGTCTGGAGGGTGAATCAGAAGAAGTAGAAGAAGGAGAAGGAGAAGGTGAAGTCTGGAGGGTGAAGCAGAAGAAGTAGAAGAAGGAGAAGGAGAAGGTGAAGTCAGGAGGGTGAATCAGAAGAAACAGAAGAAGGAGAAGGAGAAGGTGAAGTCTGGAGGGTGAATCAGAAGAAGTAGAAGAAGGAGAAGGAGAAGGTGTAGTCTGGAGGGTGAATCAGAAGAAGTAGACGAAGGAGAAGGAGAAGGTGAAGTCTGGAGGGTGAATAAGAAGAAGCAGAAGAAGGAGAAGGAGAAGGTGAAGTCTGGAGGGTGAATCAGAAGAAGTAGAAGAAGGAGAAGGAGAAGGTGAAGTCTGGAGGGTGAAGCAGAAGAAGTAGAAGAAGGAGAAGGAGAAGGTGAAGTCAGGAGGGTGAATCAGAAGAAGTAGAAGAAGGAGAAGGAGAAGGTGAAGTCAGGAGGGTGAATCAGAAGAAGCAGAAGAAGGAGAAGGAGAAGGTGAAGTCTGGAGGGTGAATCAGAAGAATCAGAAGAAGGAGAAGGAGAAGGTGAAGTCTGGAGGGTGAATCAGAAGAAGCAGAAGAAAGAGAAGGAGAAGGTGAAGTCTGGAGGGTGAAGCAGAAGAAACAGAAGAAGGAGAAGGAGAAGGTGAAGACTGGAGGTTGAATCTGAAGAAGTAGAAGAAGGAGAAGGAGAAGGTGAAGTCTGGAGGGTGAATCAGAAGAAGTAGAAGAAGGAGAAGGAGAAGGTGAAGTCTGGAGGGTGAATCAGAAGAAGCAGAAGAAGGAGAAGGAGAAGGTGAAGTCTGGAGGGTGTATCAGAAGAAGCAGAAGAAGGAGAAGGAGAAGATGAAGTCTGGAGGGTGAATCAGAAGAAGAAGAAGAAGGAGAAGGAGAAGGTGAAGTCTGGAGGGTGAATCAGAAGAAGCAGAAGAAGGAGAAGGAGAAGGTGAAGTCTGGAGGGTGAATCAGAAGAATCAGAAGAAGGAGAAGGAGAAGGTGAAGTCTGGAGGGTGAATCAGAAGAAGCAGAAGAAAGAGAAGGAGAAGGTGAAGTCTGGAGGGTGAAGCAGAAGAAACAGAAGAAGGAGAAGGAGAAGGTGAAGACTGGAGGGTGAATCTGAAGAAGTAGAAGAAGGAGAAGGAGAAGGTGAAGTCTGGAGGGTGAATCAGAAGAAGTAGAAGAAGGAGAAGGAGAAGGTGAAGTCTGGAGGGTGAATCAGAAGAAGCAGAAGAAGGAGAAGGAGAAGGTGAAGTCTGGAGGGTGAATCAGAAGAAGCAGAAGAAGGAGAAGGAGAAGATGAAGTCTGGAGGGTGTATCAGAAGAAGCAGAAGAAGGAGAAGGAGAAGGTGAAGTCTGGAGGGTGAAACAGAAGAAGCAGAAGGAGGAGAAGGAGAAGGTGAAGTCTGGAGGGTGAATCAGAAGAAGCAGAAGAAGGAGAAGGAGAAGGTGAAGTCAGGAGGGTGAATCAGAAGACGCAGAAGAAGGAGAAGGAGAAGGTGAAGTTAGGAGGGTGAATCAGAAGAAGCAGAAAAAGGAGAAGGAGCAGGTGAAGTCAGGGGGGTGAAGCAGAAGAAGTAGAAGAAGGAGAAGGAGAAGGTGAAGTCAGGACGGTGAAGCAGAAGAAGCAGAAGAAGGAGAAGGAGAAGGTGAAGTCTGGAGGGCGCAGCAGAAGAAGCAGAAGAAGGAGAAGGAGAAGCTGAAGTCTGGAGGGTGAAGCAGAAGAAGCAGAAGAAGGAGAAGGAGAAGGTGAAGTCTGGAGGGTGAATCAGAAGAAGTAGAAGAAGGAGAAGGAGAAGGTGAAGTCAGGAGAGTGAAAAAGAAGAAGCAGAAGATGGAGAAGGAGAAGGTGAAGTCTGGAGGGCGAAGCAGAAGAAGCAGAAGAAGGAGAAGGAGAAGGTGAAGTCTGGAGGGTGAAGCAGAAGAAGCAGAAGAAGGAGAAGGAGAAGGTGAAGTCTGGAGGGTGAATCAGAAGAAGTAGAAGAAGGAGAAGGAGAAGGTGAAGTCAGGAGGGTGAAGCAGAAGAAGCAGAAGAAGGAGAAGGAGAAGGTGAAGTCTGGAGGGTGAAGCAGAAGAAGGAGCAGGAGAAGGTGAAGTCTGGAGGGTGAAGCAGAAGAAGCAGAAGAAGGAGAAGGAGAAGGTGAAGTCAGGAGGGTGAATCAGAAGAAGTAGAAGAAGGAGAAGGAGAAGGTGAATTCTGGAGGGTGAATCAGAAGAAGCAGAAGAAGGAGAAGGAGAAGGTGAAGTCTGGAGGGTGAATCAGAAGAAGCAGAAGAAGGAGAAGGAGAAGATGAAGTCTGGAGGGTGAATCAGAAGAAGTAGAAGAAGGAGAAGGAGAAGGTGAGGTCTGGAGGGTCAATCAGAAGAAGCAGAAGAAGGAGAAGGAGAAGGTGAAGTCTGGAGGGTGAATCAGAAGAAGTAGAAGAAGGAGAAGGAGAAGGTGAGGTCTGGAGGGTCAATCAGAAGAAGTAGAAGAAGGAGAAGGAGAAGGTGAAGTCTGGAGGGTGAATTAGAAGAAGCAGAAGAAGGAGAAGGAGAAGGTGAAGTCAGGAGGGTGAATCAGAAGAAGCAGAAGAAGGAGAAGGAGAAGGTAAAGTTAGGAGGGTGAATCAGAAGAAGCAGAAGAAGGAGAAGGAGCAGGTGAAGTCAGGGGGGTGAAACAGAAGAAGTAGAAGAAGGAGAAGGAGAAGGTGAAGTCAGGAGGGTGAAGCAGAAGAAGCAGAAGAAGGACAAGGAGAAGGTGAAGTCTGGAGGGCGCAGCAGAAGAAGCAGAAGAAGGAGAAGGAGAAGGTGAAGTCTGGAGGGTGAAGCAGAAGAAGCAGAAGAAGGAGAAGGAGAAGGTGAAGTCTGGAGGGTGAATCAGAAGAAGTAGAAGAAGGAGAAGGAGAAGGTGAAGTCAGGAGAGTGAAGCAGAAGAAGCAGAAGAAGGAGAAGGAGAAGGTGAAGTCTGGAGGGTGAAGCAGCAGAAGCAGAAGAAGGAGAAGGAGAAGGTGATGTCTGGAGGGCGAATCAGAAGAAGCAGAAGAAGGAGAAGGAGAAGGTGAAGTCTGGAGGGTGAAGCAGAAGAAGCAGAAGAAGGAGAAGGAGAAGGTGAAGTCTGGAGGGTGAATCAGAAGAAGTAGAAGAAGGAGAAGGAGAAGGTGAAGTCAGGAGGGTGAAGCAGAAGAAGCAGAAGAAGGAGAAGGAGAAGGTGAAGGCAGGAGGGTGAATCGGAAGAAGTAGAAGAAGGAGAAGGAGAAGGTGAAGTCTGGAGGGTGAATCAGAAGAAGTAGAAGAAGGAGAAGGAGAAGGTGAAGTCTGGAGGGTGAATCAGAAGAAGTAGAAGAAGGAGAAGGAGAAGGTGAAGTCTGGAGGGTGAATCAGAAGAAGCAGAAGAAGGAGAAGGAGAAGGTGAAGTCTGGAGGGAGAAGCAGAAGAAGTAGAAGAAGGAGAAGGAGAAGATGAAGTCTGGAGGGTGAATCAGAAGAAGTAGAAGAAGGAGAAGGAGAAGGTGAAGTCTGGAGGGTGAATCAGAAGAAGTAGAAGAAGGAGAAGGAGAAGCTGAAGTCTGGAGGGGGAATCAGAAGAAACAGAAGAAGGAGAAGGAGAAGGTGAAGTCTGGAGGGTGAATCAGAAGAAGTAGAAGAAGGAGAAGGAGAAGGTGTAGTCTGGAGGGTGAATCAGAAGAAGTAGACGAAGGAGAAGGAGAAGGTGAAGTCTGGAGGGTGAATCAGAAGAAGCAGAAGAAGGAGAAGGAGAAGGTGAAGTCTGGAGGGTGAATCAGAAGAAGTAGAAGAAGGAGAAGGAGAAGGTGAAGTCTGGAGGGTGAATCAGAAGAAGCAGAAGAAGGAGAAGGAGAAGGTGAAGTCTGGAGGATGAATCAGAAGAAGCAGAAGAAGGAGAAGGAGAAGGTGAAGTCTGGAGGGTGAAACAGAAGAAGCAGAATAAGGAGAAGGAGAAGGTGAAGTCAGGAGGGTGAATCAGAAGAAGCAGAAGAAGGAGAAGGAGAAGGTGAAGTAAGGAGGGTGAATCAGAAGAAGCAGAAGAAGGAGAAGGAGAAGGTGAAGTCTGGAGTGTGAAGCAGAAGAAGTAGAAGAAGGAGAAGGAGAAGGTGAAGTCTGGAGGGTGAAGCAGAAGAAGTAGAAGAAGGAGAAGGAGAAGGTGAAGTCAGGAGGGTGAAACAGAAGAAGTAGAAGAAGGAGAAGGAGAAGGTGAAGTCAGGAGGGTGAATCAGAAGAAGCAGAAGAAGGAGAAGGAGAAGGTGAAGTCTGGAGGGTGAATCAGAAGATTCAGAAGAAGGAGAAGGAGAAGGTGAAGTCTGGAGGGTGGATCAGAAGATGCAGAAGAAAGAGAAGGAGAAGGTGAAGTCTGGAGGGTGAAGCAGAAGAAACAGAAGAAGGAGAAGGAGAAGGTGAAGACTGGAGGGTGAATCTGAAGAAGTAGAAGAAGGAGAAGGAGAAGGTGAAGTCTGGAGGGTGAATCAGAAGAAGTAGAAGAAGGAGAAGGAGAAGGTGAAGTCTGGAGGGTGAATCAGAAGAAGCAGAAGAAGGAGAAGGAGAAGGTGAAGTCTGGAGGGTGAATCAGAAGAAGCAGAAGAAGGAGAAGGAGAAGATGAAGTCTGGAGGGTGAATCAGAAGAAGCAGAAGAAGGAGAAGGAGAAGGTGAAGTCTGGAGGGTGAATCAGAAGAAGCAGAAGAAGGAGAAGGAGAAGGTTAAGTCTGGAGGGTGAATCAGAAGAATCAGAAGAAGGAGAAGGAGAGGGTGAAGTCTGGAGGGTGAATCAGAAGAAGCAGAAGAAAGAGAAGGAGAAGGTGAAGTCTGGAGGGTGAAGCAGAAGAAACAGAAGAAGGAGTAGGAGAAGGTGAAGACTGGAGGGTGAATCTGAAGAAGTAGAAGAAGGAGAAGGAGAAGGTGAAGTCTGGAGGGTGAATCAGAAGAAGTAGAAGAAGGAGAAGGAGAAGGTGAAGTCTGGAGGGTGAATCAGAAGAAGCAGAAGAAGGAGAAGGAGAAGGTGAAGTCTGGAGGGTGAATCAGAAGAAGCAGAAGAAGGAGAAGGAGAAGGTGAAGTCTGGAGAGTGAAACAGAAGAAGCAGAAGAAGGAGAAGGAGAAGGTGAGGTCTGGAGGGTGAATCAGAAGAAGCAGAAGAAGGAGAAGGAGAAGGTGAAGTCAGGAGGGTGAATCAGAAGAAGCAGAAGAAGGAGAAGGAGAAGGTGAAGTTAGGAGGGTGAATCAGAAGAAGCAGAAGAAGGAGAAGGAGCAGAGAAGTCAGGGGGGTGAAGCAGAAGAAGTAGAAGAAGGAGAAGGAGAAGGTGAAGTCAGGACGGTGAAGCAGAAGAAGCAGAAGAAGGAGAAGGAGAAGGTGAAGTCTGGAGGGCGCAGCAGAAGAAGCAGAAGAAGGAGAAGGAGAAGCTGAAGTCTGGAGGGTGAAGCAGAAGAAGCAGAAGAAGGAGAAGGAGAAGGTGAAGTCTGGAGGGTGAATCAGAAGAAGTAGAAGAAGGAGAAGGAGAAGGTGAAGTCAGGAGAGTGAAGCAGAAGAAGCAAAAGATGGAGAAGGAGAAGGTGAAGTCTGGAGGGCGAAGCAGAAGAAGCAGAAGAAGGAGAAGGAGAAGGTGAAGTCTGGAGGGTGAAGCAGAAGAAGCAGAAGAAGGAGAAGGAGAAGGTGAAGTCTGGAGGGTGAATCAGAAGAAGTAGAAGAAGGAGAAGGAGAAGGTGAAGTCAGGAGGGTGAAGCAGAAGAAGCAGAAGAAGGAGAAGGAGAAGGTGAAGTCTGGAGGGTGAAGCAGAAGAAGCAGAAGAAGGAGCAGGAGAAGGTGAAGTCTGGAGGGTGAAGCAGAAGAAGCAGAAGAAGGAGAAGGTGAAGTCAGGAGGGTGAATCAGAAGAAGTAGAAGAAGGAGAAGGAGAAGGTGAAGTCTGGAGGGTGAATCAGAAGAAGCAGAAGAAGGAGAAGGAGAAGGTGAAGTCTGGAGGGTGAATCAGAAGAAGCAGAAGAAGGAGAAGGAGAAGATGAAGTCTGGAGGGTGAATCAGAAGAAGTAGAAGAAGGAGAAGGAGAAGGTGAGGTCTGGAGGGTCAATCAGAAGAAGCAGAAGAAGGAGAAGGAGAAGGTGAAGTCTGGAGGGTGAATCAGAAGAAGCAGAAGAAGGAGAAGGAGAAGGTGAAGTCTGGAGGGTGAATTAGAAGAAGCAGAAGAAGGAGAAGGAGAAGGTGAAGTCAGGAGGGTGAATCAGAAGAAGCAGAAGAAGGAGAAGGAGAAGGTAAAGTTAGGAGGTTGAATCAGAAGAAGCAGAAGAAGGAGAAGGAGCAGGTGAAGTCAGGGGGGTGAAACAGAAGAAGTAGAAGAAGGAGAAGGAGAAGGTGAAGTCAGGAGGGTGAAGCAGAAGAAGCAGAAGAAGGAGAAGGAGAAGGTGAAGTCTGGAGGGCGCAGCAGAAGAAGCAGAAGAAGGAGAAGGAGAAGGTGAAGTCTGGAGGGTGAAGCAGAAGAAGCAGAAGAAGGAGAAGGAGAAGGTGAAGTCTGGAGGGTGAAGCAGAAGAAGCAGAAGAAGGAGAAGGAGAAGGTGATGTCTGGAGGGCGAAGCAGAAGAAGCAGAAGAAGGAGAAGGAGAAGGTGAAGTCTGGAGGGTGAAGCAGAGGAAGCAGAAGAAGGAGAAGGAGAAGGTGAAGTCAGGAGGGTGAATCGGAAGAAGTAGAAGAAGGAGAAGGAGAAGGTGAAGTCTGGAGGGTGAATCAGAAGAAGTAGAAGAAGGAGAAGTAGAAGGTGAAGTCTGGAGGGTGAATCAGAAGAAGTAGAAGAAGGAGAAGGAGAAGGTGAAGTCTGGAGGGTGAATCAGAAGAAGCAGAAGAAGGAGAAGGAGAAGGTGAAGTCTGGAGGGAGAAGCAGAAGAAGTAGAAGAAGGAGAAGGAGAAGGTAAAGTCTGGAGGGTGAATCAGAAGAAGTAGAAGAAGGAGAAGGAGAAGGTGAAGTCTGGAGGGTGAATCAGAAGAAGTAGAAGAAGGAGAAGGAGAAGGTGAAGTCTGGAGGGTGAATCAGAAGAAACAGAAGAAGGAGAAGGAGAAGGTGAAGTCTGGAGGGTGAATCAGAAGAAGTAGAAGAAGGAGAAGGAGAAGGTGTAGTCTGGAGGGTGAATCAGAAGAAGTAGACGAAGGAGAAGGAGAAGGTGAAGTCTGGAGGGTGAATCAGAAGAAGCAGAAGAAGGAGAAGGAGAAGGTGAAGTCTGGAGGGTGAATCAGAAGAAGTAGAAGAAGGAGAAGGAGAAGGTGAAGTCTGGAGGGTGAATCAGAAGAAGCAGAAGAAGGAGAAGGAGAAGGTGAAGTCTGGAGGGTGAATCAGAAGAAGCAGAAGAAGGAGAAGGAGAAGGTGAAGTCTGGAGGGTGAAACAGAAGAAGCAGAAGAAGGAGAAGGAGAAGGTGAAGTCAGGAGGGTGAATCAGAAGAAGCAGAAGAAGGAGAAGGAGAAGGTGAAGTAAGGAGGGTGAATCAGAAGAAGCAGAAGAAGGAGAAGGAGAAGGTGAAGTCTGGAGTGTGAAGCAGAAGAAGCAAAAGAAGGAGAAGGAGAAGGTGAAGTCTGGAGGGTGAATCAGAAGAAGTAGAAGAAGGAGAAGGAGAAGGTGAAGTCTGGAGGGTGAAGCAGAAAAGTAGAAGAAGGAGAAGGAGAAGGTGTAGTCTGGAGGGTGAATCAGAAGAAGTAGACGAAGGAGAAGGAGAAGGTGAAGTCTGGAGGGTGAATCAGAAGAAGCAGAAGAAGGAGAAGGAGAAGGTGAAGTCTGGAGGGTGAATCAGAAGAAGTAGAAGAAGGAGAAGGAGAAGGTGAAGTCTGGAGGGTGAATCAGAAGAAGCAGAAGAAGGAGAAGGAGAAGGTGAAGTCTGGAGGGTGAATCAGAAGAAGCAGAAGAAGGAGAAGGAGAAGGTGAAGTCTGGAGGGTGAAACAGAAGAAGCAGAAGAAGGAGAAGGAGAAGGTGAAGTCAGGAGGGTGAATCAGAAGAAGCAGAAGAAGGAGAAGGAGAAGGTGAAGTAAGGAGGGTGAATCAGAAGAAGCAGAAGAAGGAGAAGGAGAAGGTGAAGTCTGGAGTGTGAAGCAGAAGAAGCAAAAGAAGGAGAAGGAGAAGGTGAAGTCTGGAGGGTGAATCAGAAGAAGTAGAAGAAGGAGAAGGAGAAGGTGAAGTCTGGAGGGTGAAGCAGAAAAGTAGAAGAAGGAGAAGGAGAAGGTGAAGTCAGGAGGGTGAATCAGAAGAAGTAGAAGAAGGAGAAGGAGAAGGTGAAGTCAGGAGGGTGAATCAGAAGAAGCAGAAGAAGGAGAAGGAGAAGGTGAAGTCTGGAGGGTGAATCAGAAGAATCAGAAGAAGGAGAAGGAGGAGGTGAAGTCTGGAGGGTGAATCAGAAGAAGCAGAAGAAAGAGAAGGAGAAGGTGAAGTCTGGAGGGTGAATCAGAAGAAGCAGAAGAAGGAGAAGGAGAAGGTGAAGTCTGGAGGGAGAAGCAGAAGAAGTAGAAGAAGGAGAAGGAGAAGGTGAAGTCTGGAGGGTGAATCAGAAGAAGTAGAAGAAGGAGAAGGAGAAGGTGAAGTCTGGAGGGTGAATCAGAAGAAGTAGAAGAAGGAGAAGGAGAAGGTGAAGTCTGGAGGGTGAATCAGAAGAAACAGAAGAAGGAGAAGGAGAAGGTGAAGTCTGGAGGGTGAATCAGAAGAAGTAGAAGAAGGAGAAGGAGAAGGTGTAGTCTGGAGGGTGAATCAGAAGAAGTAGACGAAGGAGAAGGAGAAGGTGAAGTCTGGAGGGTGAACCCGAAGAAGCAGAAGAAGGAGAAGGAGAAGGTGAAGTCTGGAGGTTGAATCAGAAGAAGTATTAGAAGGAGAAGGAGAAGGTGAAGTCTGGAGGGTGAATCAGAAGAAGCAGAAGAAGGAGAAGGAGAAGGTGAAGTCTGGAGGGTGAATCAGAAGAAGCAGAAGAAGGAGAAGGAGAAGGTGAAGTCTGGAGGGTGAAACAGAAGAAGCAGAATAAGGAGAAGGAGAAGGTGAAGTCAGGAGGGTGAATCAGAAGAAGCAGAAGAAGGAGAAGGAGAAGGTGAAGTAAGGAGGGTGAATCAGAAGAAGCAGAAGAAGGAGAAGGAGAAGGTGAAGTCTGGAGTGTGAAGCAGAAGAAGCAAAAGAAGGAGAAGGAGAAGGTGAAGTCTGGAGGGTGAATCAGAAGAAGTAGAAGAAGGAGAAGGAGAAGGTGAAGTCTGGAGGGTGAAGCAGAAGAAGTAGAAGAAGGAGAAGGAGAAGGTGAAGTCAGGAGGGTGAATCAGAAGAAGTAGAAGAAGGAGAAGGAGAAGGTGAAGTCAGGAGGGTGAATCAGAAGAAGCAGAAGAAGGAGAAGGAGAAGGTGAAGTCTGGAGGGTGAATCAGAAGAATCAGAAGAAGGAGAAGGAGAAGGTGAAGTCTGGAGGGTGAATCAGAAGAAGCAGAAGAAAGAGAAGGAGAAGGTGAAGTCTGGAGGGTGAATCAGAAGAAGTAGAAGAAGGAGAAGGAGAAGGTGAAGTCTGGAGGGTGAATCAGAAAAAGCAGGAGAAGGAGAAGGAGAAGGTGAAGTCTGGAGGGTGAATCAGAAGAAGCAGAAGAAGGAGAAGGAGAAGGTGAAGTCTGGAGGGAGAATCAGAAGAAGCAGAAGAAGGAGAAGGAGAAGGTGAAGTCTGGAGGGTGAATCAGAAGAAGCAGAATAAGGAGAAGGAGAAGGTGAAGTCTGGAGGGTGAATCAGAAGAAGCAGAAAAAGGAGAAGGAGAAGGTGAAGTCTGAAGGGTGAATCAGAAGAAGTAGAAGAAGGAGAAGGAGAAGGTGAAGTCTGGAGGGTGAAGCAGAAGAAGTAGAAGAAGGAGAAGGAGAAGGTGAAGTCAGGAGGGTGAATCAGAAGAAGTAGAAGAAGGAGAAGGAGAAGGTGAAGTCAGGAGGGTGAATCAGAAGAAGCAGAAGAAGGAGAAGGAGAAGGTGAAGTCTGGAGGGTGAATAAGAAGAATCAGAAGAAGGAGAAGGAGAAGGTGAAGTCTGGAGGGTGAATCAGAAGAAGCAGAAGAAAGAGAAGGAGAAGGTGAAGTCTGGAGGGTGAATAAGAAGAATCAGAAGAAGCAGAAGAAGGAGAAGGAGAAGGTGAAGTCTGGAGGGTGAATCAGAAGAAGCAGAAGAAGGAGAAGGAGAAGGTGAAGTCTGGAGGGTGAATTAGAAGAAGCAGAAGAAGGAGAAGGAGAAGGTGAAGTCAGGAGGGTGAATCAGAAGAAGCAGAAGAAGGAGAAGGAGAAGGTAAAGTTAGGAGGTTGAATCAGAAGAAGCAGAAGAAGGAGAAGGAGCAGGTGAAGTCAGGGGGGTGAAACAGAAGAAGTAGAAGAAGGAGAAGGAGAAGGTGAAGTCAGGAGGGTGAAGCAGAAGAAGCAGAAGAAGGAGAAGGAGAAGGTGAAGTCTGGAGGGCGCAGCAGAAGAAGCAGAAGAAGGAGAAGGAGAAGGTGAAGTCTGGAGGGTGAAGCAGAAGAAGCAGAAGAAGGAGAAGGAGAAGGTGAAGTCTGGAGGGTGAAGCAGAAGAAGCAGAAGAAGGAGAAGGAGAAGGTGATGTCTGGAGGGCGAAGCAGAAGAAGCAGAAGAAGGAGAAGGAGAAGGTGAAGTCTGGAGGGTGAAGCAGAGGAAGCAGAAGAAGGAGAAGGAGAAGGTGAAGTCAGGAGGGTGAATCGGAAGAAGTAGAAGAAGGAGAAGGAGAAGGTGAAGTCTGGAGGGTGAATCAGAAGAAGTAGAAGAAGGAGAAGTAGAAGGTGAAGTCTGGAGGGTGAATCAGAAGAAGTAGAAGAAGGAGAAGGAGAAGGTGAAGTCTGGAGGGTGAATCAGAAGAAGCAGAAGAAGGAGAAGGAGAAGGTGAAGTCTGGAGGGAGAAGCAGAAGAAGTAGAAGAAGGAGAAGGAGAAGGTAAAGTCTGGAGGGTGAATCAGAAGAAGTAGAAGAAGGAGAAGGAGAAGGTGAAGTCTGGAGGGTGAATCAGAAGAAGTAGAAGAAGGAGAAGGAGAAGGTGAAGTCTGGAGGGTGAATCAGAAGAAACAGAAGAAGGAGAAGGAGAAGGTGAAGTCTGGAGGGTGAATCAGAAGAAGTAGAAGAAGGAGAAGGAGAAGGTGTAGTCTGGAGGGTGAATCAGAAGAAGTAGACGAAGGAGAAGGAGAAGGTGAAGTCTGGAGGGTGAATCAGAAGAAGCAGAAGAAGGAGAAGGAGAAGGTGAAGTCTGGAGGGTGAATCAGAAGAAGTAGAAGAAGGAGAAGGAGAAGGTGAAGTCTGGAGGGTGAATCAGAAGAAGCAGAAGAAGGAGAAGGAGAAGGTGAAGTCTGGAGGGTGAATCAGAAGAAGCAGAAGAAGGAGAAGGAGAAGGTGAAGTCTGGAGGGTGAAACAGAAGAAGCAGAAGAAGGAGAAGGAGAAGGTGAAGTCAGGAGGGTGAATCAGAAGAAGCAGAAGAAGGAGAAGGAGAAGGTGAAGTAAGGAGGGTGAATCAGAAGAAGCAGAAGAAGGAGAAGGAGAAGGTGAAGTCTGGAGTGTGAAGCAGAAGAAGCAAAAGAAGGAGAAGGAGAAGGTGAAGTCTGGAGGGTGAATCAGAAGAAGTAGAAGAAGGAGAAGGAGAAGGTGAAGTCTGGAGGGTGAAGCAGAAAAGTAGAAGAAGGAGAAGGAGAAGGTGTAGTCTGGAGGGTGAATCAGAAGAAGTAGACGAAGGAGAAGGAGAAGGTGAAGTCTGGAGGGTGAATCAGAAGAAGCAGAAGAAGGAGAAGGAGAAGGTGAAGTCTGGAGGGTGAATCAGAAGAAGTAGAAGAAGGAGAAGGAGAAGGTGAAGTCTGGAGGGTGAATCAGAAGAAGCAGAAGAAGGAGAAGGAGAAGGTGAAGTCTGGAGGGTGAATCAGAAGAAGCAGAAGAAGGAGAAGGAGAAGGTGAAGTCTGGAGGGTGAAACAGAAGAATCAGAAGAAGGAGAAGGAGAAGGTGAAGTCTGGAGGGTGAATCAGAAGAAGCAGAAGAAAGAGAAGGAGAAGGTGAAGTCTGGAGGGTGAATCAGAAGAAGTAGAAGAAGGAGAAGGAGAAGGTGAAGTCTGGAGGGTGAATCAGAAAAAGCAGGAGAAGGAGAAGGAGAAGGTGAAGTCTGGAGGGTGAATCAGAAGAAGCAGAAGAAGGAGAAGGAGAAGGTGAAGTCTGGAGGGAGAATCAGAAGAAGCAGAAGAAGGAGAAGGAGAAGGTGAAGTCTGGAGGGTGAATCAGAAGAAGCAGAATAAGGAGAAGGAGAAGGTGAAGTCTGGAGGGTGAATCAGAAGAAGCAGAAAAAGGAGAAGGAGAAGGTGAAGTCTGAAGGGTGAATCAGAAGAAGTAGAAGAAGGAGAAGGAGAAGGTGAAGTCTGGAGGGTGAAGCAGAAGAAGTAGAAGAAGGAGAAGGAGAAGGTGAAGTCAGGAGGGTGAATCAGAAGAAGTAGAAGAAGGAGAAGGAGAAGGTGAAGTCAGGAGGGTGAATCAGAAGAAGCAGAAGAAGGAGAAGGAGAAGGTGAAGTCTGGAGGGTGAATAAGAAGAATCAGAAGAAGGAGAAGGAGAAGGTGAAGTCTGGAGGGTGAATCAGAAGAAGCAGAAGAAAGAGAAGGAGAAGGTGAAGTCTGGAGGGTGAATAAGAAGAATCAGAAGAAGCAGAAGAAGGAGAAGGAGAAGGTGAAGTCTGGAGGGTGAATCAGAAGAAGCAGAAGAAGGAGAAGGAGAAGGTGAAGTCTGGAGGGTGAATTAGAAGAAGCAGAAGAAGGAGAAGGAGAAGGTGAAGTCAGGAGGGTGAATCAGAAGAAGCAGAAGAAGGAGAAGGAGAAGGTAAAGTTAGGAGGTTGAATCAGAAGAAGCAGAAGAAGGAGAAGGAGCAGGTGAAGTCAGGGGGGTGAAACAGAAGAAGTAGAAGAAGGAGAAGGAGAAGGTGAAGTCAGGAGGGTGAAGCAGAAGAAGCAGAAGAAGGAGAAGGAGAAGGTGAAGTCTGGAGGGCGCAGCAGAAGAAGCAGAAGAAGGAGAAGGAGAAGGTGAAGTCTGGAGGGTGAAGCAGAAGAAGCAGAAGAAGGAGAAGGAGAAGGTGAAGTCTGGAGGGTGAAGCAGAAGAAGCAGAAGAAGGAGAAGGAGAAGGTGATGTCTGGAGGGCGAAGCAGAAGAAGCAGAAGAAGGAGAAGGAGAAGGTGAAGTCTGGAGGGTGAAGCAGAGGAAGCAGAAGAAGGAGAAGGAGAAGGTGAAGTCAGGAGGGTGAATCGGAAGAAGTAGAAGAAGGAGAAGGAGAAGGTGAAGTCTGGAGGGTGAATCAGAAGAAGTAGAAGAAGGAGAAGTAGAAGGTGAAGTCTGGAGGGTGAATCAGAAGAAGTAGAAGAAGGAGAAGGAGAAGGTGAAGTCTGGAGGGTGAATCAGAAGAAGCAGAAGAAGGAGAAGGAGAAGGTGAAGTCTGGAGGGAGAAGCAGAAGAAGTAGAAGAAGGAGAAGGAGAAGGTAAAGTCTGGAGGGTGAATCAGAAGAAGTAGAAGAAGGAGAAGGAGAAGGTGAAGTCTGGAGGGTGAATCAGAAGAAGTAGAAGAAGGAGAAGGAGAAGGTGAAGTCTGGAGGGTGAATCAGAAGAAACAGAAGAAGGAGAAGGAGAAGGTGAAGTCTGGAGGGTGAATCAGAAGAAGTAGAAGAAGGAGAAGGAGAAGGTGTAGTCTGGAGGGTGAATCAGAAGAAGTAGACGAAGGAGAAGGAGAAGGTGAAGTCTGGAGGGTGAATCAGAAGAAGCAGAAGAAGGAGAAGGAGAAGGTGAAGTCTGGAGGGTGAATCAGAAGAAGTAGAAGAAGGAGAAGGAGAAGGTGAAGTCTGGAGGGTGAATCAGAAGAAGCAGAAGAAGGAGAAGGAGAAGGTGAAGTCTGGAGGGTGAATCAGAAGAAGCAGAAGAAGGAGAAGGAGAAGGTGAAGTCTGGAGGGTGAAACAGAAGAAGCAGAAGAAGGAGAAGGAGAAGGTGAAGTCAGGAGGGTGAATCAGAAGAAGCAGAAGAAGGAGAAGGAGAAGGTGAAGTAAGGAGGGTGAATCAGAAGAAGCAGAAGAAGGAGAAGGAGAAGGTGAAGTCTGGAGTGTGAAGCAGAAGAAGCAAAAGAAGGAGAAGGAGAAGGTGAAGTCTGGAGGGTGAATCAGAAGAAGTAGAAGAAGGAGAAGGAGAAGGTGAAGTCTGGAGGGTGAAGCAGAAAAGTAGAAGAAGGAGAAGGAGAAGGTGTAGTCTGGAGGGTGAATCAGAAGAAGTAGACGAAGGAGAAGGAGAAGGTGAAGTCTGGAGGGTGAATCAGAAGAAGCAGAAGAAGGAGAAGGAGAAGGTGAAGTCTGGAGGGTGAATCAGAAGAAGTAGAAGAAGGAGAAGGAGAAGGTGAAGTCTGGAGGGTGAATCAGAAGAAGCAGAAGAAGGAGAAGGAGAAGGTGAAGTCTGGAGGGTGAATCAGAAGAAGCAGAAGAAGGAGAAGGAGAAGGTGAAGTCTGGAGGGTGAAACAGAAGAAGCAGAAGAAGGAGAAGGAGAAGGTGAAGTCAGGAGGGTGAATCAGAAGAAGCAGAAGAAGGAGAAGGAGAAGGTGAAGTAAGGAGGGTGAATCAGAAGAAGCAGAAGAAGGAGAAGGAGAAGGTGAAGTCTGGAGTGTGAAGCAGAAGAAGCAAAAGAAGGAGAAGGAGAAGGTGAAGTCTGGAGGGTGAATCAGAAGAAGTAGAAGAAGGAGAAGGAGAAGGTGAAGTCTGGAGGGTGAAGCAGAAAAGTAGAAGAAGGAGAAGGAGAAGGTGAAGTCAGGAGGGTGAATCAGAAGAAGTAGAAGAAGGAGAAGGAGAAGGTGAAGTCAGGAGGGTGAATCAGAAGAAGCAGAAGAAGGAGAAGGAGAAGGTGAAGTCTGGAGGGTGAATCAGAAGAATCAGAAGAAGGAGAAGGAGGAGGTGAAGTCTGGAGGGTGAATCAGAAGAAGCAGAAGAAAGAGAAGGAGAAGGTGAAGTCTGGAGGGTGAATCAGAAGAAGCAGAAGAAGGAGAAGGAGAAGGTGAAGTCTGGAGGGAGAAGCAGAAGAAGTAGAAGAAGGAGAAGGAGAAGGTGAAGTCTGGAGGGTGAATCAGAAGAAGTAGAAGAAGGAGAAGGAGAAGGTGAAGTCTGGAGGGTGAATCAGAAGAAGTAGAAGAAGGAGAAGGAGAAGGTGAAGTCTGGAGGGTGAATCAGAAGAAACAGAAGAAGGAGAAGGAGAAGGTGAAGTCTGGAGGGTGAATCAGAAGAAGTAGAAGAAGGAGAAGGAGAAGGTGTAGTCTGGAGGGTGAATCAGAAGAAGTAGACGAAGGAGAAGGAGAAGGTGAAGTCTGGAGGGTGAACCCGAAGAAGCAGAAGAAGGAGAAGGAGAAGGTGAAGTCTGGAGGTTGAATCAGAAGAAGTATTAGAAGGAGAAGGAGAAGGTGAAGTCTGGAGGGTGAATCAGAAGAAGCAGAAGAAGGAGAAGGAGAAGGTGAAGTCTGGAGGGTGAATCAGAAGAAGCAGAAGAAGGAGAAGGAGAAGGTGAAGTCTGGAGGGTGAAACAGAAGAAGCAGAATAAGGAGAAGGAGAAGGTGAAGTCAGGAGGGTGAATCAGAAGAAGCAGAAGAAGGAGAAGGAGAAGGTGAAGTAAGGAGGGTGAATCAGAAGAAGCAGAAGAAGGAGAAGGAGAAGGTGAAGTCTGGAGTGTGAAGCAGAAGAAGCAAAAGAAGGAGAAGGAGAAGGTGAAGTCTGGAGGGTGAATCAGAAGAAGTAGAAGAAGGAGAAGGAGAAGGTGAAGTCTGGAGGGTGAAGCAGAAGAAGTAGAAGAAGGAGAAGGAGAAGGTGAAGTCAGGAGGGTGAATCAGAAGAAGTAGAAGAAGGAGAAGGAGAAGGTGAAGTCAGGAGGGTGAATCAGAAGAAGCAGAAGAAGGAGAAGGAGAAGGTGAAGTCTGGAGGGTGAATCAGAAGAATCAGAAGAAGGAGAAGGAGAAGGTGAAGTCTGGAGGGTGAATCAGAAGAAGCAGAAGAAAGAGAAGGAGAAGGTGAAGTCTGGAGGGTGAATCAGAAGAAGTAGAAGAAGGAGAAGGAGAAGGTGAAGTCTGGAGGGTGAATCAGAAAAAGCAGGAGAAGGAGAAGGAGAAGGTGAAGTCTGGAGGGTGAATCAGAAGAAGCAGAAGAAGGAGAAGGAGAAGGTGAAGTCTGGAGGGAGAATCAGAAGAAGCAGAAGAAGGAGAAGGAGAAGGTGAAGTCTGGAGGGTGAATCAGAAGAAGCAGAATAAGGAGAAGGAGAAGGTGAAGTCTGGAGGGTGAATCAGAAGAAGCAGAAAAAGGAGAAGGAGAAGGTGAAGTCTGAAGGGTGAATCAGAAGAAGTAGAAGAAGGAGAAGGAGAAGGTGAAGTCTGGAGGGTGAAGCAGAAGAAGTAGAAGAAGGAGAAGGAGAAGGTGAAGTCAGGAGGGTGAATCAGAAGAAGTAGAAGAAGGAGAAGGAGAAGGTGAAGTCAGGAGGGTGAATCAGAAGAAGCAGAAGAAGGAGAAGGAGAAGGTGAAGTCTGGAGGGTGAATAAGAAGAATCAGAAGAAGGAGAAGGAGAAGGTGAAGTCTGGAGGGTGAATCAGAAGAAGCAGAAGAAAGAGAAGGAGAAGGTGAAGTCTGGAGGGTGAAGCAGAAGAAACAGAAGAAGGAGAAGGAGAAGGTGAAGACTGGAGGGTGAATGAGAAGAAGTAGAAGAAGGAGAAGGAGAAGGTGAAGTCTGGAGGGTGAATCAGAAGAAGTAGAAGAAGGAGAAGGAGAAGGTGAAGTCTGGAGGGTGAATCAGAAGAAGCAGAAGAAGGAGAAGGAGAAGGTGAAGTCTGGAGGGTGAATCAGAAGAAGCAGAAGAAGGAGAAGGAGAAGATGAAGTCTGGATGGTGAATCAGAAGAAGTAGAAGAAGGAGAAGGAGAAGGTGAGGTCTGGAGGGTGAATCAGAAGAAGCAGAAGAAGGAGAAGGAGAAGGTGAAGTCTGGAGGGTGAATCAGAAGAAGCAGAAGAAGGAGAAGGAGAAGGTGAAGTCTGGAGGGTGAATCAGAAGAAGCAGAAGAAGGAGAAGGAGAAGGTGAAGTCAGGAGGGTGAATCAGAAGAAGCAGAAGAAGGAGAAGGAGAAGGTGAAGTTAGGAGGGTGAATCAGAAGAAGCAGAAGAAGGAGAAGGAGCAGGTGATGTCAGGGGGATGAAGCAGAAGAAGTAGAAGAAGGAGAAGGAGAAGGTGAAGTCAGGACGGTGAAGCAGAAGAAGCAGAAGAAGGAGAAGGAGAAGGTGAAGTCTGGAGGGTGAATCAGAAGAAGTAGAAGTAGGAGAAGGAGAAGGTCAAGTCTGGAGGGTGAATCAGAAGAAGTAGAATAAGGAGAAGGAGAAGGTGAAGTCTGGAGGGTGAAGCAGAAGAAGTAGAAGAAGGAGAAGGAGAAGGTGAAGTCAGGAGGGTGAATCAGAAGAAGTAGAAGAAGGAGAAGGAGAAGGTGAAGTCAGGAGGGTGAATCAGAAGAAGCAGAAGAAGGAGAAGAAGAAGGTGAAGTCTGGAGGGTGAATCAGAAGAATCAGAAGAAGGAGAAGGAGAAGGTGAAGTCTGGAGGGTGAATCAGAAGAAGCAGAAGAAAGAGAAGGAGAAGGTGAAGTCTGGAGGGTGAATAAAAGAAGTAGAAGAAGGAGAAGGAGAAGGTGAAGTCTGGAGGGTGAATCAGAAGAAGCAGAAGAAGGAGAAGGAGAAGGTGAAGTCTGGAGGGTGAATCAGAAGAAGTAGAAGAAGGAGAAGGAGAAGGTGAAGTCTGGAGGGTGAATCAGAAGAAGTAGAAGAAGGAGAAGGAGAAGGTCAAGTCTGGAGGGTGAATCAGAAGAAGTAGAATAAGGAGAAGGAGAAGGTGAAGTCTGGAGGGTGAAGCAGAAGAAGTAGAAGAAGGAGAAGGAGAAGGTGAAGTCAGGAGGGTGAATCAGAAGAAGTAGAAGAAGGAGAAGGAGAAGGTGAAGTCAGGAGGGTGAATCAGAAGAAGCAGAAGAAGGAGAAGGAGAAGGTGAAGTCTGGAGGGTGAATAAGAAGAATCAGAAGAAGGAGAAGGAGAAGGTGAAGTCTGGAGGGTGAATCAGAAGAAGCAGAAGAAAGAGAAGGAGAAGGTGAAGTCTGGAGGGTGATTCAGAAGAAGTAGAATAAGGAGAAGGAGAAGGTGAAGTCTGGAGGGTGAATCAGAAGAAGTAGAAGAAGGAGAAGGAGATGGTGAGGTCTGGAGGGTGAAGCAGAAGAAGTAGAAGAAGGAGAAGGAGAAGGTGAAGTCAGGAGGGTGAATCAGAAGAATAGAAGAAGGAGAAGGAGAAGGTGAAGTCAGGAGGGTGAATCAGAAGAAGCAGAAGAAGGAGAAGGAGAAGGTGAAGTCTGGAGGGTGAATCAGAAGAATCAGAAGAAGGAGAAGGAGATGGTGAAGTCTGGAGGGTGAATCAGAAGAAGCAGAGGAAGGAGAAGGAGAAGGTGAAGTCTGGAGGGTGAATCAGAAGAAGCAGAATAAGGAGAAGGAGAAGGTGAAGTCTGGAGGGTGAATCAGAAGAAGCAGAATAAGGAGAAGGAGAAGGTGAAGTCTGGAGGGTGAATCAGAAGAAGCAGAAGAAGGAGAAGGAGAAGATGAAGTCTGGAGGGAGAAGCAGAAGAAGTAGAAGAAGGAGAAGGAGAAGGTGAAGTCTGGAGGGTGAATCAGAAGAAGTAGAAGAAGGAGAAGGAGAAGGTGAAGTCTGGAGGGTGAATCAGAAGAAGTAGAAGAAGGAGAAGGAGAAGGTGAAGTCTGGAGGGTGAATCAGAAGAAACAGAAGAAGGAGAAGGAGAAGGTGAAGTCTGGAGGGTGAATCAGAAGAAGTAGAAGAAGGAGAAGGAGAAGGTGTAGTCTGGAGGGTGAATCAGAAGAAGTAGACGAAGGAGAAGGAGAAGGTGAAGTCTGGAGGGTGAACCCGAAGAAGCAGAAGAAGGAGAAGGAGAAGGTGAAGTCTGGAGGTTGAATCAGAAGAAGTATTAGAAGGAGAAGGAGAAGGTGAAGTCTGGAGGGTGAATCAGAAGAAGCAGAAGAAGGAGAAGGAGAAGGTGAAGTTAGGAGGGTGAATCAGAAGAAGCAGAAGAAGGAGAAGGAGCAGGTGATGTCAGGGGGATGAAGCAGAAGAAGTAGAAGAAGGAGAAGGAGAAGGTGAAGTCAGGACGGTGAAGCAGAAGAAGCAGAAGAAGGAGAAGGAGAAGGTGAAGTCTGGAGGGTGAATCAGAAGAAGTAGAAGTAGGAGAAGGAGAAGGTCAAGTCTGGAGGGTGAATCAGAAGAAGTAGAATAAGGAGAAGGAGAAGGTGAAGTCTGGAGGGTGAAGCAGAAGAAGTAGAAGAAGGAGAAGGAGAAGGTGAAGTCAGGAGGGTGAATCAGAAGAAGTAGAAGAAGGAGAAGGAGAAGGTGAAGTCAGGAGGGTGAATCAGAAGAAGCAGAAGAAGGAGAAGAAGAAGGTGAAGTCTGGAGGGTGAATCAGAAGAATCAGAAGAAGGAGAAGGAGAAGGTGAAGTCTGGAGGGTGAATCAGAAGAAGCAGAAGAAGGAGAAGGAGAAGGTGAAGTCTGGAGGGTGAATCAGAAGAAGTAGAAGAAGGAGAAGGAGAAGGTGAAGTCTGGAGGGTGAATCAGAAGAAGTAGAAGAAGGAGAAGGAGAAGGTCAAGTCTGGAGGGTGAATCAGAAGAAGTAGAATAAGGAGAAGGAGAAGGTGAAGTCTGGAGGGTGAAGCAGAAGAAGTAGAAGAAGGAGAAGGAGAAGGTGAAGTCAGGAGGGTGAATCAGAAGAAGTAGAAGAAGGAGAAGGAGATAGTGAAGTCTGGAGGGTGAATAAGAAGAATCAGAAGAAGGAGAAGGAGAAGATGAAGTCTGGAGGGTGAATCAGAAGAAGCAGAAGAAAGAGAAGGAGAAGGTGAAGTCTGGAGGGTGATTCAGAAGAAGTAGAATAAGGAGAAGGAGAAGGTGAAGTCTGGAGGGTGAATCAGAAGAAGTAGAAGAAGGAGAAGGAGATTGTGAAGTCTGGAGGGTGAAGCAGAAGAAGTAGAAGAAGGAGAAGGAGAAGGTGAAGTCAGGAGGGTGAATCAGAAGAATAGAAGAAGGAGAAGGAGAAGGTGAAGTCAGGAGGGTGAATCAGAAGAAGCAGAAGAAGGAGAAGGAGAAGGTGAAGTCTGGAGGGTGAATCAGAAGAATCAGAAGAAGGAGAAGGAGAAGGTGAAGTCTGGAGGGTGAATCAGAAGAAGCAGAGGAAGGAGAAGGAGAAGGTGAAGTCTGGAGGGTGAATCAGAAGAAGCAGAATAAGGAGAAGGAGAAGGTGAAGTCTGGAGGGTGAATCAGAAGAAGCAGAATAAGGAGAAGGAGAAGGTGAAGTCTGGAGGGTGAATCAGAAGAAGCAGAAGAAGGAGAAGGAGAAGATGAAGTCTGGAGGGAGAAGCAGAAGAAGTAGAAGAAGGAGAAGGAGAAGGTGAAGTCTGGAGGGTGAATCAGAAGAAGTAGAAGAAGGAGAAGGAGAAGGTGAAGTCTGGAGGGTGAATCAGAAGAAGTAGAAGAAGGAGAAGGAGAAGGTGAAGTCTGGAGGGTGAATCAGAAGAAACAGAAGAAGGAGAAGGAGAAGGTGAATTCTGGAGGGTGAATCAGAAGAAGTAGAAGAAGGAGAAGGAGAAGGTGTAGTCTGGAGGGTGAATCAGAAGAAGTAGACGAAGGAGAAGGAGAAGGTGAAGTCTGGAGGGTGAACCCGAAGAAGCAGAAGAAGGAGAAGGAGAAGGTGAAGTCTGGAGGTTGAATCAGAAGAAGTATTAGAAGGAGAAGGAGAAGGTGAAGTCTGGAGGGTGAATCAGAAGAAGCAGAAGAAGGAGAAGGAGAAGGTGAAGTCTGGAGGGTGAATCAGAAGAAGCAGAAGAAGGAGAAGGAGAAGGTGAAGTCTGGAGGGTGAAACAGAAGAAGCAGAATAAGGAGAAGGAGAAGGTGAAGTCAGGAGGGTGAATCAGAAGAAGCAGAAGAAGGAGAAGGAGAAGGTGAAGTAAGGAGGGTGAATCAGAAGAAGCAGAAGAAGGAGAAGGAGAAGGTGAAGTCTGGAGTGTGAAGCAGAAGAAGCAAAAGAAGGAGAAGGAGAAGGTGAAGTCTGGAGGGTGAATCAGAAGAAGTAGAAGAAGGAGAAGGAGAAGGTGAAGTCTGGAGGGTGAAGCAGAAGAAGTAGAAGAAGGAGAAGGAGAAGGTGATGTCAGGAGGGTGAATCAGAAGAAGTAGAAGAAGGAGAAGGAGAAGGTGAAGTCAGGAGGGTGAATCAGAAGAAGCAGAAGAAGGAGAAGGAGAAGGTGAAGTCTGGAGGGTGAATCAGAAGAATCAGAAGAAGGAGAAGGAGAAGGTGAAGTCTGGAGGGTGAATCAGAAGAAGCAGAAGAAAGAGAAGGAGAAGGTGAAGTCTGGAGGGTGAATCAGAAGAAGTAGAAGAAGGAGAAGGAGAAGGTGAAGTCTGGAGGGTGAATCAGAAAAAGCAGGAGAAGGAGAAGGAGAAGGTGAAGTCTGGAGGGTGAATCAGAAGAAGCAGAAGAAGGAGAAGGAGAAGGTGAAGTCTGGAGGGAGAATCAGAAGAAGCAGAAGAAGGAGAAGGAGAAGGTGATGTCTGGAGGGTGAATCAGAAGAAGCAGAATAAGGAGAAGGAGAAGGTGAAGTCTGGAGGGTGAATCAGAAGAAGCAGAAAAAGGAGAAGGAGAAGGTGACGTCTGAAGGGTGAATCAGAAGAAGTAGAAGAAGGAGAAGGAGAAGGTGAAGTCTGGAGGGTGAAGCAGAAGAAGTAGAAGAAGGAGAAGGAGAAGGTGAAGTCAGGAGGGTGAATCAGAAGAAGTAGAAGAAGGAGAAGGAGAAGGTGAAGTTAGGAGGGTGAATCAGAAGAAGCAGAAGAAGGAGAAGGAGCAGGTGATGTCAGGGGGATGAAGCAGAAGAAGTAGAAGAAGGAGAAGGAGAAGGTGAAGTCAGGACGGTGAAGCAGAAGAAGCAGAAGAAGGAGAAGGAGAAGGTGAAGTCTGGAGGGTGAATCAGAAGAAGTAGAAGTAGGAGAAGGAGAAGGTCAAGTCTGGAGGGTGAATCAGAAGAAGTAGAATAAGGAGAAGGAGAAGGTGAAGTCTGGAGGGTGAAGCAGAAGAAGTAGAAGAAGGAGAAGGAGAAGGTGAAGTCAGGAGGGTGAATCAGAAGAAGTAGAAGAAGGAGAAGGAGAAGGTGAAGTCAGGAGGGTGAATCAGAAGAAGCAGAAGAAGGAGAAGAAGAAGGTGAAGTCTGGAGGGTGAATCAGAAGAATCAGAAGAAGGAGAAGGAGAAGGTGAAGTCTGGAGGGTGAATCAGAAGAAGCAGAAGAAAGAGAAGGAGAAGGTGAAGTCTGGAGGGTGAATAAAAGAAGTAGAAGAAGGAGAAGGAGAAGGTGAAGTCTGGAGGGTGAATCAGAAGAAGCAGAAGAAGGAGAAGGAGAAGGTGAAGTCTGGAGGGTGAATCAGAAGAAGTAGAAGAAGGAGAAGGAGAAGGTGAAGTCTGGAGGGTGAAGCAGAAGAAGTAGAAGAAGGAGAAGGAGAAGGTGAAGTCAGGAGGGTGAATCAGAAGAAGTAGAAGAAGGAGAAGGAGAAGGTGAAGTTAGGAGGGTGAATCAGAAGAAGTAGAAGAAGGAGAAGGAGAAGGTGAAGTTAGGAGGGTGAATCAGAAGAAGCAGAAGAAGGAGAAGGAGCAGGTGATGTCAGGGGGATGAAGCAGAAGAAGTAGAAGAAGGAGAAGGAGAAGGTGAAGTCAGGACGGTGAAGCAGAAGAAGCAGAAGAAGGAGAAGGAGAAGGTGAAGTCTGGAGGGTGAATCAGAAGAAGTAGAAGTAGGAGAAGGAGAAGGTCAAGTCTGGAGGGTGAATCAGAAGAAGTAGAATAAGGAGAAGGAGAAGGTGAAGTCTGGAGGGTGAAGCAGAAGAAGTAGAAGAAGGAGAAGGAGAAGGTGAAGTCAGGAGGGTGAATCAGAAGAAGTAGAAGAAGGAGAAGGAGAAGGTGAAGTCAGGAGGGTGAATCAGAAGAAGCAGAAGAAGGAGAAGAAGAAGGTGAAGTCTGGAGGGTGAATCAGAAGAATCAGAAGAAGGAGAAGGAGAAGGTGAAGTCTGGAGGGTGAATCAGAAGAAGCAGAAGAAAGAGAAGGAGAAGGTGAAGTCTGGAGGGTGAATAAAAGAAGTAGAAGAAGGAGAAGGAGAAGGTGAAGTCTGGAGGGTGAATCAGAAGAAGCAGAAGAAGGAGAAGGAGAAGGTGAAGTCTGGAGGGTGAATCAGAAGAAGTAGAAGAAGGAGAAGGAGAAGGTGAAGTCTGGAGGGTGAATCAGAAGAAGTAGAAGAAGGAGAAGGAGAAGGTCAAGTCTGGAGGGTGAATCAGAAGAAGTAGAATAAGGAGAAGGAGAAGGTGAAGTCTGGAGGGTGAAGCAGAAGAAGTAGAAGAAGGAGAAGGAGAAGGTGAAGTCAGGAGGGTGAATCAGAAGAAGTAGAAGAAGGAGAAGGAGATAGTGAAGTCTGGAGGGTGAATAAGAAGAATCAGAAGAAGGAGAAGGAGAAGATGAAGTCTGGAGGGTGAATCAGAAGAAGCAGAAGAAAGAGAAGGAGAAGGTGAAGTCTGGAGGGTGATTCAGAAGAAGTAGAATAAGGAGAAGGAGAAGGTGAAGTCTGGAGGGTGAATCAGAAGAAGTAGAAGAAGGAGAAGGAGATTGTGAAGTCTGGAGGGTGAAGCAGAAGAAGTAGAAGAAGGAGAAGGAGAAGGTGAAGTCAGGAGGGTGAATCAGAAGAATAGAAGAAGGAGAAGGAGAAGGTGAAGTCAGGAGGGTGAATCAGAAGAAGCAGAAGAAGGAGAAGGAGAAGGTGAAGTCTGGAGGGTGAATCAGAAGAATCAGAAGAAGGAGAAGGAGAAGGTGAAGTCTGGAGGGTGAATCAGAAGAAGCAGAGGAAGGAGAAGGAGAAGGTGAAGTCTGGAGGGTGAATCAGAAGAAGCAGAATAAGGAGAAGGAGAAGGTGAAGTCTGGAGGGTGAATCAGAAGAAGCAGAATAAGGAGAAGGAGAAGGTGAAGTCTGGAGGGTGAATCAGAAGAAGCAGAAGAAGGAGAAGGAGAAGATGAAGTCTGGAGGGAGAAGCAGAAGAAGTAGAAGAAGGAGAAGGAGAAGGTGAAGTCTGGAGGGTGAATCAGAAGAAGTAGAAGAAGGAGAAGGAGAAGGTGAAGTCTGGAGGGTGAATCAGAAGAAGTAGAAGAAGGAGAAGGAGAAGGTGAAGTCTGGAGGGTGAATCAGAAGAAACAGAAGAAGGAGAAGGAGAAGGTGAATTCTGGAGGGTGAATCAGAAGAAGTAGAAGAAGGAGAAGGAGAAGGTGTAGTCTGGAGGGTGAATCAGAAGAAGTAGACGAAGGAGAAGGAGAAGGTGAAGTCTGGAGGGTGAACCCGAAGAAGCAGAAGAAGGAGAAGGAGAAGGTGAAGTCTGGAGGTTGAATCAGAAGAAGTATTAGAAGGAGAAGGAGAAGGTGAAGTCTGGAGGGTGAATCAGAAGAAGCAGAAGAAGGAGAAGGAGAAGGTGAAGTCTGGAGGGTGAATCAGAAGAAGCAGAAGAAGGAGAAGGAGAAGGTGAAGTCTGGAGGGTGAAACAGAAGAAGCAGAATAAGGAGAAGGAGAAGGTGAAGTCAGGAGGGTGAATCAGAAGAAGCAGAAGAAGGAGAAGGAGAAGGTGAAGTAAGGAGGGTGAATCAGAAGAAGCAGAAGAAGGAGAAGGAGAAGGTGAAGTCTGGAGTGTGAAGCAGAAGAAGCAAAAGAAGGAGAAGGAGAAGGTGAAGTCTGGAGGGTGAATCAGAAGAAGTAGAAGAAGGAGAAGGAGAAGGTGAAGTCTGGAGGGTGAAGCAGAAGAAGTAGAAGAAGGAGAAGGAGAAGGTGATGTCAGGAGGGTGAATCAGAAGAAGTAGAAGAAGGAGAAGGAGAAGGTGAAGTCAGGAGGGTGAATCAGAAGAAGCAGAAGAAGGAGAAGGAGAAGGTGAAGTCTGGAGGGTGAATCAGAAGAATCAGAAGAAGGAGAAGGAGAAGGTGAAGTCTGGAGGGTGAATCAGAAGAAGCAGAAGAAAGAGAAGGAGAAGGTGAAGTCTGGAGGGTGAATCAGAAGAAGTAGAAGAAGGAGAAGGAGAAGGTGAAGTCTGGAGGGTGAATCAGAAAAAGCAGGAGAAGGAGAAGGAGAAGGTGAAGTCTGGAGGGTGAATCAGAAGAAGCAGAAGAAGGAGAAGGAGAAGGTGAAGTCTGGAGGGAGAATCAGAAGAAGCAGAAGAAGGAGAAGGAGAAGGTGATGTCTGGAGGGTGAATCAGAAGAAGCAGAATAAGGAGAAGGAGAAGGTGAAGTCTGGAGGGTGAATCAGAAGAAGCAGAAAAAGGAGAAGGAGAAGGTGACGTCTGAAGGGTGAATCAGAAGAAGTAGAAGAAGGAGAAGGAGAAGGTGAAGTCTGGAGGGTGAAGCAGAAGAAGTAGAAGAAGGAGAAGGAGAAGGTGAAGTCAGGAGGGTGAATCAGAAGAAGTAGAAGAAGGAGAAGGAGAAGGTGAAGTCAGGAGGGTGAATCAGAAGAAGCAGAAGAAGGAGAAGGAGAAGGTGAAGTCTGGAGGGTGAATCAGAAGAATCAGAAGAAGGAGAAGGAGAAGGTGAAGTCTGGAGGGTGAATCAGAAGAAGCAGAAGAAAGAGAAGGAGAAGGTGAAGTCTGGAGGGTGAAGCAGAAGAAACAGAAGAAGGAGAAGGAGAAGGTGAAGACTGGAGGGTGAATCAGAAGAAGTAGAAGAAGGAGAAGGAGAAGGTGAAGTCTGGAGGGTGAATCAGAAGAAGTAGAAGAAGGAGAAGGAGAAGGTGAAGTCTGGAGGGTGAATCAGAAGAAGCAGAAGAAGGAGAAGGAGAAGGTGAAGTCTGGAGGGTGAATCAGAAGAAGCAGAAGAAGGAGAAGGAGAAGATGAAGTCTGGAGGGTGAATCAGAAGAAGTAGAAGAAGGAGAAGGAGAAGGTGAGGTCTGGAGGGTGAATCAGAAGAAGCAGAAGAAGGAGAAGGAGAAGGTGAAGTCTGGAGGGTGAATCAGAAGAAGCAGAAGAAGGAGAAGGAGAAGGTGAAGTCTGGAGGGTGAATCAGAAGAAGCAGAAGAAGGAGGAGGAGAAGGTGAAGTCAGGAGGGTGAATCAGAAGAAGCAGAAGAAGGAGAAGGAGAAGGTGAAGTTAGGAGGGTGAATCAGAAGAAGCAGAAGAAGGTGAAGGAGCAGGTGATGTCAGGGGGATGAAGCAGAAGAAGTAGAAGAAGGAGAAGGAGAAGGTGAAGTCAGGACGGTGAAGCAGAAGAAGCAGAAGAAGGAGAAGGAGAAGGTGAAGTCTGGAGGGTGAATCAGAAGAAGTAGAAGTAGGAGAAGGAGAAGGTCAAGTCTGGAGGGTGAATCAGAAGAAGTAGAATAAGGAGAAGGAGAAGGTGAAGTCTGGAGGGTGAAGCAGAAGAAGTAGAAGAAGGAGAAGGAGAAGGTGAAGTCAGGAGGGTGAATCAGAAGAAGTAGAAGAAGGAGAAGGAGAAGGTGAAGTCAGGAGGGTGAATCAGAAGAAGCAGAAGAAGGAGAAGAAGAAGGTGAAGTCTGGAGGGTGAATCAGAAGAATCAGAAGAAGGAGAAGGAGAAGGTGAAGTCTGGAGGGTGAATCAGAAGAAGCAGAAGAAAGAGAAGGAGAAGGTGAAGTCTGGAGGGTGAATAAAAGAAGTAGAAGAAGGAGAAGGAGAAGGTGAAGTCTGGAGGGTGAATCAGAAGAAGCAGAAGAAGGAGAAGGAGAAGGTGAAGTCTGGAGGGTGAATCAGAAGAAGTAGAAGAAGGAGAAGGAGAAGGTGAAGTCTGGAGGGTGAATCAGAAGAAGTAGAAGAAGGAGAAGGAGAAGGTCAAGTCTGGAGGGTGAATCAGAAGAAGTAGAATAAGGAGAAGGAGAAGGTGAAGTCTGGAGGGTGAAGCAGAAGAAGTAGAAGAAGGAGAAGGAGAAGGTGAAGTCAGGAGGGTGAATCAGAAGAAGTAGAAGAAGGAGAAGGAGAAGGTGAAGTCAGGAGGGTGAATCAGAAGAAGCAGAAGAAGGAGAAGGAGAAGGTGAAGTCTGGAGGGTGAATAAGAAGAATCAGAAGAAGGAGAAGGAGAAGGTGAAGTCTGGAGGGTGAATCAGAAGAAGCAGAAGAAAGAGAAGGAGAAGGTGAAGTCTGGAGGGTGATTCAGAAGAAGTAGAATAAGGAGAAGGAGAAGGTGAAGTCTGGAGGGTGAATCAGAAGAAGTAGAAGAAGGAGAAGGAGATGGTGAAGTCTGGAGGGTGAAGCAGAAGAAGTAGAAGAAGGAGAAGGAGAAGGTGAAGTCAGGAGGGTGAATCAGAAGAATAGAAGAAGGAGAAGGAGAAGGTGAAGTCAGGAGGGTGAATCAGAAGAATCAGAAGAAGGAGAAGTAGAAGGTGAAGTCTGGAGGGTGAATCAGAAGAAGCAGAAGAAAGAGAAGGAGAAGGTGAAGTCTGGAGGGTGAAGCAGAAGAAACAGAAGAAGGAGAAGGAGAAGGTGAAGTCTGGAGGGTGAATCAGAAGAAGCAGAATAAGGAGAAGGAGAAGGTGAAGTCTGGAGGGTGAATCAGAAGAAGCAGAAAAAGGAGAAGGAGAAGGTGAAGTCTGAAGGGTGAATCAGAAGAAATAGAAGAAGGAGAAGGAGAAGGTGAAGTCTGGAGGGTGAAGCAGAAGAAGTAGAAGAAGGAGAAGGAGAAGGTGAAGTCAGGAGGGTGAATCAGAAGAAGTAGAAGAAGGAGAAGGAGAAGGTGAAGTCAGGAGGGTGAATCAGAAGAAGCAGAAGAAGGAGAAGGAGAAGGTGAAGTCTGGAGGGTGAATCAGAAGAATCAGAAGAAGGAGAAGGAGAAGGTGAAGTCTGGAGGGTGAATCAGAAGAAGCAGAAGAAAGAGAAGGAGAAGGTGAAGTCTGGAGGGTGAAGCAGAAGAAGTAGAAGAAGGAGAAGGAGAAGGTGAAGTCAGGAGGGTGAATCAGAAGAAGTAGAAGAAGGAGAAGGAGAATGTGAAGTCAGGAGGGTGAATCAGAAGAAGCAGAAGAAGGAGAAGAAGAAGGTGAAGTCTGGAGGGTGAATCAGAAGAATCAGAAGAAGGAGAAGGAGAAGGTGAAGTCTGGAGGGTGAATCAGAAGAAGCAGAAGAAAGAGAAGGAGAAGGTGAAGTCTGGAGGGTGAATCAGAAGAAGTAGAAGAAGGAGAAGGAGAAGGTGAAGTCTGGAGTGTGAATCAGAAGAAGCAGAAGAAGGAGAAGGAGAAGGTGAAGTCTGGAGGGTGAATCAGAAGAAGCAGAATAAGGAGAAGGAGAAGGTGAAGTCTGGAGGGTGAATCAGAAGAAGCAGAAGAAGGAGACGGAGAAGGTGAAGTCTGGAGGGTGAATCAGAAGAAATAGAAGAAGGAGAAGGAGAAGGTGAAGTCTGGAGGGTGAAGCAGAAGAAGTAGAAGAAGGAGAAGGAGAAGGTGAAGTCAGGAGGGTGAATCAGAAGAAGTAGAAGAAGGAGAAGGAGAAGGTGAAGTCAGGAGGGTGAATCAGAAGAAGCAGAAGAAGGAGAAGGAGAAGGTGAAGTCTGGAGGGTGAATCAGAAGAATCAGAAGAAGGAGAAGGAGAAGGTGAAGTCTGGAGGGTGAATCAGAAGAAGCAGAGGAAGGAGAAGGAGAAGGTGAAGTCTGGAGGGTGAATCAGAAGAAGCAGAATAAGGAGAAGGAGAAGGTGAAGTCTGGAGGGTGAATCAGAAGAAGCAGAATAAGGAGAAGGAGAAGGTGAAGTCTGGAGGGTGAATCAGAAGAAGCAGAAGAAGGAGAAGGAGAAGATGAAGTCTGGAGGGTGAAGCAGAAGAAGTAGAAGAAGGAGAAGGAGAAGGTGAAGTCTGGAGGGTGAAGCAGAAGAAGTAGAAGAAGGAGAAGGAGAAGGTGAAGTCAGGAGGGTGAATCAGAAGAAGCAGAAGAAGGAGAAGGAGAAGGTGAAGTCTGGAGGGTGAATCAGAAGAATCAGAAGAAGGAGAAGGAGAAGGTGAAGTCTGGAGGGTGAATCAGAAGAAGCAGAAGAAAGAGAAGGAGAAGGTGAAGTCTGGAGGGTGAAGCAGAAGAAACAGAAGAAGGAGAAGGAGAAGGTGAAGACTGGAGGGTGAATCAGAAGAAGTACAAGAAGGAGAAGGAGAAGGTGAAGTCTGGAGGGTGAATCAGAAGAAGTAGAAGAAGGAGAAGGAGAAGGTGAAGTCTGGAGGGTGAATCAGAAGTAGTGGAAGAAGGAGAAGGAGAAGGTGAAGTCTGGACGGTGAATCAGAAGAAACAGAAGAAGGAAAAGGAGAAGGTGAAGTCTGGAGGGTGAATCAGAAGAAGTAGAAGAAGGAGAAGCAGAAGGTGTAGTCTGGAGGGTGAATCAGAAGAAGTAGACGAAGGAGAAGGAGAAGGTGAAGTCTGGAGGGTGAATCAGAAGAAGCAGAAGAAGGAAATGGAGAAGGTGAAGTCTGGAGGGTGAATCAGAAGAAGTAGAAGAAGGAGAAGGAGAAGCTGAAGTCTGGAGGGTGAATCAGAAGAAGCAGAAGAAGGAGAAGAAGAAGGTGAAGTCTGGAGGGTGAATCAGAAGAAGCAGAAGAAGGAGAAGGAGAAGGAGAAGTCTCGAGGGTGAATCAGAAGAAGCAGAAGAAGGAGAAGGAGAAGGTGAAGTCTGGAGGGTGAAGCAGAAGAAGCAGAAGAAGGAGAAGGAGAAGGTGAAGTCAGGATGGTGAATCAGAAGAAGTAGAAGAAGGAGAAGGAGAAGGTGAAGTCAGGAGGGTGATTCAGAAGAAGCAGAAGAAGGAGAAGGAGAAGGTGAAGTCTGGAGGGTGAATCAGAAGAATCAGAAGAAGGAGAAGGAGAAGGTGAAGTCTGGAGGGTGGATCAGAAGAAGCCGAAGAAGGAGAAGGAGAAGGTGAAGTCTGGAGGGTGAATCAGAAGAAGCAGAAGAAGGAGAAGGAGAAGGTGAAGTCAGGAGGGTGAATCAGAAGAAGCAGAAGAAGGAGAAGGTGAAGTTAGGAGGGTGAATCAGAAGAAGCAGAAGAAGGAGAAGGAGCAGGTGATGTCAGCGGGATGAAGCAGAAGAAGTAGAAGAAGGAGAAGGAGAAGGTGAAGTCAGGACGGTGAAGCAGAAGAAGCAGAAGAAGGAGAAGGAGAATGTGAAGTCTGGAGGGTGAATCAGAATAAGTAGAGGAAGGAGAAGGAGAAGGTCAAGTCTGGAGGGTGAATCAGAAGAAGTAGAAGAAGGAGAAGGAGAAGGTGAAGTCTGGAGGGTGAAGCAGAAGAAGTAGAAGAAGGAGAAGGAGAAGGTGAAGTCAGGAGGGTGAATCAGAAGAAGTAGAAGAAGGAGAAGGAGAAGGTGAAGTCAGGAGGGTGAATCAGGAGAAGCAGAAGAAGGAGAAGGAGAAGGTGAAGTCTGGAGGGTGAATCAGAAGAAGTAGAAGAAGGAGAAGGAGAAGGTGTTGTCTGGAGGGTGAATCAGAAGAAGTAGACGAAGGAGAAGGAGAAGGTGAAGTCTGGAGGGTGAATCAGAAGAAGCAGAAGAAGGAGAAGGAGAAGGTGAAGTCTGGAGGGTGAATCAGAAGAAGCAGAAGAAGGAGAAGGAGAAGGTGAAGTCTGGAGGGTGAATCAGAAGAAGCAGAATATGGAGAAGGAGAAGGTGAAGTCTGGAGGGTGAATCAGAAGAAGCAGAAAAAGGAGAAGGAGAAGGTGAAGTCTGAAGGGTGAATCAGAAGAAGTAGAAGAAGGAGAAGGAGAAGGTGAAGTCTGGAGGGTGAAGCAGAAGAAGTAGAAGAAGGAGAAGGAGAAGGTGAAGTCAGGAGGGTGAATCAGAAGAAGTAGAAGAAGGAGAAGGAGAAGGTGAAGTCAGGAGGGTGAATCAGAAGAAGCAGAAGAAGGAGAAGGAGAAGGTGAAGTCTGGAGGGTGAATCAGAAGAATCAGAAGAAGGAGAAGGAGAAGGTGAAGTCTGGAGGGTGAATCAGAAGAAGCAGAAGAAAGAGAAGGAGAAGGTGAAGTCTGGAGGGTGAAGCAGAAGAAACAGAAGAAGGAGAAGGAGAAGGTGAAGACTGGAGGGTGAATCAGAAGAAGTAGAAGAAGGAGAAGGAGAAGGTGAAGTCTGGAGGGTGAATCAGAAGAAGTAGAAGAAGGAGAAGGAGAAGGTGATGTCTGGAGGGTGAATCAGAAGAAGCAGAAGAAAGAGAAGGAGAAGGTGAAGTCTGGAGGGTGAAGCAGAAGTAACAGAAGAAGGAGAAGGAGAAGGTGAAGACTGGAGGGTGAATCAGAAGAAGTAGAAGAAGGAGAAGGAGAAGGTGAAGTCTGGAGGGTGAATCAGAAGAAACAGAAGAAGGAGAAGGAGAAGGTGAAGACTGGAGGGTGAATCAGAAGATGCAGAAGAAAGAGAAGGAGAATGTGAAGTCTGGAGGGTGAAGCAGAAGAAACAGAAGAAGGAGAAGGAGAAGGTGAAGACTGGAGGGTGAATCAGAAGAAGTAGAAGAAGGAGAAGGAGAAGGTGAAGTCTGGAGGGTGAATCAGAAGAAGTAGAAGAAGGAGAAGGAGAAGGTGAAGTCTGGAGGGTGAATCAGAAGAAGCAGAAGAAGGAGAAGGAGAAGGTGAAGTCTGGAGGGTGAATCAGAAGAAGCAGAAGAAGGAGAAGGAGAAGATGAAGTCTGGAGGGTGAATCAGAAGAAGTAGAAGAAGGAGAAGGAGAAGGTGAGGTCTGGAGGGTGAATCAGAAGAAGCAGAAGAAGGAGAAGGAGAAGGTGAAGTCTGGAGGGTGAATCAGAAGAAGCAGAAGAAGGAGAAGGAGAAGGTGATGTCTGGAGGGTGAATCAGAAGAAGCAGAAGAAGGAGAAGGAGAAGGTGAAGTCAGGAGGGGGAATCAGAAGAAGCAGAAGAAGGAGAAGGAGAAGGTGAAGTTAGGAGGGTGAATCAGAAGAAGCAGAAGAAGGAGAAGGAGCAGGTGATGTCAGGGGGATGAAGCAGAAGAAGTATAAGAAGGAGAAGGAGAAGGTGAAGTCAGGACGGTGAAGCAGAAGAAGCAGAAGAAGGAGAAGGAGAAGGTGAAGTCTGGAGGGTGAATCAGAAGAAGTAGAAGAAGGAGAAGGAGAAGGTCAAGTCTGGAGGGTGAATCAGAAGAAGTAGAAGAAGGAGAAGGAGAAGGTGAAGTCTGGAGGGTGAAGCAGAAGAAGTAGAAGAAGGAGAAGGAGAAGGTGAAGTCAGGAGGGTGAATCAGAAGAAGTAGAAGAAGGAGAAGGAGAATGTGAAGTCAGGAGGGTGAATCAGAAGAAGCAGAAGAAGGAGAAGAAGAAGGTGAAGTCTGGAGGGTGAATCAGAAGAATCAGAAGAAGGAGAAGGAGAAGGTGAAGTCTGGAGGGTGAATCAGAAGAAGCAGAAGAAAGAGAAGGAGAAGGTGAAGTCTGGAGGGTGAATCAGAAGAAGTAGAAGAAGGAGAAGGAGAAGGTGAAGTCTGGAGTGTGAATCAGAAGAAGCAGAAGAAGGAGAAGGAGAAGGTGAAGTCTGGAGGGTGAATCAGAAGAAGCAGAATAAGGAGAAGGAGAAGGTGAAGTCTGGAGGGTGAATCAGAAGAAGCAGAAGAAGGAGAAGGAGAAGGTGAAGTCTGGAGGGTGAATCAGAAGAAATAGAAGAAGGAGAAGGAGAAGGTGAAGTCTGGAGGGTGAAGCAGAAGAAGTAGAAGAAGGAGAAGGAGAAGGTGAAGTCAGGAGGGTGAATCAGAAGAAGTAGAAGAAGGAGAAGGAGAAGGTGAAGTCAGGAGGGTGAATCAGAAGAAGCAGAAGAAGGAGAAGGAGAAGGTGAAGTCTGGAGGGTGAATCAGAAGAATCAGAAGAAGGAGAAGGAGAAGGTGAAGTCTGGAGGGTGAATCAGAAGAAGCAGAGGAAGGAGAAGGAGAAGGTGAAGTCTGGAGGGTGAATCAGAAGAAGCAGAATAAGGAGAAGGAGAAGGTCAAGTCTGGAGGGTGAATCAGAAGAAGTAGAAGAAGGAGAAGGAGAAGGTGAAGTCTGGAGGGTGAAGCAGAAGAAGCAGAAGAAGGAAAAGGAGAAGGTGAAGTCTGGAGGGTGAATCAGAAGAAGTAGAAGAAGGAGAAGGAGAAGGTCAAGTCTGGAGGGTGAATCAGAAGAAGTAGAAGAAGGAGAAGGAGAAGGTCAAGTCTGGAGGGTGAAGCAGAAGAAGTAGAAGAAGGAGAAGGAGAAGGTGAAGTCAGGAGGGTGAATCAGAAGAAGTAGAAGAAGGAGAAGGAGAATGTGAAGTCAGGAGGGTGAATCAGAAGAAGCAGAAGAAGGAGAAGAAGAAGGTGAAGTCTGGAGGGTGAATCAGAAGAATCAGAAGAAGGAGAAGGAGAAGGTGAAGTCTGGAGGGTGAATCAGAAGAAGCAGAAGAAAGAGAAGGAGAAGGTGAAGTCTGGAGGGTGAATCAGAAGAAATAGAAGAAGGAGAAGGAGAAGGTGAAGTCTGGAGGGTGAATCAGAAGAAGCAGAATAAGGAGAAGGAGAAGGTGAAGTCTGGAGGGTGAATCAGAAGAAGCAGAAGAAGGAGAAGGAGAAGGTGAAGTCTGGAGGGTGAATCAGAAGAAATAGAAGAAGGAGAAGGAGAAGGTGAAGTCAGGAGGGTGAATCAGAAGAAGCAGAAGAAGGAGAAGGAGAAGGTGAAGTTAGGAGGGTGAATCAGAAGAAGCAGAAGAAGGAGAAGGAGCAGGTGATGTCAGGGGGATGAAGCAGAAGAAGTAGAAGAAGGAGAAGCAGAAGGTGAAGTCAGGACGGTGAAGCAGAAGAAGCAGAAGAAGGAGAAGGAGAAGGTGAAGTCTGGAGGGTGAATCAGAAGAAGTAGAAGAAGGAAAAGGAGAAGGTGAAGTCTGGAGGGTGAATCAGAAGAAGTAGAAGAAGGAGAAGGAGAAGGTGAAGTCTGGAGGGTGAAGCAGAAGAAGTAGAAGAAGGAGAAGGAGAAGGTGAAGTCAGGAGGGTGAATCAGAAGAAGTAGAAGAAGGAGAAGGAGAAGGTGAAGTCAGGAGGGTGAATCAGAAGAAGCAGGAGAAGGAGAAGGTGAAGTCTGGAGGGTGAATCAGAAGAATCAGAAGAAGGAGAAGGAGAAGGTGAAGTCTGGAGGGTGAATCAGAAGAAGCAGAAGAAAGAGAAGGAGAAGGTGAAGTCTGGAGGGTGAATCAGAAGAAGTAGAAGAAGGAGAAGGAGAAGGTGAAGTCTGGAGGGTGAATCAGAAGAAGCAGAAGAAGGAGAAGGAGAAGGTGAAGTCTGGAGGGTGAATCAGAAGAAGCAGAAGAAGGAGAAGGAGAAGGTGAAGCCTGCAGGGTGAATCAGAAGAAGCAGAAGAAGGAGAAGGAGAAGGTGAAGTCTGGAGGGTGAATCAGAAGAAGCAGAATAAGGAGAAGGAGAAGGTGAAGTCTGGAGGGTGAATCAGAAGAAGCAGAAGAAGGAGAAGGAGAAGGTGAAGTCTGGAGGGTGAATCAGAAGAAGTAGAAGAAGGAGAAGGAGAAGTTGAAGTCTGGAGGGTGAAGCAGAAGAATTAGAAGATGGAGAAGGAGAAGGTGAAGTCAGGAGGGTGAATCAGAAGAAGTAGAAGAAGGAGAAGGAGAAGGTGAAGTCAGGAGGGTGAATCGGAAGAAGCAGAAGATGGAAAAGGAGAAGGTGAAGTCTGGAGGGTGAATCAGAAGAATCAGAAGAAGGAGAAGGAGAAGGTGAAGTCTGGAGGGTGAATCAGAAGAAGCAGAAGAAGGAGAAGGAGAAGGTGAAGCCTGCAGGGTGAATCAGAAGAAGCAGAAGAAGGAGAAGGAGAAGGTGAAGTCTGGAGGGTGAATCAGAAGAAGCAGAATAAGGAGAAGGAGAAGGTGAAGTCTGGAGGGTGAAGCAGAAGAAGTAGTAGAAGGAGAAGGAGAAGGTGAAGTCAGGTGGGTGAATCAGAAGAAGTAGAAGAAGGAGAAGGAGAAGGTGAAGTCAGGAGGGTGAATCAGAAGAAGCAGAAGAAGGAGAAGGAGAAGGTGAAGTCTGGAGGGTGAATCAGAAGAATCAGAAGAAGGAGAAGGAGAAGGTGAAGTCTGGAGGGTGAATCAGAAGAAGCAGAAGAAAGAGAAGGAGAAGGTGAAGTCTGGAGGGTGAATCAGAAGAAGTAGAAGAAGGAGAAGGAGAAGGTGAAGTCTGGAGGGTGAATCAGAAGAAGTAGAAGAAGGAGAAGGAGAAGGTGAAGTCTGGAGTGTGAATCAGAAGAAGCAGAAGAAGGAGAAGGAGAAGGTGAAGTCTGGAGGGTGAATCAGAAGAAGCAGAAGAAGGAGAAGGAGTAGGTCAAGTCTGGAGGGTGAATCAGAAGAAGTAGAATAAGGAGAAGTAGAAGGTGAAGTCTGGAGGGTGAAGCAGAAGAAGCAGAAGAAGGAGAAAGAGAAGGTGAAGTCTGGAGGGTGAATCAGAAGAAGTAGAAGAAGGAGAAGGAGAAGGTGAAGTCAGGAGGGTGAAGCAGAAGAAGCAGAAGAAGGAGAAGGAGAAGGTGAAGTCTGGAGGGTGAAGCAGAAGAAGCAGAAGAAGGAGAAGGAGAAGGTGAAGTCTGGAGGGTGAATCAGAAGAAGCAGAAGAAGGAGAAGGAGAAGGTGAAGTCTGGAGGGTGAATCAGAAGAAGCAGGAGAAGGAGAAGGAGAAGGTGAAGTCTGGAGGGTGAAGCAGAAGAAGCAGAAGAAGGAGAAAGAGAAGGTGAAGTCTGGAGGGTGAATCAGAAGAAGTAGAAGAAGGAGAAGGAGAAGGTGAAGTCAGGAGGGTGAAGCAGAAGAAGCAGAAGAAGGAGAAGGAGAAGGTGAAGTCTGGAGGGTGAAGCAGAAGAAGCAGAAGAAGGAGAAGGAGAAGGTGAAGTCTGGAGGGTGAATCAGAAGAAGCAGAAGAAGGAGAAGGAGAAGGTGAAGTCTGGAGGGTGAATCAGAAGAAGCAGAAGAAGGAGAAGGAGCAGGTGAAGTCTGGAGGGTGAATCAGATGAAGCAGAAGAAGTAGAAGGAGAAGGTGAAGTCTGGAGGGTGAATCAGAAGAATCAGAAGAAGGAGAAGGAGAAGGTGAAGTCTGGAGGGTGAATCAGAAGAAGCAGAAGAAGGAGAAGGAGAAGTTGAAGTCTGGAGGGTGAATCAGAAGAAGCAGAAGAAGGAGAAGGAGAAGGTGAAGTCAGGAGGGTGAATCAGAAGAAGCAGAAGAAGGAGAAGGAGAAGGTGAAGTTAGGAGGGTGAATCAGAAGAAGCAGAAGAAGGAGAAGGAGCAGGTGATGTCAGCGGGATGAAGCAGAAGAAGTAGAAGAAGGAGAAGGAGAAGGTGAAGTCAGGACGGTGAAGCAGAAGAAGCAGAAGAAGGAGAAGGAGAAGGTGAAGTCTGGAGGGTGAATCAGAATAAGTAGAAGAAGGAGAAGGAGAAGGTCAAGTCTGGAGGGTGAATCAGAAGAAGTAGAATAAGGAGAAGGAGAAGGTGAAGTCTGGAGGGTGAAGCAGAAGAAGTAGAAGAAGGAGAAGGAGAAGGTGAAGTCAGGAGGGTGAATCAGAAGAAGTAGAAGAAGGAGAAGGAGAAGGTGAAGTCAGGAGGGTGAATCAGAAGAAGCAGAAGAAGGAGAAGGAGAAGGTGAAGTCTGGAGGGTGAATCAGAAGAATCAGAAGAAGGAGAAGGAGAAGGTGAAGTCTGGAGGGTGAATCAGAAGAAGCAGAAGAAAGAGAAGGAGAAGGTGAAGTCTGGAGGGTGAATCAGAAGAAGCAGAAGAAGGAGAAGGAGAAGGTGAAGTTAGGAGGGTGAATCAGAAGAAGCAGAAGAAGGAGAAGGAGCAGGTGATGTCAGGGGGATGAAGCAGAAGAAGCAGAAGAAGGAGAAGGAGAAGGTGAAGTCTGGAGGGTGAATCAGCAGAAGTAGAAAAAGGAGAAGGAGAAGGTCAAGTCTGGAGGGTGAATCAGAAGAAGTAGAAGAAGGAGAAGGAGAAGGTGAAGTCTGGAGGGTGAATCAGAAGAAGCAGAAGAAGGAGAAGGAGAAGGTGAAGGCTGGAGGGTGAATCAGAAGAAGTAGAAGAAGGAGAAGGAGAAGGTGAAGTCTGGAGGGTGAATCAGAAGAAGTAGAAGAAGGAGAAGGCGAAGTCTGGAGGGTGAATCAGAAGAAGCAGAAGAAGGAGAAGGAGAAGGTGAAGTCTGGAGGGTGAATCAGAAGAAGCAGAAGAAGGAGAAGGAGAAGATGAACTCTGGAGGGTGAATCAGAAGAAGCCGAAGAAGGAGAAGGAGAAGGTGAAGTCTGGAGGGTGAATCAGAAGAACCAGAAGAAGGAGAAGTAGAAGGTGAAGTCTGGAAGGTGAATCAGAAGAAGTAGAAGAAGGAGAAGGAGAAGTTGAAGTCTGGTGTGTGAATCAGAAGAAGTAGAAGAAGGAGAAGGAGAAGGTGAAGTCTGGAGGGTGAATCAGAAGAAGCAGAAGAAGGAGAAGGAGAAGGTGAAGTCTGGAGGGTGAATCAGAAGAAGCAGAAGAAGGAGAAGGAGAAGATGAAGTCTGGAGGGTGAATCAGAAGATGTAGAAGAAGGAGAAGGAGAAGGTGAAGTCTGGAGGGTGAATCAGAAGAAGCAGAAGAAGGAGAAGGAGAAGGTGAAGTCTGGAGGGTGAACCAGAAGAAGCAGAAGAAGGAGAAGGAGAAGGTGAAGTCTGGAGTGTGAATCAGAAGAAGCAGAATAAGGAGAAAGAGAAGGTGAAGTCTGGAGGGTGAATCAGAAGAAGCAGAAGAAGGAGAAGGAGAAGGTGAAGTCTGGAGGGTGAATCAGAAGAAGTAGAAGAAGGAGAAGGAGAAGATGAAGTCTGGAGGGTGAAGCAGAAGAAGTAGAAGAAGGAGAAGGAGAAGGTGAAGTGAGGAGGGTGAATCAGAAGAAGTAGAAGAAGGAGAAGGAGAAGGTGAAGTCAGGAGGGTGAATCAGAAGAAGCTTGAGAAGGAGAAGGAGAATGTGAAGTCTGGAGGGTGAATCAGAAGAATCAGAAGAAGGAGAAGGAGAAGGTGAAGTCTGGAGGGTGAATCAGAAGAAGCAGATGAAAGAGAAGGAGAAGGTGAAGTCTGGAGGTTGAAGCAGAAGAAGCAGAAGAAGGAGAAGGAGAAGGTGGAGACTGGAGGGTGAATCAGAAGAAGTAGAAGAAGGAGAAGGAGAAGGTGAGGTCTGCAGGGTGAATCAGAAGAAGTAGAAGAAGGAGAAGGAGAAGGTGAAGTCTGGAGGGTGAATCAGAAGAAGCAGAAGAAGGAGAAGGAGAAGGTGAAGTCTGGAGGGTGAATCAGAAGAAGCAGAAGAAGGAGAAGGAGAAGATGAAGTCTGGAGGGTGAATCAGAAGAAGTAGAAGAAGGAGAAGGAGAAGGTGTGGTCTGGAGGATGAATCAGAAGAAGCAGAAGAAGGAGAAGGAGAAGGTGAAGTCTGGAGCGTGAATCAGAAGAAGCAGAAGAAGGAGAAGGAGAAGGTGAAGTCTGGAGGGTGAATCAGAAGAAGCAGAAGAAGGAGAAGGAGAAGGTGAAGTCAGGAGGGTGAATCAGAAGAAGCAGAAGGAGGAGAAGGAGAAGGTGAAGTTAGGAGGGTGAATCAGAAGAAGCAGAAGAAGGAGAAGGAGAAGGTGAAGTCAGGGGGGTGAAGCAGAAGAAGTAGAAGAAGGAGAAGGAGAAGGTGAAGTCAGGAGGGTGAAGCAGAAGAAGCAGAAGAAGGAGAAGGAGAAGGTGAAGTCTGGAGGGCGCAGCAGAAGAAGCAGGAGAAGGAGAAGGAGAAGGTGAAGTCTGGAGGGTGAAGCAGAAGAAGCAGAAGAAGGAGAAAGAGAAGGTGAAGTCTGGAGGGTGAATCAGAAGAAGTAGAAGAAGGAGAAGGAGAAGGTGAAGTCAGGAGGGTGAAGCAGAAGAAGCAGAAGAAGGAGAAGGAGAAGGTGAAGTCTGGAGGGTGAAGCAGAAGAAGCAGAAGAAGGAGAAGGAGAAGGTGAAGTCTGGAGGGTGAATCAGAAGAAGCAGAAGAAGGAGAAGGAGAAGGTGAAGTCTGGAGGGTGAATCAGAAGAAGCAGAAGAAGGAGAAGGAGCAGGTGAAGTCTGGAGGGTGAATCAGATGAAGCAGAAGAAGTAGAAGGAGAAGGTGAAGTCTGGAGGGTGAATCAGAAGAATCAGAAGAAGGAGAAGGAGAAGGTGAAGTCTGGAGGGTGAATCAGAAGAAGCAGAAGAAGGAGAAGGAGAAGGTGAAGTCTGGAGGGTGAATCAGAAGAAGCAGAAGAAGGAGAAGGAGAAGGTGAAGTCAGGAGGGTGAATCAGAAGAAGCAGAAGAAGGAGAAGGAGAAGGTGAAGTCTGGAGGGTGAATCAGAAGAAGCAGAAGAAGGAGAAGGAGAAGATGAACTCTGGAGGGTGAATCAGAAGAAGCCGAAGAAGGAGAAGGAGAAGGTGAAGTCTGGAGGGTGAATCAGAAGAAGCAGAAGAAGGAGAAGTAGAAGGTGAAGTCTGGAAGGTGAATCAGAAGAAGTAGAAGAAGGAGAAGGAGAAGTTGAAGTCTGGTGTGTGAATCAGAAGAAGTAGAAGAAGGAGAAGGAGAAGGTGAAGTCTGGAGGGTGAATCAGAAGAAGCAGAAGAAGGAGAAGGAGAAGGTGAAGTCTGGAGGGTGAATCAGAAGAAGCAGAAGAAGGAGAAGGAGAAGATGAAGTCTGGAGGGTGAATCAGAAGACGTAGAAGAAGGAGAAGGAGAAGGTGAAGTCTGGAGGGTGAATCAGAAGAAGCAGAAGAAGGAGAAGGAGAAGGTGAAGTCTGGAGGGTGAACCAGAAGAAGCAGAAGAAGGAGAAGGAGAAGGTGAAGTCTGGATTGTGAATCAGAAGAAGCAGAAAAAGGAGAAAGAGAAGGTGAAGTCTGGAGGGTGAATCAGAAGAAGCAGAAGAAGGAGAAGGAGAAGGTGAAGTCTGGAGGGTGAATCAGAAGAAGTAGAAGAAGGAGAAGGAGAAGATGAAGTCTGGAGGGTGAAGCAGAAGAAGTAGAAGAAGGAGAAGGAGAAGGTGAAGTCAGGAGGGTGAATCAGAAGAAGTAGAAGAAGGAGAAGGAGAAGGTGAAGTCAGGAGGGTGAATCAGAAGAAGCTTGAGAAGGAGAAGGAGAATGTGAAGTCTGGAGGGTGAATCAGAAGAATCAGAAGAAGGAGAAGGAGAAGGTGAAGTCTGGAGGGTGAATCAGAAGAAGCAGATGAAAGAGAAGGAGAAGGTGAAGTCTGGAGGTTGAAGCAGAAGAAGCAGAAGAAGGAGAAGGAGAAGGTGAAGACTGGAGGGTGAATCAGAAGAAGTAGAAGAAGGAGAAGGAGAAGGTGAGGTCTGGAGGGTGAATCAGAAGAAGTAGAAGAAGGAGAAGGAGAAGGTGAAGTCTGGAGGGTGAATCAGAAGAAGCAGAAGAAGGAGAAGGAGAAGGTGAAGTCTGGAGGGTGAATCAGAAGAAGCAGAAGAAGGAGAAGGAGAAGATGAAGTCTGGAGGGTGAATCAGAAGAAGTAGAAGAAGGAGAAGGAGAAGGTGAGGTCTGGAGGATGAATCAGAAGAAGCAGAAGAAGGAGAAGGAGAAGGTGAAGTCTGGAGCGTGAATCAGAAGAAGCAGAAGAAGGAGAAGGAGAAGGTGAAGTCTGGAGGGTGAATCAGAAGAAGCAGAAGAAGGAGAAGGAGAAGGTGAAGTCAGGAGGTTGAATCAGAAGAAGCAGAAGGAGGAGAAGGAGAAGGTGAAGTTAGGAGGGTGAATCAGAAGAAGCAGAAGAAGGAGAAGGAGAAGGTGAAGTCAGGGGGGTGAAGCAGAAGAAGTAGAAGAAGGAGAAGGAGAAGGTGAAGTCAGGAGGGTGAAGCAGAAGAAGCAGAAGAAGGAGAAGGAGAAGGTGAAGTCTGGAGGGCGCAGCAGAAGAAGCAGGAGAAGGAGAAGGAGAAGGTGAAGTCTGGAGGGTGAAGCAGAAGAAGCAGAAGAAGGAGAAAGAGAAGGTGAAGTCTGGAGGGTGAATCAGAAGAAGTAGAAGAAGGAGAAGGAGAAGGTGAAGTCAGGAGGGTGAAGCAGAAGAAGCAGAAGAAGGAGAAGGAGAAGGTGAAGTCTGGAGGGTGAAGCAGAAGAAGCAGAAGAAGGAGAAGGAGAAGGTGAAGTCTGGAGGGTGAATCAGAAGAAGCAGAAGAAGGAGAAGGAGAAGGTGAAGTCTGGAGGGTGAATCAGAAGAAGCAGAAGAAGGAGAAGGAGCAGGTGAAGTCTGGAGGGTGAATCAGATGAAGCAGAAGAAGTAGAAGGAGAAGGTGAAGTCTGGAGGGTGAATCAGAAGAATCAGAAGAAGGAGAAGGAGAAGGTGAAGTCTGGAGGGTGAATCAGAAGAAGCAGAAGAAGGAGAAGGAGAAGGTGAAGTCTGGAGGGTGAATCAGAAGAAGCAGAAGAAGGAGAAGGAGAAGGTGAAGTCAGGAGGGTGAATCAGAAGAAGCAGAAGAAGGAGAAGGAGAAGGTGAAGTCTGGAGGGTGAATCAGAAGAAGCAGAAGAAGGAGAAGGAGAAGATGAACTCTGGAGGGTGAATCAGAAGAAGCCGAAGAAGGAGAAGGAGAAGGTGAAGTCTGGAGGGTGAATCAGAAGAAGCAGAAGAAGGAGAAGTAGAAGGTGAAGTCTGGAAGGTGAATCAGAAGAAGTAGAAGAAGGAGAAGGAGAAGTTGAAGTCTGGTGTGTGAATCAGAAGAAGTAGAAGAAGGAGAAGGAGAAGGTGAAGTCTGGAGGGTGAATCAGAAGAAGCAGAAGAAGGAGAAGGAGAAGGTGAAGTCTGGAGGGTGAATCAGAAGAAGCAGAAGAAGGAGAAGGAGAAGATGAAGTCTGGAGGGTGAATCAGAAGACGTAGAAGAAGGAGAAGGAGAAGGTGAAGTCTGGAGGGTGAATCAGAAGAAGCAGAAGAAGGAGAAGGAGAAGGTGAAGTCTGGAGGGTGAACCAGAAGAAGCAGAAGAAGGAGAAGGAGAAGGTGAAGTCTGGAGTGTGAATCAGAAGAAGCAGAATAAGGAGAAAGAGAAGGTGAAGTCTGGAGGGTGAATCAGAAGAAGCAGAAGAAGGAGAAGGAGAAGGTGAAGTCTGGAGGGTGAATCAGAAGAAGTAGAAGAAGGAGAAGGAGAAGATGAAGTCTGGAGGGTGAAGCAGAAGAAGTAGAAGAAGGAGAAGGAGAAGGTGAAGTCAGGAGGGTGAATCAGAAGAAGTAGAAGAAGGAGAAGGAGAAGGTGAAGTCAGGAGGGTGAATCAGAAGAAGCTTGAGAAGGAGAAGGAGAATGTGAAGTCTGGAGGGTGAATCAGAAGAATCAGAAGAAGGAGAAGGAGAAGGTGAAGTCTGGAGGGTGAATCAGAAGAAGCAGATGAAAGAGAAGGAGAAGGTGAAGTCTGGAGGTTGAAGCAGAAGAAGCAGAAGAAGGAGAAGGAGAAGGTGAAGACTGGAGGGTGAATCAGAAGAAGTAGAAGAAGGAGAAGGAGAAGGTGAGGTCTGGAGGGTGAATCAGAAGAAGTAGAAGAAGGAGAAGGAGAAGGTGAAGTCTGGAGGGTGAATCAGAAGAAGCAGAAGAAGGAGAAGGAGAAGGTGAAGTCTGGAGGGTGAATCAGAAGAAGCAGAAGAAGGAGAAGGAGAAGATGAAGTCTGGAGGGTGAATCAGAAGAAGTAGAAGAAGGAGAAGGAGAAGGTGAGGTCTGGAGGATGAATCAGAAGAAGCAGAAGAAGGAGAAGGAGAAGGTGAAGTCTGGAGCGTGAATCAGAAGAAGCAGAAGAAGGAGAAGGAGAAGGTGAAGTCTGGAGGGTGAATCAGAAGAAGCAGAAGAAGGAGAAGGTGAAGTCAGGAGGTTGAATCAGAAGAAGCAGAAGGAGGAGAAGGAGAAGGTGAAGTTAGGAGGGTGAATCAGAAGAAGCAGAAGAAGGAGAAGGAGAAGGTGAAGTCAGGGGGGTGAAGCAGAAGAAGTAGAAGAAGGAGAAGGAGAAGGTGAAGTCAGGAGGGTGAAGCAGAAGAAGCAGAAGAAGGAGAAGGAGAAGGTGAAGTCTGGAGGGCGCAGCAGAAGAAGCAGGAGAAGGAGAAGGAGAAGGTGAAGTCTGGAGGGTGAAGCAGAAGAAGCAGAAGAAGGAGAAAGAGAAGGTGAAGTCTGGAGGGTGAATCAGAAGAAGTAGAAGAAGGAGAAGGAGAAGGTGAAGTCAGGAGGGTGAAGCAGAAGAAGCAGAAGAAGGAGAAGGAGAAGGTGAAGTCTGGAGGGTGAAGCAGAAGAAGCAGAAGAAGGAGAAGGAGAAGGTGAAGTCTGGAGGGTGAATCAGAAGAAGCAGAAGAAGGAGAAGGAGAAGGTGAAGTCTGGAGGGTGAATCAGAAGAAGCAGAAGAAGGAGAAGGAGCAGGTGAAGTCTGGAGGGTGAATCAGATGAAGCAGAAGAAGTAGAAGGAGAAGGTGAAGTCTGGAGGGTGAATCAGAAGAATCAGAAGAAGGAGAAGGAGAAGGTGAAGTCTGGAGGGTGAATCAGAAGAAGCAGAAGAAGGAGAAGGAGAAGGTGAAGTCTGGAGGGTGAATCAGAAGAAGCAGAAGAAGGAGAAGGAGAAGGTGAAGTCAGGAGGGTGAATCAGAAGAAGCAGAAGAAGGAGAAGGAGAAGGTGAAGTTAGGAGGGTGAATCAGAAGAAGCAGAAGAAGGAGAAGGAGCAGGTGATGTCAGCGGGATGAAGCAGAAGAAGTAGAAGAAGGAGAAGGAGAAGGTGAAGTCAGGACGGTGAAGCAGAAGAAGCAGAAGAAGGAGAAGGAGAAGGTGAAGTCTGGAGGGTGAATCAGAATAAGTAGAAGAAGGAAAAGGAGAAGGTCAAGTCTGGAGGGTGAATCAGAAGAAGTAGAATAAGGAGAAGGAGAAGGTGAAGTCTGGAGGGTAAAGCAGAAGAAGTAGAAGAAGGAGAAGGAGAAGGTGAAGTCAGGAGGGTGAATCAGAAGAAGTAGAAGAAGGAGAAGGAGAAGGTGAAGTCAGGAGGGTGAATCAGAAGAAGCAGAAGAAGGAGAAGGAGAAGGTGAAGTCTGGAGGGTGAATCAGAAGAATCAGAAGAAGGAGAAGGAGAAGGTGAAGTCTGGAGGGTGAATCAGAAGAAGCAGAAGAAAGAGAAGGAGAAGGTGAAGTCTGGAGGGTGAATCAGAAGAAGCAGAAGAAGGAGAAGGAGAAGGTGAAGTTAGGAGGGTGAATCAGAAGAAGCAGAAGAAGGAGAAGGAGCAGGTGATGTCAGGGGGATGACGCAGAAGAAGTAGAAGAAGGAGAAGGAGAAGGTGAAGTCAGGACGGTGAAGCAGAAGAAGCAGAAGAAGGAGAAGGAGATGGTGAAGTCTGGAGGGTGAATCAGCAGAAGTAGAAGAAGGAGAAGGAGAAGGTCAAGTCTGGAGGGTGAATCAGAAGAAGTAGAAGAAGGAGAAGGAGAAGGTGAAGTCAGGAGGGTGAATCAGAAGAAGCAGAAGAAGGAGAAGGAGAAGGTGAAGTCTGGAGGGTGAATCAGAAGAAGCAGAAGAAGGAGAAGGAGAAGATGAAATCTGGAGGGTGAATCAGAAGAAGTAGAAGAAGGAGAAGGAGAAGGTGAGGTCTTGAGGGTGAATCAGAAGAAGTAGAAGAAGGAGAAGGAGAAGGTGAAGTCTGGAGGGTGAATCAGAAGAAGCAGAAGAAGGAGAAGGAGAAGGTGAAGTCTGGAGGGTGAATCAGAAGAAGCAGAAGAAGGAGAAGGAGAAGGTGAAGTCTGGAGGGTGAATCAGAAGAAGCAGAAGAAGGAGAAGGAGAAGATGAAATCTGGAGGGTGAATCAGAAGAAGCAGAAGAAAGAGAAGGAGAAGGTGAAGTCTGGAGGGTGAATCAGAAGAAGTAGAAGAAGGAGAAGGAGAAGATGAAGTCTGGAGGGTGAATCAGAAGAAGCAGAAGAAGGAGAAGGAGAAGGTGAAGTCTGGAGGGTGAATCAGAAGAAGCAGAAGAAGGAGAAGGAGAAGATGAAGTCTGGAGGGTGAATCAGAAGAAGCAGAAGAAGGAGAAGGAGAAGTTGAAGTCTGGAGGGTGAATCAGAAGAAGCAGAATAAGGAGAAGTGAAGGTGAAGTATGGAGGGTGAATCAGAAGAAGCAGAAGAAGGAGAAGGAGAAGGTGAAGTCTGGAGGGTGAATCAGAAGAAGTAGAAGAAGGAGAAGGAGAAGGTGAAGTCTGGAGGGTGAAGCAGAAGAAGTAGAAGAAGGAGAAGGAGAAGGTGAAGTCAGGAGGGTGAATCAGAAGAAGTAGAAGAAGGAGAAGAAGAAGGTGAAGTCAGGAGGGTGAATCAGAAGAAGCAGAAGAAGGAGAAGGAGCAGGTGAAGTCTGGAGGGTGAATCAGATGAAGCAGAAGAAGTAGAAGGAGAAGGTGAAGTCTGGAGGGTGAATCAGAAGAATCAGAAGAAGGAGAAGGAGAAGGTGAAGTCTGGAGGGTGAATCAGAAGAAGCAGAAGAAGGAGAAGGAGAAGGTGAAGTCTGGAGGGTGAATCAGAAGAAGCAGAAGAAGGAGAAGGAGAAGGTGAAGTCAGGAGGGTGAATCAGAAGAAGCAGAAGAAGGAGAAGGAGAAGGTGAAGTCTGGAGGGTGAATCAGAAGAAGCAGAAGAAGGAGAAGGAGAAGATGAACTCTGGAGGGTGAATCAGAAGAAGCCGAAGAAGGAGAAGGAGAAGGTGAAGTCTGGAGGGTGAATCAGAAGAAGCAGAAGAAGGAGAAGTAGAAGGTGAAGTCTGGAAGGTGAATCAGAAGAAGTAGAAGAAGGAGAAGGAGAAGTTGAAGTCTGGTGTGTGAATCAGAAGAAGTAGAAGAAGGAGAAGGAGAAGGTGAAGTCTGGAGGGTGAATCAGAAGAAGCAGAAGAAGGAGAAGGAGAAGGTGAAGTCTGGAGGGTGAATCAGAAGAAGCAGAAGAAGGAGAAGGAGAAGATGAAGTCTGGAGGGTGAATCAGAAGACGTAGAAGAAGGAGAAGGAGAAGATGAAGTCTGGAGGGTGAATCAGAAGAAGCAGAAGAAGGAGAAGGAGAAGGTGAAGTCTGGAGGGTGAACCAGAAGAAGCAGAAGAAGGAGAAGGAGAAGGTGAAGTCTGGAGTGTGAATCAGAAGAAGCAGAATAAGGAGAAAGAGAAGGTGAAGTCTGGAGGGTGAATCAGAAGAAGCAGAAGAAGGAGAAGGAGAAGGTGAAGTCTGGAGGGTGAATCAGAAGAAGTAGAAGAAGGAGAAGGAGAAGATGAAGTCTGGAGGGTGAAGCAGAAGAAGTAGAAGAAGGAGAAGGAGAAGGTGAAGTCAGGAGGGTGAATCAGAAGAAGTAGAAGAAGGAGAAGGAGAAGGTGAAGTCAGGAGGGTGAATCAGAAGAAGCTTGAGAAGGAGAAGGAGAATGTGAAGTCTGGAGGGTGAATCAGAAGAATCAGAAGAAGGAGAAGGAGAAGGTGAAGTCTGGAGGGTGAATCAGAAGAAGCAGATGAAAGAGAAGGAGAAGGTGAAGTCTGGAGGTTGAAGCAGAAGAAGCAGAAGAAGGAGAAGGAGAAGGTGAAGACTGGAGGGTGAATCAGAAGAAGTAGAAGAAGGAGAAGGAGAAGGTGAGGTCTGGAGGGTGAATCAGAAGAAGTAGAAGAAGGAGAAGGAGAAGGTGAAGTCTGGAGGGTGAATCAGAAGAAGCAGAAGAAGGAGAAGGAGAAGATGAAGTCTGGAGGGTGAATCAGAAGAAGTAGAAGAAGGAGAAGGAGAAGGTGAGGTCTGGAGGATGAATCAGAAGAAGCAGAAGAAGGAGAAGGAGAAGGTGAAGTCTGGAGCGTGAATCAGAAGAAGCAGAAGAAGGAGAAGGAGAAGGTGAAGTCTGGAGGGTGAATCAGAAGAAGCAGAAGAAGGAGAAGGAGAAGGTGAAGTCAGGAGGTTGAATCAGAAGAAGCAGAAGGAGGAGAAGGAGAAGGTGAAGTTAGGAGGGTGAATCAGAAGAAGCAGAAGAAGGAGAAGGAGAAGGTGAAGTCAGGGGGGTGAAGCAGAAGAAGTAGAAGAAGGAGAAGGAGAAGGTGAAGTCAGGAGGGTGAAGCAGAAGAAGCAGAAGAAGGAGAAGGAGAAGGTGAAGTCTGGAGGGCGCAGCAGAAGAAGCAGGAGAAGGAGAAGGAGAAGGTGAAGTCTGGAGGGTGAAGCAGAAGAAGCAGAAGAAGGAGAAAGAGAAGGTGAAGTCTGGAGGGTGAATCAGAAGAAGTAGAAGAAGGAGAAGGAGAAGGTGAAGTCAGGAGGGTGAAGCAGAAGAAGCAGAAGAAGGAGAAGGAGAAGGTGAAGTCTGGAGGGTGAAGCAGAAGAAGCAGAAGAAGGAGAAGGAGAAGGTGAAGTCTGGAGGGTGAATCAGAAGAGGCAGAAGAAGGAGAAGGAGAAGGTGAAGTCTGGAGGGTGAATCAGAAGAAGCAGAAGAAGGAGAAGGAGCAGGTGAAGTCTGGAGGGTGAATCAGATGAAGCAGAAGAAGTAGAAGGAGAAGGTGAAGTCTGGAGGGTGAATCAGAAGAATCAGAAGAAGGAGAAGGAGAAGGTGAAGTCTGGAGGGTGAATCAGAAGAAGCAGAAGAAGGAGAAGGAGAAGGTGAAGTCTGGAGGGTGAATCAGAAGAAGCAGAAGAAGGAGAAGGAGAAGGTGAAGTCAGGAGGGTGAATCAGAAGAAGCAGAAGAAGGAGAAGGAGAAGGTGAAGTTAGGAGGGTGAATCAGAAGAAGCAGAAGAAGGAGAAGGAGCAGGTGATGTCAGCGGGATGAAGCAGAAGAAGTAGAAGAAGGAGAAGGAGAAGGTGAAGTCAGGACTGTGAAGCAGAAGAAGCAGAAGAAGGAGAAGGACAAGGTGAAGTCTGGAGGGTGAATCAGAATAAGTAGAAGAAGGAGAAGGAGAAGGTCAAGTCTGGAGGGTGAATCAGAAGAAGTAGAATAAGGAGAAGGAGAAGGTGAAGTCTGGAGGGTAAAGCAGAAGAAGTAGAAGAAGGAGAAGGAGAAGGTGAAGTCAGGAGGGTGAATCAGAAGAAGTAGAAGAAGGAGAAGGAGAAGGTGAAGTCAGGAGGGTGAATCAGAAGAAGCAGAAGAAGGAGAAGGAGAAGGTGAAGTCTGGAGGGTGAATCAGAAGAATCAGAAGAAGGAGAAGGAGAAGGTGAAGTCTGGAGGGTGAATCAGAAGAAGCAGAAGAAAGAGAAGGAGAAGGTGAAGTCTGGAGGGTGAATCAGAAGAAGCAGAAGAAGGAGAAGGAGAAGGTGAAGTTAGGAGGGTGAATCAGAAGAAGCAGAAGAAGGAGAAGGAGCAGGTGATGTCAGGGGGATGAAGCAGAAGAAGTAGAAGAAGGAGAAGGAGAAGGTGAAGTCAGGACGGTGAAGCAGAAGAAGCAGAAGAAGGAGAAGGAGATGGTGAAGTCTGGAGGGTGAATCAGCAGAAGTAGAAGAAGGAGAAGGAGAAGGTCAAGTCTGGAGGGTGAATCAGAAGAAGTAGAAGAAGGAGAAGGAGAAGGTGAAGTCAGGAGGGTGAATCAGAAGAAGCAGAAGAAGGAGAAGGAGAAGGTGAAGTCTGGAGGGTGAATCAGAAGAAGCAGAAGAAGGAGAAGGAGAAGATGAAATCTGGAGGGTGAATCAGAAGAAGTAGAAGAAGGAGAAGGAGAAGGTGAGGTCTTGAGGGTGAATCAGAAGAAGTAGAAGAAGGAGAAGGAGAAGGTGAAGTCTGGAGGGTGAATCAGAAGAAGCAGAAGAAGGAGAAGGAGAAGGTGAAGTCTGGAGGGTGAATCAGAAGAAGCAGAAGAAGGAGAAGGAGAAGGTGAAGTCTGGAGGGTGAATCAGAAGAAGCAGAAGAAGGAGAAGGAGAAGATGAAATCTGGAGGGTGAATCAGAAGAAGCAGAAGAAAGAGAAGGAGAAGGTGAAGTCTGGAGGGTGAATCAGAAGAAGTAGAAGAAGGAGAAGGAGAAGGTGAAGTCTGGAGGGTGAATCAGAAGAAGCAGAAGAAGGAGAAGGAGAAGGTGAAGTCTGGAGGGTGAATCAGAAGAAGCAGAAGAAGGAGAAGGAGAAGATGAAGTCTGGAGGGTGAATCAGAAGAAGCAGAAGAAGGAGAAGGAGAAGTTGAAGTCTGGAGGGTGAATCAGAAGAAGCAGAATAAGGAGAAGTGAAGGTGAAGTATGGAGGGTGAATCAGAAGAAGCAGAAGAAGGAGAAGGAGAAGGTGAAGTCTGGAAGGTGAATCAGAAGAAGTAGAAGAAGGAGAAGGAGAAGGTGAAGTCTGGAGGGTGAAGCAGAAGAAGTAGAAGAAGGAGAAGGAGAAGGTGAAGTCAGGAGGGTGAATCAGAAGAAGTAGAAGAAGGAGAAGAAGAAGGTGAAGTCAGGAGGGTGAATCAGAAGAAGCAGAAGAAGGAGAAGGAGAAGGTGAAGTCTGGAGGGTGAATCAGAAGAAGCAGAATCAGGAAAAGTAGAAGGTGAAGTCTGGAGGGTGAATCAGAAGAAGCAGAATAAGGAGAAGGAGAAGGTGAAGTCTGGAGGGTGAATCAGAAGAAGCAGAAGAAGGAGAAGGAGAAGATGAAGTCTGGAGGGTGAATCAGAAGAAGCAGAAGAAGGAGAAGGAGAAGGTGAAGTCTGGAGGGTGAATCAGAAGAAGCAGGAGAAGGAGAAGGAGAAGGTGATGTCTGGAGGGTGAAGCAGAAGAAGCAGAAGAAGGAGAAAGAGAAGGTGAAGTCTGGAGGGTGAATCAGAAGAAGTAGAAGAAGGAGAAGGAGAAGGTGAAGTCAGGAGGGTGAAGCAGAAGAAGCAGAAGAAGGAGAAGGAGAAGGTGAAGTCTGGAGGGTGAAGCAGAAGAAGCAGAAGAAGGAGAAGGAGAAGGTGAAGTCTGGAGGGTGAATCAGAAGAAGCAGAAGAAGGAGAAGGAGAAGGTGAAGTCTGGAGGGTGAATCAGAAGAAGCAGAAGAAGGAGAAGGAGCAGGTGAAGTCTGGAGGGTGAATCAGATGAAGCAGAAGAAGTAGAAGGAGAAGGTGAAGTCTGGAGGGTGAATCAGAAGAATCAGAAGAAGGAGAAGGAGAAGGTGAAGTCTGGAGGGTGAATCAGAAGAAGCAGAAGAAGGAGAAGGAGAAGGTGAAGTCTGGAGGGTGAATCAGAAGAAGCAGAAGAAGGAGAAGGAGAAGGCGAAGTCAGGAGGGTGAATCAGAAGAAGCAGAAGAAGGAGAAGGAGAAGGTGAAGTTAGGAGGGTGAATCAGAAGAAGCAGAAGAAGGAGAAGGAGCAGGTGATGTCAGCGGGATGAAGCAGAAGAAGTAGAAGAAGGAGAAGGAGAAGGTGAAGTCAGGACGGTGAAGCAGAAGAAGCAGAAGAAGGAGAAGGAGAAGGTGAAGTCTGGAGGGTGAATCAGAATAAGTAGAAGAAGGAGAAGGAGAAGGTCAAGTCTGGAGGGTGAATCAGAAGAAGTAGAATAAGGAGAAGGAGAAGGTGAAGTCTGGAGGGTGAAGCAGAAGAAGTAGAAGAAGGAGAAGGAGAAGGTGAAGTCAGGAGGGTGAATCAGAAGAAGTAGAAGAAGGAGAAGGAGAAGGTGAAGTCAGGAGGGTGAATCAGAAGAAGCAGAAGAAGGAGAAGGAGAAGGTGAAGTCTGGAGGGTGAATCAGAAGAATCAGAAGAAGGAGAAGGAGAAGGTGAAGTCTGGAGGGTGAATCAGAAGAAGCAGAAGAAAGAGAAGGAGAAGGTGAAGTCTGCAGGGTGAATCAGAAGAAGCAGAAGAAGGAGAAGGAGAAGGTGAAGTTAGGAGGGTGAATCAGAAGAAGCAGAAGAAGGAGAAGGAGCAGGTGATGTCAGGGGGATGAAGCAGAAGAAGCAGAAGAAGGAGAAGGAGAAGGTGAAGTCTGGAGGGTGAATCAGCAGAAGTAGAAAAAGGAGAAGGAGAAGGTCAAGTCTGGAGGGTGAATCAGAAGAAGTAGAAGAAGGAGAAGGAGAAGGTGAAGTCTGGAGGGTGAATCAGAAGAAGCAGAAGAAGGAGAAGGAGAAGGTGAAGGCTGGAGGGTGAATCAGAAGAAGTAGAAGAAGGAGAAGGAGAAGGTGAAGTCTGGAGGGTGAATCAGAAGAAGTAGAAGAAGGAGAAGGCGAAGTCTGGAGGGTGAATCAGAAGAAGCAGAAGAAGGAGAAGGAGAAGGTGAAGTCTGGAGGGTGAATCAGAAGAAGCAGAAGAAGGAGAAGGAGAAGATGAACTCTGGAGGGTGAATCAGAAGAAGCCGAAGAAGGAGAAGGAGAAGGTGAAGTCTGGAGGGTGAATCAGAAGAACCAGAAGAAGGAGAAGTAGAAGGTGAAGTCTGGAAGGTGAATCAGAAGAAGTAGAAGAAGGAGAAGGAGAAGTTGAAGTCTGGTGTGTGAATCAGAAGAAGTAGAAGAAGGAGAAGGAGAAGGTGAAGTCTGGAGGGTGAATCAGAAGAAGCAGAAGAAGGAGAAGGAGAAGGTGAAGTCTGGAGGGTGAATCAGAAGAAGCAGAAGAAGGAGAAGGAGAAGATGAAGTCTGGAGGGTGAATCAGAAGAAGTAGAAGAAGGAGAAGGAGAAGGTGAAGTCTGGAGGGTGAATCAGAAGAAGCAGAAGAAGGAGAAGGAGAAGGTGAAGTCTGGAGGGTGAACCAGAAGAAGCAGAAGAAGGAGAAGGAGAAGGTGAAGTCTGGAGTGTGAATCAGAAGAAGCAGAATAAGGAGAAAGAGAAGGTGAAGTCTGGAGGGTGAATCAGAAGAAGCAGAAGAAGGAGAAGGAGAAGGTGAAGTCTGGAGGGTGAATCAGAAGAAGTAGAAGAAGGAGAAGGAGAAGATGAAGTCTGGAGGGTGAAGCAGAAGAAGTAGAAGAAGGAGAAGGAGAAGGTGAAGTCAGGAGGGTGAATCAGAAGAAGTAGAAGAAGGAGAAGGAGAAGGTGAAGTCAGGAGGGTGAATCAGAAGAAGCTTGAGAAGGAGAAGGAGAATGTGAAGTCTGGAGGGTGAATCAGAAGAATCAGAAGAAGGAGAAGGAGAAGGTGAAGTCTGGAGGGTGAATCAGAAGAAGCAGATGAAAGAGAAGGAGAAGGTGAAGTCTGGAGGTTGAAGCAGAAGAAGCAGAAGAAGGAGAAGGAGAAGGTGAAGACTGGAGGGTGAATCAGAAGAAGTAGAAGAAGGAGAAGGAGAAGGTGAGGTCTGGAGGGTGAATCAGAAGAAGTAGAAGAAGGAGAAGGAGAAGGTGAAGTCTGGAGGGTGAATCAGAAGAAGCAGAAGAAGGAGAAGGAGAAGGTGAAGTCTGGAGGGTGAATCAGAAGAAGCAGAAGAAGGAGAAGGAGAAGATGAAGTCTGGAGGGTGAATCAGAAGAAGTAGAAGAAGGAGAAGGAGAAGGTGAGGTCTGGAGGATGAATCAGAAGAAGCAGAAGAAGGAGAAGGAGAAGGTGAAGTCTGGAGCGTGAATCAGAAGAAGCAGAAGAAGGAGAAGGAGAAGGTGAAGTCTGGAGGGTGAATCAGAAGAAGCAGAAGAAGGAGAAGGAGAAGGTGAAGTCAGGAGGGTGAATCAGAAGAAGCAGAAGGAGGAGAAGGAGAAGGTGAAGTTAGGAGGGTGAATCAGAAGAAGCAGAAGAAGGAGAAGGAGAAGGTGAAGTCAGGGGGGTGAAGCAGAAGAAGTAGAAGAAGGAGAAGGAGAAGGTGAAGTCAGGAGGGTGAAGCAGAAGAAGCAGAAGAAGGAGAAGGAGAAGGTGAAGTCTGGAGGGCGCAGCAGAAGAAGCAGGAGAAGGAGAAGGAGAAGGTGAAGTCTGGAGGGTGAAGCAGAAGAAGCAGACGAAGGAGAAAGAGAAGGTGAAGTCTGGAGGGTGAATCAGAAGAAGTAGAAGAAGGAGAAGGAGAAGGTGAAGTCAGGAGGGTGAAGCAGAAGAAGCAGAAGAAGGAGAAGGAGAAGGTGAAGTCTGGAGGGTGAAGCAGAAGAAGCAGAAGAAGGAGAAGGAGAAGGTGAAGTCTGGAGGGTGAATCAGAAGAAGCAGAAGAAGGAGAAGGAGAAGGTGAAGTCTGGAGGGTGAATCAGAAGAAGCAGAAGAAGGAGAAGGAGCAGGTGAAGTCTGGAGGGTGAATCAGATGAAGCAGAAGAAGTAGAAGGAGAAGGTGAAGTCTGGAGGGTGAATCAGAAGAATCAGAAGAAGGAGAAGGAGAAGGTGAAGTCTGGAGGGTGAATCAGAAGAAGCAGAAGAAGGAGAAGGAGAAGGTGAAGTCTGGAGGGTGAATCAGAAGAAGCAGAAGAAGGAGAAGGAGAAGGTGAAGTCAGGAGGGTGAATCAGAAGAAGCAGAAGAAGGAGAAGGAGAAGGTGAAGTGTGGAGGGTGAATCAGAAGAAGCAGAAGAAGGAGAAGGAGAAGATGACCTCTGGAGGGTGAATCAGAAGAAGCCGAAGAAGGAGAAGGAGAAGGTGAAGTCAGGAGGGTGAAGCAGAAGAAGCAGAAGAAGGAGAAGGAGAAGGTGAAGTCTGGAGGGTGAAGCAGAAGAAGCAGAAGAAGGAGAAGGAGAAGGTGAAGTCTGGAGGGTGAATCAGAAGAAGCAGAAGAAGGAGAAGGAGAAGGTGAAGTCTGGAGGGTGAATCAGAAGAAGCAGAAGAAGGAGAAGGAGCAGGTGAAGTCTGGAGGGTGAATCAGATGAAGCAGAAGAAGTAGAAGGAGAAGGTGAAGTCTGGAGGGTGAATCAGAAGAATCAGAAGAAGGAGAAGGAGAAGGTGAAGTCTGGAGGGTGAATCAGAAGAAGCAGAAGAAGGAGAAGGAGAAGGTGAAGTCTGGAGGGTGAATCAGAAGAAGCAGAAGAAGGAGAAGGAGAAGGCGAAGTCAGGAGGGTGAATCAGAAGAAGCAGAAGAAGGAGAAGGAGAAGGTGAAGTTAGGAGGGTGAATCAGAAGAAGCAGAAGAAGGAGAAGGAGCAGGTGATGTCAGCGGGATGAAGCAGAAGAAGTAGAAGAAGGAGAAGGAGAAGGTGAAGTCAGGACGGTGAAGCAGAAGAAGCAGAAGAAGGAGAAGGAGAAGGTGAAGTCTGGAGGGTGAATCAGAATAAGTAGAAGAAGGAGAAGGAGAAGGTCAAGTCTGGAGGGTGAATCAGAAGAAGTAGAATAAGGAGAAGGAGAAGGTGAAGTCTGGAGGGTGAAGCAGAAGAAGTAGAAGAAGGAGAAGGAGAAGGTGAAGTCAGGAGGGTGAATCAGAAGAAGTAGAAGAAGGAGAAGGAGAAGGTGAAGTCAGGAGGGTGAATCAGAAGAAGCAGAAGAAGGAGAAGGAGAAGGTGAAGTCTGGAGGGTGAATCAGAAGAATCAGAAGAAGGAGAAGGAGAAGGTGAAGTCTGGAGGGTGAATCAGAAGAAGCAGAAGAAAGAGAAGGAGAAGGTGAAGTCTGCAGGGTGAATCAGAAGAAGCAGAAGAAGGAGAAGGAGAAGGTGAAGTTAGGAGGGTGAATCAGAAGAAGCAGAAGAAGGAGAAGGAGCAGGTGATGTCAGGGGGATGAAGCAGAAGAAGCAGAAGAAGGAGAAGGAGAAGGTGAAGTCTGGAGGGTGAATCAGCAGAAGTAGAAAAAGGAGAAGGAGAAGGTCAAGTCTGGAGGGTGAATCAGAAGAAGTAGAAGAAGGAGAAGGAGAAGGTGAAGTCTGGAGGGTGAATCAGAAGAAGCAGAAGAAGGAGAAGGAGAAGGTGAAGGCTGGAGGGTGAATCAGAAGAAGTAGAAGAAGGAGAAGGAGAAGGTGAAGTCTGGAGGGTGAATCAGAAGAAGTAGAAGAAGGAGAAGGCGAAGTCTGGAGGGTGAATCAGAAGAAGCAGAAGAAGGAGAAGGAGAAGGTGAAGTCTGGAGGGTGAATCAGAAGAAGCAGAAGAAGGAGAAGGAGAAGATGAACTCTGGAGGGTGAATCAGAAGAAGCCGAAGAAGGAGAAGGAGAAGGTGAAGTCTGGAGGGTGAATCAGAAGAACCAGAAGAAGGAGAAGTAGAAGGTGAAGTCTGGAAGGTGAATCAGAAGAAGTAGAAGAAGGAGAAGGAGAAGTTGAAGTCTGGTGTGTGAATCAGAAGAAGTAGAAGAAGGAGAAGGAGAAGGTGAAGTCTGGAGGGTGAATCAGAAGAAGCAGAAGAAGGAGAAGGAGAAGGTGAAGTCTGGAGGGTGAATCAGAAGAAGCAGAAGAAGGAGAAGGAGAAGATGAAGTCTGGAGGGTGAATCAGAAGAAGTAGAAGAAGGAGAAGGAGAAGGTGAAGTCTGGAGGGTGAATCAGAAGAAGCAGAAGAAGGAGAAGGAGAAGGTGAAGTCTGGAGGGTGAACCAGAAGAAGCAGAAGAAGGAGAAGGAGAAGGTGAAGTCTGGAGTGTGAATCAGAAGAAGCAGAATAAGGAGAAAGAGAAGGTGAAGTCTGGAGGGTGAATCAGAAGAAGCAGAAGAAGGAGAAGGAGAAGGTGAAGTCTGGAGGGTGAATCAGAAGAAGTAGAAGAAGGAGAAGGAGAAGATGAAGTCTGGAGGGTGAAGCAGAAGAAGTAGAAGAAGGAGAAGGAGAAGGTGAAGTCAGGAGGGTGAATCAGAAGAAGTCGAAGAAGGAGAAGGAGAAGGTGAAGTCAGGAGGGTGAATCAGAAGAAGCTTGAGAAGGAGAAGGAGAATGTGAAGTCTGGAGGGTGAATCAGAAGAATCAGAAGAAGGAGAAGGAGAAGGTGAAGTCTGGAGGGTGAATCAGAAGAAGCAGATGAAAGAGAAGGAGAAGGTGAAGTCTGGAGGTTGAAGCAGAAGAAGCAGAAGAAGGAGAAGGAGAAGGTGAAGACTGGAGGGTGAATCAGAAGAAGTAGAAGAAGGAGAAGGAGAAGGTGAGGTCTGGAGGGTGAATCAGAAGAAGTAGAAGAAGGAGAAGGAGAAGGTGAAGTCTGGAGGGTGAATCAGAAGAAGCAGAAGAAGGAGAAGGAGAAGGTGAAGTCTGGAGGGTGAATCAGAAGAAGCAGAAGAAGGAGAAGGAGAAGATGAAGTCTGGAGGGTGAATCAGAAGAAGTAGAAGAAGGAGAAGGAGAAGGTGAGGTCTGGAGGATGAATCAGAAGAAGCAGAAGAAGGAGAAGGAGAAGGTGAAGTCTGGAGCGTGAATCAGAAGAAGCAGAAGAAGGAGAAGGAGAAGGTGAAGTCTGGAGGGTGAATCAGAAGAAGCAGAAGAAGGAGAAGGAGAAGGTGAAGTCAGGAGAGTGAATCAGAAGAAGCAGAAGGAGGAGAAGGAGAAGGTGAAGTTAGGAGGGTGAATCAGAAGAAGCACAAGAAGGAGAAGGAGAAGGTGAAGTCAGGGGGGTGAAGCAGAAGAAGTAGAAGAAGGAGAAGGAGAAGGTGAAGTCAGGAGGGTGAAGCAGAAGAAGCAGAAGAAGCAGAAGGAGAAGGTGAAGTCTGGAGGGCGCAGCAGAAGAAGCAGGAGAAGGAGAAGGAGAAGGTGAAGTCTGGAGGGTGAAGCAGAAGAAGCAGAAGAAGGAGAAAGAGAAGGTGAAGTCTGGAGGGTGAATCAGAAGAAGTAGAAGAAGGAGAAGGAGAAGGTGAAGTCAGGAGGGTGAAGCAGAAGAAGCAGAAGAAGGAGAAGGAGAAGGTGAAGTCTGGAGGGTGAAGCAGAAGAAGCAGAAGAAGGAGAAGGAGAAGGTGAAGTCTGGAGGGTGAATCAGAAGAAGCAGAAGAAGGAGAAGGAGAAGGTGAAGTCTGGAGGGTGAATCAGAAGAAGCAGAAGAAGGAGAAGGAGCAGGTGAAGTCTGGAGGGTGAATCAGATGAAGCAGAAGAAGTAGAAGGAGAAGGTGAAGTCTGGAGGGTGAATCAGAAGAATCAGAAGAAGGAGAAGGAGAAGGTGAAGTCTGGAGGGTGAATCAGAAGAAGCAGAAGAAGGAGAAGGAGAAGGTGAAGTCTGGAGGGTGAATCAGAAGAAGCAGAAGAAGGAGAAGGAGAAGGTGAAGTCAGGTGGGTGAATCAGAAGAAGCAGAAGAAGGAGAAGGAGAAGGTGAAGTGTGGAGGGTGAATCAGAAGAAGCAGAAGAAGGAGAAGGAGAAGATGAACTCTGGAGGGTGAATCAGAAGAAGCCGAAGAAGGAGAAGGAGAAGGTGAAGTCTGGAGGGTGAATCAGAAGAAGCAGAAGAAGGAGAAGTAGAAGGTGAAGTCTGGAAGGTGAATCAGAAGAAGTAGAAGAAGGAGAAGGAGAAGTTGAAGTCTGGTGTGTGAATCAGAAGAAGTAGAAGAAGGAGAAGGAGAAGGTGAAGTCTGGAGGGTGAATCAGAAGAAGCAGAAGAAGGAGAAGGAGAAGGTGAAGTCTGGAGGGTGAATCAGAAGAAGCAGAAGAAGGAGAAGGAGAAGATGAAGTCTGGAGGGTGAATCAGAAGACGTAGAAGAAGGAGAAGGAGAAGGTGAAGTCTGGAGGGTGAATCAGAAGAAGCAGAAGAAGGAGAAGGAGAAGGTGAAGTCTGGAGGGTGAACCAGAAGAAGCAGAAGAAGGAGAAGGAGAAGGTGAAGTCTGGAGTGTGAATCAGAAGAAGCAGAATAAGGAGAAAGAGAAGGTGAAGTCTGGAGGGTGAATCAGAAGAAGCAGAAGAAGGAGAAGGAGAAGGTGAAGTCTGGAGGGTGAATCAGAAGAAGTAGAAGAAGGAGAAGGAGAAGATGAAGTCTGGAGGGTGAAGCAGAAGAAGTAGAAGAAGGAGAAGGAGAAGGTGAAGTCAGGAGGGTGAAGCAGAAGAAGCAGAAGAAGGAGAAGGAGAAGGTGAAGTCTGGAGGGCGCAGCAGAAGAAGCAGGAGAAGGAGAAGGAGAAGGTGAAGTCTGGAGGGTGAAGCAGAAGAAGCAGAAGAAGGAGAAAGAGAAGGTGAAGTCTGGAGGGTGAATCAGAAGAAGTAGAAGAAGGAGAAGGAGAAGGTGAAGTCAGGAGGGTGAAGCAGAAGAAGCAGAAGAAGGAGAAGGAGAAGGTGAAGTCTGGAGGGTGAAGCAGAAGAAGCAGAAGAAGGAGAAGGAGAAGGTGAAGTCTGGAGGGTGAATCAGAAGAAGCAGAAGAAGGAGAAGGAGAAGGTGAAGTCTGGAGGGTGAATCAGAAGAAGCAGAAGAAGGAGAAGGAGCAGGTGAAGTCTGGAGGGTGAATCAGATGAAGCAGAAGAAGTAGAAGGAGAAGGTGAAGTCTGGAGGGTGAATCAGAAGAATCAGAAGAAGGAGAAGGAGAAGGTGAAGTCTGGAGGGTGAATCAGAAGAAGCAGAAGAAGGAGAAGGAGAAGGTGAAGTCTGGAGGGTGAATCAGAAGAAGCAGAAGAAGGAGAAGGAGAAGGTGAAGTCAGGAGGGTGAATCAGAAGAAGCAGAAGAAGGAGAAGGAGAAGGTGAAGTTAGGAGGGTGAATCAGAAGAAGCAGAAGAAGGAGAAGGAGCAGGTGATGTCAGCGGGATGAAGCAGAAGAAGTAGAAGAAGGAGAAGGAGAAGGTGAAGTCAGGACGGTGAAGCAGAAGAAGCAGAAGAAGGAGAAGGAGAAGGTGAAGTCTGGAGGGTGAATCAGAATAAGTAGAAGAAGGAGAAGGAGAAGGTCAAGTCTGGAGGGTGAATCAGAAGAAGTAGAATAAGGAGAAGGAGAAGGTGAAGTCTGGAGGGTAAAGCAGAAGAAGTAGAAGAAGGAGAAGGAGAAGGTCAAGTCTGGAGGGTGAATCAGAAGAAGTAGAATAAGGAGAAGGAGAAGGTGAAGTCTGGAGGGTAAAGCAGAAGAAGTAGAAGAAGGAGAAGGAGAAGGTGAAGTCAGGAGGGTGAATCAGAAGAAGCAGAAGAAGGAGAAGGAGAAGGTGAAGTCTGGAGGGTGAATCAGAAGAAGCAGAAGAAGGAGAAGGAGCAGGTGAAGTCTGGAGGGTGAATCAGATGAAGCAGAAGAAGTAGAAGGAGAAGGTGAAGTCTGGAGGGTGAATCAGAAGAATCAGAAGAAGGAGAAGGAGAAGGTGAAGTCTGGAGGGTGAATCAGAAGAAGCAGAAGAAGGAGAAGGAGAAGGTGAAGTCTGGAGGGTGAATCAGAAGAAGCAGAAGAAGGAGAAGGAGAAGGTGAAGTCAGGAGGGTGAATCAGAAGAAGCAGAAGAAGGAGAAGGAGAAGGTGAAGTTAGGAGGGTGAATCAGAAGAAGCAGAAGAAGGAGAAGGAGCAGGTGATGTCAGCGGGATGAAGCAGAAGAAGTAGAAGAAGGAGAAGGAGAAGGTGAAGTCAGGACGGTGAAGCAGAAGAAGCAGAAGAAGGAGAAGGAGAAGGTGAAGTCTGGAGGGTGAATCAGAATAAGTAGAAGAAGGAGAAGGAGAAGGTCAAGTCTGGAGGGTGAATCAGAAGAAGTAGAATAAGGAGAAGGAGAAGGTGAAGTCTGGAGGGTAAAGCAGAAGAAGTAGAAGAAGGAGAAGGAGAAGGTGAAGTCAGGAGGGTGAATCAGAAGAAGTAGAAGAAGGAGAAGGAGAAGGTGAAGTCAGGAGGGTGAATCAGAAGAAGCAGAAGAAGGAGAAGGAGAAGGTGAAGTCTGGAGGGTGAATCAGAAGAATCAGAAGAAGGAGAAGGAGAAGGTGAAGTCTGGAGGGTGAATCAGAAGAAGCAGAAGAAAGAGAAGGAGAAGGTGAAGTCTGGAGGGTGAATCAGAAGAAGCAGAAGAAGGAGAAGGAGAAGGTGAAGTTAGGAGGGTGTATCAGAAGAAGCAGAAGAAGGAGAAGGAGCAGGTGATGTCAGGGGGATGAAGCAGAAGAAGTAGAAGAAGGAGAAGGAGAAGGTGAAGTCAGGACGGTGAAGCAGAAGAAGCAGAAGAAGGAGAAGGAGAAGGTGAAGTCTGGAGGGTGAATCAGCAGAAGTAGAAGAAGGAGAAGGAGAAGGTCAAGTCTGGAGGGTGAATCAGAAGAAGTAGAAGAAGGAGAAGGAGAAGGTGAAGTCAGGAGGGTGAATCAGAAGAAGCAGAAGAAGGAGAAGGAGAAGGTGAAGTCTGGAGGGTGAATCAGAAGAAGCAGAAGAAGGAGAAGGAGAAGATGAAATCTGGAGGGTGAATCAGAAGAAGTAGAAGAAGGAGAAGGAGAAGGTGAGGTCTTGAGGGTGAATCAGAAGAAGTAGAAGAAGGAGAAGGAGAAGGTGAAGTCTGGAGGGTGAATCAGAAGAAGCAGAAGAAGGAGAAGGAGAAGGTGAAGTCTGGAGGGTGAAACAGAAGAAGCAGAAGAAGGAGAAGGAGAAGGTGAAGTCTGGAGGGTGAATCAGAAGAAGCAGAAGAAGGAGAAGGAGAAGATGAAATCTGGAGGGTGAATCAGAAGAAGCAGAAGAAAGAGAAGGAGAAGGTGAAGTCTGGAGGGTGAATCAGAAGAAGTAGAAGAAGGAGAAGGAGAAGGTGAAGTCTGGAGGGTGAATCAGAAGAAGCAGAAGAAGGAGAAGGAGAAGGTGAAGTCTGGAGGGTGAATCAGAAGAAGCAGAAGAAGGAGAAGGAGAAGATGAAGTCTGGAGGGTGAATCAGAAGAAGCAGAAGAAGGAGAAGGAGAAGTTGAAGTCTGGAGGGTGAATCAGAAGAAGCAGAATAAGGAGAAGTGAAGGTGAAGTATGGAGGGTGAATCAGAAGAAGCAGAAGAAGGAGAAGGAGAAGGTGAAGTCTGGAGGGTGAATCAGAAGAAGTAGAAGAAGGAGAAGGAGAAGGTGAAGTCTGGAGGGTGAAGCAGAAGAAGTAGAAGAAGGAGAAGGAGAAGGTGAAGTCAGGAGGGTGAATCAGAAGAAGTAGAAGAAGGAGAAGAAGAAGGTGAAGTCAGGAGGGTGAATCAGAAGAAGCAGAAGAAGGAGAAGGAGAAGGTGAAGTCTGGAGGGTGAATCAGAAGAAGCAGAATCAGGAAAAGTAGAAGGTGAAGTCTGGAGGGTGAATCAGAAGAAGCAGAATAAGGAGAAGGAGAAGGTGAAGTCTGGAGGGTGAATCAGAAGAAGCAGAAGAAGGAGAAGGAGAAGATGAAGTCTGGAGGGTGAATCAGAAGAAGTAGAAGAAGGAGAAGGAGAAGGTGAAGTCTGGAGGGTGAAGCAGAAGAAGTGGAAGAAGGAGAAGGAGAAGGTGAAGTCAGGAGGGTGAATCAGAAGAAGTAGAAGAAGGAGAAGGAGAAGGTGTAGTCTGGAGGGTCAATCAGAAGAAGTAGACGAAGGAGAAGGAGAAGGTGAAGTCTGGAGGGTGAATCAGAAGAAGCAGAAGAAGGAGAAGGAGAAGGTGAAGTCTGGAGGGTGAATCAGAAGAAGCAGAAGAAGGAGAAGGAGAAGGAGAAGTCTGGAGGGTGAATCAGAAGAAGCAGAAGCAGGAGAAGGAGAAGGTGAAGTCTGGAGGGTGAAGCAGAAGAAGTAGAAGAAGGAGAAGGAGAAGGTGAAGTCAGGAGGGTGAATCAGAAGAAGTAGAAGAAGGAGAAGGAGAACGTGAGGTCAGGAGGGTGAATCAGAAGAAGCAGAAGAAGGAGAAGGAGAAGGTGAAGTCTGGAGGGTGAATCAGAAGAATCAGAAAAAGGAGAAGGAGAAGGTGAAGTCTGGAGGGTGAATCAGAAGAAGCAGAAGAAGGAGAAGGAGAAGGTGAAGTCTGGAGGGTGAATCAGAAGAAGCAGAAGAAGGAGAAGGAGAAGGTGAAGTCAGGAGGGTGAATCAGAAGAAGCAGAAGAAGGAGAAGGAGAAGGTGAAGTTAGGAGGGTGAATCAGAAGAAGCAGAAGAAGGAGAAGGAGCAGTTGATGTCAGCGGGATGAAGCAGAAGAAGTAGAAGAAGGAGAAGGAGAAGGTGAAGTCAGGACGGTGAAGCAGAAGAAGCAGAAGAAGGAGAAGGAGAAGGTGAAGTCTGGAGGGTGAATCAGAATAAGTAGAAGAAGGAGAAGGAGAAGGTCAAGTCTGGAGGGTGAATCAGAAGAAGTAGAAGAAGGAGAAGGAGAAGGTGAAGTCTGGAGGGTGAAGCAGAAGAAGTAGAAGAAGGAGAAGGAGAAGGTGAAGTCAGGAGGGTGAATCAGAAGAAGTAGAAGAAGGAGAAGGAGAAGGTGAAGTCAGGAGGGTGAATCAGAAGAAGCAGAAGAAGGAGAAGGAGAAGGTGAAGTCTGGAGGGTGAATCAGAAGAATCAGAAGAAGGAGAAGGAGAAGGTGAAGTCTGGAGGGTGAATCAGAAGAAGCAGAAGAAAGAGAAGGAGAAGGTGAAGTCTGGAGGGTGAATCAGAAGAAGCAGAAGAAGGAGAAGGAGATGGTGAAGTCAGGAGGGTGAATCAGAAGAAGCAGAAGAAGGAGAAGGAGAAGGTGAAGTTAGGAGGGTGAATCAGAAGAAGCAGAAGAAGGAGAAGGAGCAGGTGATGTCAGGGGGATGAAGCAGAAGAAGTAGAAGAAGGAGAAGGAGAAGGTGAAGTCAGGACGGTGAAGCAGAAGAAGCAGAAGAAGGAGAAGGAGAAGGTGAAGTCTGGAGGGTGAATCAGAAGAAGTAGAAGAAGGAGAAGGAGAAGGTCAAGTCTGGAGGGTGAATCAGAATAAGTAGAAGAAGGAGAAGGAGAAGGTGAAGTCTGGAGGGTGAAGCAGAAGAAGTAGAAGAAGGAGAAGGAGAAGGTGAAGTCAGGAGGGTGAATCAGAAGAAGTAGAAGAAGGAGAAGGAGAAGGTGAAGTCAGGAGGGTGAATCAGAAGAAGCAGAAGAAGGAGAAGGAGAAGGTGAAGTCTGGAGGGTGAATCAGAAGAAGCAGAAGAAGGAGAAGGAGAAGATGAAATCTGGAGGGTGAATCAGAAGAAGTAGAAGAAGGAGAAGGAGAAGGTGAGGTCTGGAGGGTGAATCAGAAGAAGTAGAAGAAGGAGAAGGAGAAGGTGAAGTCTGGAGGGTGAATCAGAAGAAGCAGAAGAAGGAGAAGGAGAAGGTGAAGTCTGGAGGGTGAATCAGAAGAAGCAGAAGAAGGAGAAGGAGAAGGTGAAGTCTGGAGGGTGAATCAGACGAAGCAGAAGAAGGAGAAGGAGAGGATGAAATCTGGAGGGTGAATCATAAGAAGCAGAAGAAAGAGAAGGAGAAGGTGAAGTCTGGAGGGTGAATCAGAAGAAGTAGAAGAAGGAGAAGGAGAAGGTGAAGTCTGGAGGGTGAATCAGAAGAAGCAGAAGAAGGAGAAGGAGAAGGGGAAGTTAGGAGGGTGAATCAGAAGAAGCAGAAGAAGGAGAAGGAGCAGGTGATGTCAGCGGGATGAAGCAGAAGAAGTAGAAGAAGGAGAAGGAGAAGGTGAAGTCAGGAGGGTGAATCAGAAGAAGCAGAAGAAGGAGAAGGAGAAGGTGAAGTTAGGAGGGTGAATCAGAAGAAGCAGAAGAAGGAGAAGGAGCAGGTGATGTCAGCGGGATGAAGCAGAAGAAGTAGAAGAAGGAGAAGGAGAAGGTGAAGTCAGGACGGTGAAGCAGAAGAAGCAGAAGAAGGAGAAGGAGAAGGTGAAGTCTGGAGGGTGAATCAGAATAAGTAGAAGAAGGAGAAGGAGAAGGTCAAGTCTGGAGGGTGAATCAGAAGAAGTAGAATAAGGAGAAGGAGAAGGTGAAGTCTGGAGGGTAAAGCAGAAGAAGTAGAAGAAGGAGAAGGAGAAGGTGAAGTCAGGAGGGTGAATCAGAAGAAGTAGAAGAAGGAGAAGGAGAAGGTGAAGTCAGGAGGGTGAATCAGAAGAAGCAGAAGAAGGAGAAGGAGAAGGTGAAGTCTGGAGGGTGAATCAGAAGAATCAGAAGAAGGAGAAGGAGAAGGTGAAGTCTGGAGGGTGAATCAGAAGAAGCAGAAGAAAGAGAAGGAGAAGGTGAAGTCTGGAGGGTGAATCAGAAGAAGCAGAAGAAGGAGAAGGAGAAGGTGAAGTTAGGAGGGTGTATCAGAAGAAGCAGAAGAAGGAGAAGGAGCAGGTGATGTCAGGGGGATGAAGCAGAAGAAGTAGAAGAAGGAGAAGGAGAAGGTGAAGTCAGGACGGTGAAGCAGAAGAAGCAGAAGAAGGAGAAGGAGAAGGTGAAGTCTGGAGGGTGAATCAGCAGAAGTAGAAGAAGGAGAAGGAGAAGGTCAAGTCTGGAGGGTGAATCAGAAGAAGTAGAAGAAGGAGAAGGAGAAGGTGAAGTCAGGAGGGTGAATCAGAAGAAGCAGAAGAAGGAGAAGGAGAAGGTGAAGTCTGGAGGGTGAATCAGAAGAAGCAGAAGAAGGAGAAGGAGAAGATGAAATCTGGAGGGTGAATCAGAAGAAGTAGAAGAAGGAGAAGGAGAAGGTGAGGTCTTGAGGGTGAATCAGAAGAAGTAGAAGAAGGAGAAGGAGAAGGTGAAGTCTGGAGGGTGAATCAGAAGAAGCAGAAGAAGGAGAAGGAGAAGGTGAAGTCTGGAGGGTGAAACAGAAGAAGCAGAAGAAGGAGAAGGAGAAGGTGAAGTCTGGAGGGTGAATCAGAAGAAGCAGAAGAAGGAGAAGGAGAAGATGAAATCTGGAGGGTGAATCAGAAGAAGCAGAAGAAAGAGAAGGAGAAGGTGAAGTCTGGAGGGTGAATCAGAAGAAGTAGAAGAAGGAGAAGGAGAAGGTGAAGTCTGGAGGGTGAATCAGAAGAAGCAGAAGAAGGAGAAGGAGAAGGTGAAGTCTGGAGGGTGAATCAGAAGAAGCAGAAGAAGGAGAAGGAGAAGATGAAGTCTGGAGGGTGAATCAGAAGAAGCAGAAGAAGGAGAAGGAGAAGTTGAAGTCTGGAGGGTGAATCAGAAGAAGCAGAATAAGGAGAAGTGAAGGTGAAGTATGGAGGGTGAATCAGAAGAAGCAGAAGAAGGAGAAGGAGAAGGTGAAGTCTGGAGGGTGAATCAGAAGAAGTAGAAGAAGGAGAAGGAGAAGGTGAAGTCTGGAGGGTGAAGCAGAAGAAGTAGAAGAAGGAGAAGGAGAAGGTGAAGTCAGGAGGGTGAATCAGAAGAAGTAGAAGAAGGAGAAGAAGAAGGTGAAGTCAGGAGGGTGAATCAGAAGAAGCAGAAGAAGGAGAAGGAGAAGGTGAAGTCTGGAGGGTGAATCAGAAGAAGCAGAATCAGGAAAAGTAGAAGGTGAAGTCTGGAGGGTGAATCAGAAGAAGCAGAATAAGGAGAAGGAGAAGGTGAAGTCTGGAGGGTGAATCAGAAGAAGCAGAAGAAGGAGAAGGAGAAGATGAAGTCTGGAGGGTGAATCAGAAGAAGTAGAAGAAGGAGAAGGAGAAGGTGAAGTCTGGAGGGTGAAGCAGAAGAAGTAGAAGAAGGAGAAGGAGAAGGTGAAGTCAGGAGGGTGAATCAGAAGAAGTAGAAGAAGGAGAAGGAGAAGGTGTAGTCTGGAGGGTCAATCAGAAGAAGTAGACGAAGGAGAAGGAGAAGGTGAAGTCTGGAGGGTGAATCAGAAGAAGCAGAAGAAGGAGAAGGAGAAGGTGAAGTCTGGAGGGTGAATCAGAAGAAGCAGAAGAAGGAGAAGGAGAAGGAGAAGTCTGGAGGGTGAATCAGAAGAAGCAGAAGCAGGAGAAGGAGAAGGTGAAGTCTGGAGGGTGAAGCAGAAGAAGTAGAAGAAGGAGAAGGAGAAGGTGAAGTCAGGAGGGTGAATCAGAAGAAGTAGAAGAAGGAGAAGGAGAACGTGAGGTCAGGAGGGTGAATCAGAAGAAGCAGAAGAAGGAGAAGGAGAAGGTGAAGTCTGGAGGGTGAATCAGAAGAATCAGAAAAAGGAGAAGGAGAAGGTGAAGTCTGGAGGGTGAATCAGAAGAAGCAGAAGAAGGAGAAGGAGAAGGTGAAGTCTGGAGGGTGAATCAGAAGAAGCAGAAGAAGGAGAAGGAGAAGGTGAAGTCAGGAGGGTGAATCAGAAGAAGCAGAAGAAGGAGAAGGAGAAGGTGAAGTTAGGAGGGTGAATCAGAAGAAGCAGAAGAAGGAGAAGGAGCAGTTGATGTCAGCGGGATGAAGCAGAAGAAGTAGAAGAAGGAGAAGGAGAAGGTGAAGTCAGGACGGTGAAGCAGAAGAAGCAGAAGAAGGAGAAGGAGAAGGTGAAGTCTGGAGGGTGAATCAGAATAAGTAGAAGAAGGAGAAGGAGAAGGTCAAGTCTGGAGGGTGAATCAGAAGAAGTAGAAGAAGGAGAAGGAGAAGGTGAAGTCTGGAGGGTGAAGCAGAAGAAGTAGAAGAAGGAGAAGGAGAAGGTGAAGTCAGGAGGGTGAATCAGAAGAAGTAGAAGAAGGAGAAGGAGAAGGTGAAGTCAGGAGGGTGAATCAGAAGAAGCAGAAGAAGGAGAAGGAGAAGGTGAAGTCTGGAGGGTGAATCAGAAGAATCAGAAGAAGGAGAAGGAGAAGGTGAAGTCTGGAGGGTGAATCAGAAGAAGCAGAAGAAAGAGAAGGAGAAGGTGAAGTCTGGAGGGTGAATCAGAAGAAGCAGAAGAAGGAGAAGGAGATGGTGAAGTCAGGAGGGTGAATCAGAAGAAGCAGAAGAAGGAGAAGGAGAAGGTGAAGTTAGGAGGGTGAATCAGAAGAAGCAGAAGAAGGAGAAGGAGCAGGTGATGTCAGGGGGATGAAGCAGAAGAAGTAGAAGAAGGAGAAGGAGAAGGTGAAGTCAGGACGGTGAAGCAGAAGAAGCAGAAGAAGGAGAAGGAGAAGGTGAAGTCTGGAGGGTGAATCAGAAGAAGTAGAAGAAGGAGAAGGAGAAGGTCAAGTCTGGAGGGTGAATCAGAATAAGTAGAAGAAGGAGAAGGAGAAGGTGAAGTCTGGAGGGTGAAGCAGAAGAAGTAGAAGAAGGAGAAGGAGAAGGTGAAGTCAGGAGGGTGAATCAGAAGAAGTAGAAGAAGGAGAAGGAGAAGGTGAAGTCAGGAGGGTGAATCAGAAGAAGCAGAAGAAGGAGAAGGAGAAGGTGAAGTCTGGAGGGTGAATCAGAAGAAGCAGAAGAAGGAGAAGGAGAAGATGAAATCTGGAGGGTGAATCAGAAGAAGTAGAAGAAGGAGAAGGAGAAGGTGAGGTCTGGAGGGTGAATCAGAAGAAGTAGAAGAAGGAGAAGGAGAAGGTGAAGTCTGGAGGGTGAATCAGAAGAAGCAGAAGAAGGAGAAGGAGAAGGTGAAGTCTGGAGGGTGAATCAGAAGAAGCAGAAGAAGGAGAAGGAGAAGGTGAAGTCTGGAGGGTGAATCAGACGAAGCAGAAGAAGGAGAAGGAGAGGATGAAATCTGGAGGGTGAATCATAAGAAGCAGAAGAAAGAGAAGGAGAAGGTGAAGTCTGGAGGGTGAATCAGAAGAAGTAGAAGAAGGAGAAGGAGAAGGTGAAGTCTGGAGGGTGAATCAGAAGAAGCAGAAGAAGGAGAAGGAGAAGGGGAAGTCTGGAGGGTGAATCAGAAGAAGCAGAAGAAGGAGAAGGAGAAGGTGAAGTATGGTGGGTGAATCAGAAGAAGCAGAAGAAGGAGAAGTTGAAGTCTGGAGGGTGAATCAGAAGAAGCAGAATAAGGAGAAGTGAAGGTGAAGTATGGAGGGTGAATCAGAAGAAGCAGAAGAAGGAGAAGGAGAAGGTGAAGTCTGGAGGGTGAATCAGAAGAAGTAGAAGAAGGAGAAGGAGAAGGTGAAGTCTGGAGGGTGAAGCAGAAGAAGTAGAAGAAGGAGAAGGAGAAGGTGAAGTCAGGAGGGTGAATCAGAAGAAGTAGAAGAAGGAGAAGGAGAAGGTGAAGTCAGGAGGGTGAATCAGAAGAAGCAGAAGAAGGAGAAGGAGAAGGTGAAGTCTGGAGGGTGAATCAGAAGAAGCAGAATCAGGAGAAGGAGAAGGTGAAGTCTGGAGGGTGAATCAGAAGAAGCAGAATAAGGAGAAGGAGAAGGTGAAGTCTGGAGGGTGAATCAGAAGAAACAGAAGAAGGAGAAGGAGAAGAAGAAGTCTGGAGGGTGAATCAGAAGAAGTAGAAGAAGGAGAAGGAGAAGGTGAAGTCTGGAGGGTGAAGCAGAAGAAGTAGAAGAAGTAGAAGGAGAAGGTGAAGTCAGGAGGGTGAATCAGAAGAAGTAGAAGAAGGAGAAGGAGAAGGTGAAGTCAGGAGGGTGAATCAGAAGAAGCAGAAGAAGGAGAAGGAGAAGGTGAAGTCTGGAGGGTGAATCAGAAGAATCAGAAGAAGGAGAAGGAGAAGGTGAAGTCTGCAGGGTGAATCAGAAGAAGCAGAAGAAAGAGAAGGAGAAGGTGAAGTCTGGAGGGTGAAGCAGAAGAAACAGAAGAAGGAGAAGGAGAAGGTGAAGACTGGAGGGTGAATCAGAAGAAGTGGAAGAAGGAGAAGGAGAAGGTGAAGTCTGGAGGGTGAATCAGAAGAAGTAGAAGAAGGAGAAGGAGAAGGTGAAGTCTGGAGGGTGAATCAGAAGAAGCAGAAGAAGGAGAAGGAGAAGGTGAAGTCTGGAGGGTGAATCAGAAGAAGCAGAAGAAGGAGAAGGAGAAGATGAAGTCTGGAGGGTGAATCAGAAGAAGTAGAAGAAGGAGAAGGAGAAGGTGAAGTCTGGAGGATGAATCAGAAGTAGTAAAAGAAGGAGAAGGAGAAGGTGAAGTCTGGACGGTGAATCAGAAGAAACAGAAGAAGGAGAAGGAGAAGGTGAAGTCTGGAGGGTGGATCAGAAGAAGTAGAAGAAGGAGAAGGAGAAGGTGTAGTCTGGAGGGTGAATCAGAAGAAGTAGACGAAGGAGAAGGAGAAGGTGAAGTCTGGAGGGTGAATCAGAAGAAGCAGAAGAAGGAGATGGAGAAGGTGAAGTCTGGAGGGTGAATCAGAAGAAGTAGAAGAAGGAGAAGGAGAAGGTGAAGTCAGGAGGGTGAATCAGAAGAAGCAGAAGAAGGAGAAGGAGAAGGTGAAGTCTGGAGGGTGAATCAGAAGAATCAGAAGAAGGAGAAGGAGAATGTGAAGTCTGGAGGGTGAATCAGAAGAAGCAGAAGAAAGAGAATGAGATGGTGAAGTCTGGAGGGTGAATCAGAAGAAGTAGAAGAAGGAGAAGGAGAAGGTGAAGTCTGGAGGGTGAATCAGAAGAAGCAGAGGAAGGAGAAGGAGAAGGTGAAGTCTGGAGGGTGAATCAGAAGAAGCAGAAGAAGTAGAAGGAGAAGGTGAAGTCTGGAGGGTGAATCAGAAGAAGCAGAAGAAGGAGAAGGAGAAGGTGAAGTCTGGAGGGTGAATGAGAAGAAGCAGAAGAAGGAGAAGGTGAAGTCTGGAGGGTGAATCAGAAGAAGTAGAAGAAGGAGAAGGAGAAGGTGAAGTCTGGAGGGTGAATCAGAAGAAGCAGAAGAAGGAGAAGGAGAAGGTGAAGTTAGGAGGGTGAATCAGAAGAAGCAGAAGAAGGAGAAGGAGCAGGGGATGTCAGGGGGATGAAGCAGAAGAAGTAGAAGAAGGAGAAGGAGAAGGTGAAGTCAGGACGGTGAAGCAGAAGAAGCAGAAGAAGGAGAAGGAGAAGGTGAAGTCTGGAGGGTGAATCAGAAGAAGCAGAAGAAGGAGAAGGAGAAGGTGAAGTCTGGAGGGTGAATCAGAAGAATCAGAAGAAGGAGAAGGAGAAGGTGAAGTCTGGAGGGTGAATCAGAAGAAGCAGAAGAAAGAGAAGGAGAAGGTGAAGTCTGGAGGGTGAATCAGAAGAAGCAGAAGAAGGAGAAGGAGAAGGTGAAGTTAGGAGGGTGAATCAGAAGAAGCAGAAGAAGGAGAAGGAGCAGGTGATGTCAGGGGGATGAAGCAGAAGAAGTAGAAGAAGGAGAAGGAGAAGGTGAAGTCAGGACGGTGAAGCAGAAGAAGCAGAAGAAGGAGAAGGAGAAGGTGAAGTCTGGAGGGTGAATCAGCAGAAGTAGAAGAAGGAGAAGGAGAAGGTCAAGTCTGGAGGGTGAATCAGAAGAAGTAGAAGAAGGAGAAGGAGAAGGTGAAGTCAGGAGGGTGAATCAGAAGAAGCAGAAGAAGGAGAAGGAGAAGGTGAAGTCTGGAGGGTGAATCAGAAGAAGCAGAAGAAGGAGAAGGAGAAGATGAAATCTGGAGGGTGAATCAGAAGAAGTAGAAGAAGGAGAAGGAGAAGGTGAGGTCTTGAGGGTGAATCAGAAGAAGTAGAAGAAGGAGAAGGAGAAGGTGAAGTCTGGAGGGTGAATCAGAAGAAGCAGAAGAAGGAGAAGGAGAAGGTGAAGTCTGGAGGGTGAAACAGAAGAAGCAGAAGAAGGAGAAGGAGAAGGTGAAGTCTGGAGGGTGAATCAGAAGAAGCAGAAGAAGGAGAAGGAGAAGATGAAATCTGGAGGGTGAATCAGAAGAAGCAGAAGAAAGAGAAGGAGAAGGTGAAGTCTGGAGGGTGAATCAGAAGAAGTAGAAGAAGGAGAAGGAGAAGGTGAAGTCTGGAGGGTGAATCAGAAGAAGCAGAAGAAGGAGAAGGAGAAGGTGAAGTCTGGAGGGTGAATCAGAAGAAGCAGAAGAAGGAGAAGGAGAAGATGAAGTCTGGAGGGTGAATCAGAAGAAGCAGAAGAAGGAGAAGGAGAAGTTGAAGTCTGGAGGGTGAATCAGAAGAAGCAGAATAAGGAGAAGTGAAGGTGAAGTATGGAGGGTGAATCAGAAGAAGCAGAAGAAGGAGAAGGAGAAGGTGAAGTCTGGAGGGTGAATCAGAAGAAGTAGAAGAAGGAGAAGGAGAAGGTGAAGTCTGGAGGGTGAAGCAGAAGAAGTAGAAGAAGGAGAAGGAGAAGGTGAAGTCAGGAGGGTGAATCAGAAGAAGTAGAAGAAGGAGAAGAAGAAGGTGAAGTCAGGAGGGTGAATCAGAAGAAGCAGAAGAAGGAGAAGGAGAAGGTGAAGTCTGGAGGGTGAATCAGAAGAAGCAGAATCAGGAAAAGTAGAAGGTGAAGTCTGGAGGGTGAATCAGAAGAAGCAGAATAAGGAGAAGGAGAAGGTGAAGTCTGGAGGGTGAATCAGAAGAAGCAGAAGAAGGAGAAGGAGAAGATGAAGTCTGGAGGGTGAATCAGAAGAAGTAGAAGAAGGAGAAGGAGAAGGTGAAGTCTGGAGGGTGAAGCAGAAGAAGTAGAAGAAGGAGAAGGAGAAGGTGAAGTCAGGAGGGTGAATCAGAAGAAGTAGAAGAAGGAGAAGGAGAAGGTGTAGTCTGGAGGGTCAATCAGAAGAAGTAGACGAAGGAGAAGGAGAAGGTGAAGTCTGGAGGGTGAATCAGAAGAAGCAGAAGAAGGAGAAGGAGAAGGTGAAGTCTGGAGGGTGAATCAGAAGAAGCAGAAGAAGGAGAAGGAGAAGGAGAAGTCTGGAGGGTGAATCAGAAGAAGCAGAAGCAGGAGAAGGAGAAGGTGAAGTCTGGAGGGTGAAGCAGAAGAAGTAGAAGAAGGAGAAGGAGAAGGTGAAGTCAGGAGGGTGAATCAGATGAAGTAGAAGAAGGAGAAGGAGAACGTGAGGTCAGGAGGGTGAATCAGAAGAAGCAGAAGAAGGAGAAGGAGAAGGTGAAGTCTGGAGGGTGAATCAGAAGAATCAGAAAAAGGAGAAGGAGAAGGTGAAGTCTGGAGGGTGAATCAGAAGAAGCAGAAGAAGGAGAAGGAGAAGGTGAAGTCTGGAGGGTGAATCAGAAGAAGCAGAAGAAGGAGAAGGAGAAGGTGAAGTCAGGAGGGTGAATCAGAAGAAGCAGAAGAAGGAGAAGGAGAAGGTGAAGTTAGGAGGGTGAATCAGAAGAAGCAGAAGAAGGAGAAGGAGCAGTTGATGTCAGCGGGATGAAGCAGAAGAAGTAGAAGAAGGAGAAGGAGAAGGTGAAGTCAGGACGGTGAAGCAGAAGAAGCAGAAGAAGGAGAAGGAGAAGGTGAAGTCTGGAGGGTGAATCAGAATAAGTAGAAGAAGGAGAAGGAGAAGGTCAAGTCTGGAGGGTGAATCAGAAGAAGTAGAAGAAGGAGAAGGAGAAGGTGAAGTCTGGAGGGTGAAGCAGAAGAAGTAGAAGAAGGAGAAGGAGAAGGTGAAGTCAGGAGGGTGAATCAGAAGAAGTAGAAGAAGGAGAAGGAGAAGGTGAAGTCAGGAGGGTGAATCAGAAGAAGCAGAAGAAGGAGAAGGAGAAGGTGAAGTCTGGAGGGTGAATCAGAAGAATCAGAAGAAGGAGAAGGAGAAGGTGAAGTCTGGAGGGTGAATCAGAAGAAGCAGAAGAAAGAGAAGGAGAAGGTGAAGTCTGGAGGGTGAATCAGAAGAAGCAGAAGAAGGAGAAGGAGATGGTGAAGTCAGGAGGGTGAATCAGAAGAAGCAGAAGAAGGAGAAGGAGAAGGTGAAGTTAGGAGGGTGAATCAGAAGAAGCAGAAGAAGGAGAAGGAGCAGGTGATGTCAGGGGGATGAAGCAGAAGAAGTAGAAGAAGGAGAAGGAGAAGGTGAAGTCAGGACGGTGAAGCAGAAGAAGCAGAAGAAGGAGAAGGAGAAGGTGAAGTCTGGAGGGTGAATCAGAAGAAGTAGAAGAAGGAGAAGGAGAAGGTCAAGTCTGGAGGGTGAATCAGAATAAGTAGAAGAAGGAGAAGGAGAAGGTGAAGTCTGGAGGGTGAAGCAGAAGAAGTAGAAGAAGGAGAAGGAGAAGGTGAAGTCAGGAGGGTGAATCAGAAGAAGTAGAAGAAGGAGAAGGAGAAGGTGAAGTCAGGAGGGTGAATCAGAAGAAGCAGAAGAAGGAGAAGGAGAAGGTGAAGTCTGGAGGGTGAATCAGAAGAAGCAGAAGAAGGAGAAGGAGAAGATGAAATCTGGAGGGTGAATCAGAAGAAGTAGAAGAAGGAGAAGGAGAAGGTGAGGTCTGGAGGGTGAATCAGAAGAAGTAGAAGAAGGAGAAGGAGAAGGTGAAGTCTGGAGGGTGAATCAGAAGAAGCAGAAGAAGGAGAAGGAGAAGGTGAAGTCTGGAGGGTGAATCAGAAGAAGCAGAAGAAGGAGAAGGAGAAGGTGAAGTCTGGAGGGTGAATCAGACGAAGCAGAAGAAGGAGAAGGAGAGGATGAAATCTGGAGGGTGAATCATAAGAAGCAGCAGAAAGAGAAGGAGAAGGTGAAGTCTGGAGGGTGAATCAGAAGAAGTAGAAGAAGGAGAAGGAGAAGGTGAAGTCTGGAGGGTGAATCAGAAGAAGCAGAAGAAGGAGAAGGAGAAGGGGAAGTCTGGAGGGTGAATCAGAAGAAGCAGAAGAAGGAGAAGGAGAAGGTGAAGTATGGTGGGTGAATCAGAAGAAGCAGAAGAAGGAGAAGTTGAAGTCTGGAGGGTGAATCAGAAGAAGCAGAATAAGGAGAAGTGAAGGTGAAGTATGGAGGGTGAATCAGAAGAAGCAGAAGAAGGAGAAGGAGAAGGTGAAGTCTGGAGGGTGAATCAGAAGAAGTAGAAGAAGGAGAAGGAGAAGGTGAAGTCTGGAGGGTGAAGCAGAAGAAGTAGAAGAAGGAGAAGGAGAAGGTGAAGTCAGGAGGGTGAATCAGAAGAAGTAGAAGAAGGAGAAGGAGAAGGTGAAGTCAGGAGGGTGAATCAGAAGAAGCAGAAGAAGGAGAAGGAGAAGGTGAAGTCTGGAGGGTGAATCAGAAGAAGCAGAATCAGGAGAAGGAGAAGGTGAAGTCTGGAGGGTGAATCAGAAGAAGCAGAATAAGGAGAAGGAGAAGGTGAAGTCTGGAGGGTGAATCAGAAGAAACAGAAGAAGGAGAAGGAGAAGAAGAAGTCTGGAGGGTGAATCAGAAGAAGTAGAAGAAGGAGAAGGAGAAGGTGAAGTCTGGAGGGTGAAGCAGAAGAAGTAGAAGAAGTAGAAGGAGAAGGTGAAGTCAGGAGGGTGAATCAGAAGAAGTAGAAGAAGGAGAAGGAGAAGGTGAAGTCAGGAGGGTGAATCAGAAGAAGCAGAAGAAGGAGAAGGAGAAGGTGAAGTCTGGAGGGTGAATCAGAAGAATCAGAAGAAGGAGAAGGAGAAGGTGAAGTCTGCAGGGTGAATCAGAAGAAGCAGAAGAAAGAGAAGGAGAAGGTGAAGTCTGGAGGGTGAAGCAGAAGAAACAGAAGAAGGAGAAGGAGAAGGTGAAGACTGGAGGGTGAATCAGAAGAAGTGGAAGAAGGAGAAGGAGAAGGTGAAGTCTGGAGGGTGAATCAGAAGAAGTAGAAGAAGGAGAAGTAGAAGGTGAAGTCTGGAGGGTGAATCAGAAGAAGCAGAAGAAGGAGAAGGAGAAGGTGAAGTCTGGAGGGTGAATCAGAAGAAGCAGAAGAAGGAGAAGGAGAAGATGAAGTCTGGAGGGTGAATCAGAAGAAGTAGAAGAAGGAGAAGGAGAAGGTGAAGTCTGGAGGATGAATCAGAAGTAGTAAAAGAAGGAGAAGGAGAAGGTGAAGTCTGGACGGTGAATCAGAAGAAACAGAAGAAGGAGAAGGAGAAGGTGAAGTCTGGAGGGTGGATCAGAAGAAGTAGAAGAAGGAGAAGGAGAAGGTGTAGTCTGGAGGGTGAATCAGAAGAAGTAGACGAAGGAGAAGGAGAAGGTGAAGTCTGGAGGGTGAATCAGAAGAAGCAGAAGAAGGAGATGGAGAAGGTGAAGTCTGGAGGGTGAATCAGAAGAAGTAGAAGAAGGAGAAGGAGAAGGTGAAGTCAGGAGGGTGAATCAGAAGAAGCAGAAGAAGGAGAAGGAGAAGGTGAAGTCTGGAGGGTGAATCAGAAGAATCAGAAGAAGGAGAAGGAGAATGTGAAGTCTGGAGGGTGAATCAGAAGAAGCAGAAGAAAGAGAATGAGATGGTGAAGTCTGGAGGGTGAATCAGAAGAAGTAGAAGAAGGAGAAGGAGAAGGTGAAGTCTGGAGGGTGAATCAGAAGAAGCAGAGGAAGGAGAAGGAGAAGGTGAAGTCTGGAGGGTGAATCAGAAGAAGCAGAAGAAGTAGAAGGAGAAGGTGAAGTCTGGAGGGTGAATCAGAAGAAGCAGAAGAAGGAGAAGGAGAAGGTGAAGTCTGGAGGGTGAATGAGAAGAAGCAGAAGAAGGAGAAGGTGAAGTCTGGAGGGTGAATCAGAAGAAGTAGAAGAAGGAGAAGGAGAAGGTGAAGTCTGGAGGGTGAAGCAGAAGAAGGAGAAGGAGAAGGTGAAGTCAGGAGGGTGAATCAGAAGAAGCAGAAGAAGGAGAAGGAGAAGGTGAAGTCTGTAGGGTGAATCAGAAGAATCAGAAGAAGGAGAAGGAGAAGGTGAAGTCTGGAGGGTGAATCAGAAGAAGCAGAAGAAAGAGAAGGAGAAGGTGAAGTCTGGAGGGTGAAGCAGAAGAAACAGAAGAAGGAGAAGGAGAAGGTGAAGACTGGAGGGTGAATCAGAAGAAGTAGAAGAAGGAGAAGGAGAAGGTGAAGTCTGGAGGGTGAATCAGAAGAAGTAGAAGAAGGAGAAGGAGAAGGAGAAGTCTGGAGGGTGAATCAGAAGAAGCAGAAGAAGGAGAAGGAGAGGGTGAAGTCTGGAGGGTGAATCAGAAGAAGCAGAAGAAGGAGAAGGAGAAGGTGAAGTCAGGAGGGTGAATCAGAAGAAGCAGAAGAAGGAGAAGGAGAAGGTGAAGTTAGGAGGGTGAATCAGAAGAAGCAGAAGAAGGAGAAGGAGCAGGTGATGTCAGGGGGATGAAGCAGAAGAAGTAGAAGAAGGAGAAGGAGAAGGTGAAGTCAGGACGGTGAAGCAGAAGAAGCAGAAGAAGGAGAAGGAGAAGGTGAAGTCTGGAGGGTGAATCAGAAGAAGTAGAAGAAGGAAAAGGAGAAGGTCAAGTCTGGAGGGTGAATCAGAAGAAGTGGAAGAAGGAGAAGGAGATGGTGAAGTCTGGAGGGTGAAGCAGAAGAAGTAGAAGAAGGAGAAGGAGAAGGTGAAGTCAGGAGGGTGAATCAGAAGAAGTAGAAGAAGGAGAAGGAGAAGGTGAAGTCAGGAGGGTGAATCAGAAGAAGCAGAAGAAGGAGAAGGAGAAGGTGAAGTCTGGAGGGTGAATCAGAAGAATCAGAAGAAGGAGAAGGAGAAGGTGAAGTCTGGAGGGTGATTCAGAAGAAGCAGAAGAAAGAGAAGGAGAAGGTGAAGTCTGGAGGGTGAATCAGAAGAAGTAGAAGAAGGAGAAGGAGAAGGTGAAGTCTGGAGGGTGAATCAGAAGAAGCAGAAGAAGGAGAAGGAGAAGATGAAGTCTGGAGGGTGAATCAGAAGAAGTAGAATAAGGAGAAGGAGAAGGTGAAGTCTGGAGGGTGAATCAGAAGAAGCAGAGGAAGGAGAAGGAGAAGGTGAAGTCTGGAGGGTGAATCAGAAGAAGCAGAAGAAGGAGAAGGAGAAGATGAAGTCTGGAGGGTGAATCAGAAGAAGTAGAAGAAGGAGAAGGAGAAGGTGAAGTCTGGAGGGTGAATCAGAAGAAGTAGAAGAAGTTGAAGGAGAAGGTGAAGTCTGGAGGGTGAATCAGAAGAAGCAGAAGAAGGAGAAGTAGAAGGTGAAGTCTGGAGGGTGAATCAGAAGAAGCAGAAGAAGGAGAAGGAGAAGGAGAAGTCTGGAGGGTGAATCAGAAGAAGCAGAATAAGGTGAAGGAGAAGGTGAAGTCTGGAGGGTGAATCAGAAGAAGCAGAAGAAGGAGAAGGAGAAGGTGAAGTCTGGAGGGTGAATCAGAAGAAGTAGAAGAAGGAGAAGGAGAAGGTGAAGTCTGGAGGGTGAATCAGAAGAAGTAGAAGAAGGAGAAGGAGAAGGTGAAGTCTGGAGGTTGAATCAGAAGAAGTAGAAGAAGGAGAAGGAGAAGGTGAAGTCTGGAGGGTGAAGCAGAAGAAGTAGAAGAAGGAGAAGGAGAAGGTGAAGTCAGAAGGGTGAATCAGAAGAAGTAGAAGAAGGAGAAGGAGAAGGTGAAGTCAGGAGGGTGAATCAGAAGAAGCAGAAGAAGGAGAAGGAGAAGGTGAAGTCTGGAGGGTGAATCAGAAGAATCAGAAGAAGGAGAAGGAGAATGTGAAGTCTGGAGGGTGAATCAGAAGAAGCAGAAGAAAGAGAAGGAGATGGTGAAGTCTGGAGGGTGAATCAGAAGAAGTAGAAGAAGGAGAAGGAGAAGGTGAAGTCTGGAGGGTGAATCAGAAGAAGCAGAGGAAGGAGAAGAAGAAGGTGAAGTCTGGAGGGTGAATCAGAAGAAGCAGAAGAAGTAGAAGGAGAAGGTGAAGTCTGGAGGGTGAATCAGAAGAAGCAGAAGAAGGAGAAGGAGAAGGTGAAGTCTGGAGGGTGAATGAGAAGAAGCAGAATAAGGAGAAGGAGAAGGTGAAGTCTGGAGGGTGAATCAGAAGAAGCAGAAGAAGGAGAAGGAGAAGGTGAAGTCTGGAAGGTGAATCAGAAGAAGTAGAAGAAGGAGAAGGAGAAGGTGAAGTCTGGAGGGTGAAGCAGAAGAAGGAGAAGGAGAAGGTGAAGTCAGGAGGGTGAATCAGAAGAAGTAGAAGAAGGAGAAGGAGAAGGTGAAATCAGGAGGGTGAATCAGAAGAAGCAGAAGAAGGAGAAGGAGAAGGTGAAGTCTGTAGGGTGAATCAGAAGAATCAGAAGAAGGAGAAGGAGAAGGTGAAGTCTGGAGGGTGAATCAGAAGAAGCAGAAGAAAGAGAAGGAGAAGGTGAAGTCTGGAGGGTGAAGCAGAAGAAACAGAAGAAGGAGAAGGAGAAGGTGAAGACTGGAGGGTGAATCAGAAGAAGTAGAAGAAGGAGAAGGAGAAGGTGAAGTCTGGAGGGTGAATCAGAAGAAGTAGAAGAAGGAGAAGGAGAAGGTGAAGTCTGGAGGGTGAATCAGAAGAAGCAGAAGAAGGAGAAGAAGAAGGTGAAGTCTGGAGGGTGAATCAGAAGAAGCAGAAGAAGGAGAAGGAGAAGATGAAGTCTGGAGGGTGAATCAGAAGAAGTAGAAGAAGGAGAAGGAGAAGGTGAGGTCTGGAGGGTGTATCAGAAGAAGCAGAAGAAGGAGAAGGAGAAGGTGAAGTCTGGAGGGTGAATCAGAAGAAGCAGAAGAAGGAGAAGGAGAAGGTGAAGTCTGGAGGGTGAATCAGATGAAGCAGAAGAAGGAGAAGGAGAAGGTGAAGTCAGGAGGGTGAATCAGAAGAAGCAGAAGAAGGAGAAGGAGAAGGTGACGTTAGGAGGGTGAATCAGCAGAAGCAGAAGAAGGAGAAGGAGCAGGTGATGTCAGGGGGATGAAGCAGAAGAAGTAGAAGAAGGAGAAGGAGAAGGTGAAGTCAGGACGGTGAAGCAGAAGAAGCAGAAGAAGGAGAAGGAGAAGGTGAAGTCTGGAGGGTGAATCAGAAGAAGTAGAAGAAGGAAAAGGAGAAGGTCAAGTCTGGAGGGTGAATCAGAAGAAGTAGAAGAAGGAGAAGGAGAAGGTGAAGTCTGGAGGGTGAAGCAGAAGAAGTAGAAGAAGGAGAAGGAGAAGGTGAAGTCAGGAGGGTGAATCAGAAGAAGTAGAAGAAGGAGAAGGAGAAGGTGAAGTCAGGAGGGTGAATCAGAAGAAGCAGAAGAAGGAGAAGGAGAAGGTGAAGTCTGGAGGGTGAATCAGAAGAATCAGAAGAAGGAGAAGGAGAAGGTGAAGTCTGGAGGGGGAATCAGAAGAAGCAGAAGAAAGAGAAGGAGAAGGTGAAGTCTGGAGGGTGAATCAGAAGAAGTAGAAGAAGGAGAAGGAGAAGGTGAAGTCTGGAGGGTGAATCAGAAGAAGCAGAAGAAGCAGAAGGAGAAGGTGAAGTCTGGAGGGTGAATCAGAAGAAGCAGAAGAAGGAGAAGGAGAAGGTGAAGTCTGCAGGGTGAATCAGAAGAAGCAGAATAAGGAGAAGGAGAAGGTGAAGTCTGGACGGTGAATCAGAAGAAGCAGAAGAAGGAGAAGGAGAAGGTGAAGTCTGGAGGGTGAATCAGAAGAAGTAGAAGAAGGAGAAGGAGAAGTTGAAGTCTGGAGGGTGAAGCAGAAGAATTAGAAGATGGAGAAGGAGAAGGTGAAGTCAGGAGGGTGAATCAGAAGAAGTAGAAGAAGGAGAAGGAGAAGGTGAAGTCAGGAGGGTGAATCGGAAGAAGCAGAAGATGGAAAAGGAGAAGGTGAAGTCTGGAGGGTGAATCAGAAGAATCAGAAGAAGGAGAAGGAGAAGGTGAAGTCTGGAGGGTGAATCAGAAGAAGCAGAGGAAGGAGAAGGAGAAGGTGAAGTCTGGAGGGAGAATCAGAAGAAGCAGAATAAGGAGAAGGAGAAGGTGAAGTCTGGAGGGTGAATCAGAAGAAGCAGAATAAGGAGAAGGAGAAGGTGAAGTCTGGAGGGTGAATCAGAAGAAGCAGAAGAAGGAGAAGGAGAAGGTGAAGTCTGGAGGGTGAATCAGAAGAAGTAGAAGAAGGAGAAGGAGAAGGTGAAGTCTGGAGGGTGAAGCAGAAGAAGTAGAAGAAGGAGAAGGAGAAGGTGAAGTCAGGTGGGTGAATCAGAAGAAGTAGAAGAAGGAGAAGGAGAAGGTGAAGTCAGGAGGGTGAATCAGAAGAAGCAGAAGAAGGAGAAGGAGAAGGTGAAGTCTGGAGGGTGAATCAGAAGAATCAGAAGAAGGAGAAGGAGAAGGTGAAGTCTGGAGGGTGAATCAGAAGAAGCAGAAGAAAGAGAAGGAGAAGGTGAAGTCTGGAGGGTGAAGCAGAAGAAACAGAAGAAGGAGAAGGAGAAGGTGAAGACTGGAGGGTGAATCAGAAGAAGTAGAAGAAGGAGAAGGAGAAGGTGAAGTCTGGAGGGTGAATCAGAAGAAGTAGAAGAAGGAGAAGGAGAAGGTGAAGTCTGGAGGGTGAATCAGAAGAAGCAGAAGAAGGAGAAGGAGAAGGTGAAGTCTGGAGGGTGAATCAGAAGAAGCAGAAGAAGGAGAAGGAGAAGATGAAGTCTGGAGGGTGAATCAGAAGAAGGAGAAGAAGGAGAAGGAGAAGGTGAAGTCTGGAGGGTGAATCAGAAGAAACAGAAGAAGGAGAAGGAGAAGGTGAAGTCTGGAGGGTGAATCAGAAGAAGTAGAAGAAGGAGAAGGAGAAGGTGAAGTCTGGAGGGTGAATCAGAAGAAGTAGAAGAAGGAGAAGGAGAAGGTGAAGTCTGGAGGGTGAATCAGAAGAAGCAGAAGAAGGAGAAGGAGAAGGTGAAGTCTGGAGGGTGAATCAGAAGAAGCAGAAGAAGGAGAAGGAGAAGATGAAGTCTGGAGGGTGAATCAGAAGTAGTAGAAGAAGGAGAAGGAGAAGGTGAAGTCTGGAGGGTGAATCAGAAGAAACAGAAGAAGGAGAAGGAGAAGGTGAAGTCTGGAGGGTGAATCAGAAGAAGTAGAAGAAGGAGAAGGAGAAGGTGTAGTCTGGAGGGTGAATCAGAAGAAGTAGACGAAGGAGAAGGAGAAGGTGAAGTCTGGAGGGTGAATCAGAAGAAGCAGAAGAAGGAGATGGAGAAGGTGAAGTCTGGAGGGTGAATCAGAAGAAGTAGAAGAAGGAGAAGGAGAAGGTGAAGTCTGGAGGGTGAATCAGAAGAAGCAGAAGAAGGAGAAGGAGAAGGTGAAGTCTGGAGGGTGAATCAGAAGAAGCAGAAGAAGGAGAAGGAGAAGGTGAAGTCTGGAGGGTGATTCAGAAGAAGCAGAATAAGGAGAAGGAGAAGGTGAAGTCTGGAGGGTGAATCAGAAGAAGCAGAAGAAGGAGAAGGAGAGGGTGAAGTCTGGAGGGTGAATCAGAAGAAGTAGAAGAAGGAGAAGGAGAAGGTGAAGTCTGGAGGGTGAATCTGAAGAAGTAGAAGAAGGAGAAGGAGAAGGTGAAGTCTGGAGGGTGAATCAGAAGAATTAGAAGAAGGAGAAGGAGAAGCTGAAGTCTGGAGGGTGAAGCAGAAGAAGTAGAAGAAGGAGAAGGAGAAGGTGAAGTCAGGAGGGTGAATCAGAAGATGTAGAAGAAGGAGAAGGAGAAGGTGAAGTCAGGAGGGTGAATCAGAAGAAGCAGAAGAAGGAGAAGGAGAAGGTGAAGTCTGGAGGGTGAATCAGAAGAATCAGAAGAAGGAGAAGGAGAAGGTGAAGTCTGGAGGGTGAATCAGAAGAAGCAGAAGAAAGAGAAGGAGAAGGTGAAGTCTGGAGGGTGAATCAGAAGAAGTAGAAGAAGGAGAAGGAGAAGGTGAAGTCTGGAGGGTGAATCAGAAGAAGCAGAAGAAGGAGAAGGAGAAGGTGAAGTCTGGAGGGTGAATCAGAAGAAGTAGACGAAGGAGAAGGAGAAGGTGAAGTCTGGAGGGTGAATCAGAAGAAGCAGAAGAAGGAGATGGAGAAGGTGAAGTCTGGAGGGTGAATCAGAAGAAGTAGAAGAAGGAGAAGGAGAAGGTGAAGACTGGAGGGTGAATCAGAAGAAGTAGAAGAAGGAGAAGGAGAAGGTGAAGTCTGGAGGGTGAATCAGAAGAAGTAGACGAAGGAGAAGGAGAAGGTGAAGTCTGGAGGGTGAATCAGAAGAAGCAGAAGAAAGAGAAGGAGAAGGTGAAGTCTGGAGGGTGAAGCAGAAGAAACAGAAGAAGGAGAAGGAGAAGGTGAAGACTGGAGGGTGAATCAGAAGAAGTAGAAGAAGGAGAAGGAGAAGGTGAAGTCTGGAGGGTGAATCAGAAGAAGTAGAAGAAGGAGAAGGAGAAGGTGAAGTCTGGAGGGTGAATCAGAAGAAGCAGAAGAAGGAGAAGGAGAAGGTGAAGTCTGGAGGGTGAATCAGAAGAAGCAGAAGAAGGAGAAGGAGAAGATGAAGTCTGGAGGGTGAATCAGAAGAAGGAGAAGAAGGAGAAGGAGAAGGTGAAGTCTGGAGGGTGAATCAGAAGTAGTAGAAGAAGGAGAAGGAGAAGGTGAAGTCTGGAGGGTGAATCAGAAGAAACAGAAGAAGGAGAAGGAGAAGGTGAAGTCTGGAGGGTGAATCAGAAGAAGTAGAAGAAGGAGAAGGAGAAGGTGTAGTCTGGAGGGTGAATCAGAAGAAGTAGACGAAGGAGAAGGAGAAGGTGAAGTCTGGAGGGTGAATCAGAAGAAGCAGAAGAAGGAGATGGAGAAGGTGAAGTCTGGAGGGTGAATCAGAAGAAGTAGAAGAAGGAGAAGGAGAAGGTGAAGTCTGGAGGGTGAATCAGAAGAAGCAGAAGAAGGAGAAGGAGAAGGTGAAGTCTGGAGGGTGAATCAGAAGAAGCAGAAGAAGGAGAAGGAGAAGGTGAAGTCTGGAGGGTGATTCAGAAGAAGCAGAATAAGGAGAAGGAGAAGGTGAAGTCTGGAGGGTGAATCAGAAGAAGCAGAAGAAGGAGAAGGAGAGGGTGAAGTCTGGAGGGTGAATCAGAAGAAGTAGAAGAAGGAGAAGGAGAAGGTGAAGTCTGGAGGGTGAATCTGAAGAAGTAGAAGAAGGAGAAGGAGAAGGTGAAGTCTGGAGGGTGAATCAGAAGAATTAGAAGAAGGAGAAGGAGAAGCTGAAGTCTGGAGGGTGAAGCAGAAGAAGTAGAAGAAGGAGAAGGAGAAGGTGAAGTCAGGAGGGTGAATCAGAAGATGTAGAAGAAGGAGAAGGAGAAGGTGAAGTCAGGAGGGTGAATCAGAAGAAGCAGAAGAAGGAGAAGGAGAAGGTGAAGTCTGGAGGGTGAATCAGAAGAATCAGAAGAAGGAGAAGGAGAAGGTGAAGTCTGGAGGGTGAATCAGAAGAAGCAGAAGAAAGAGAAGGAGAAGGTGAAGTCTGGAGGGTGAATCAGAAGAAGTAGAAGAAGGAGAAGGAGAAGGTGAAGTCTGGAGGGTGAATCAGAAGAAGCAGAAGAAGGAGAAGGAGAAGGTGAAGTCTGGAGGGTGAATCAGAAGAAGTAGACGAAGGAGAAGGAGAAGGTGAAGTCTGGAGGGTGAATCAGAAGAAGCAGAAGAAGGAGATGGAGAAGGTGAAGTCTGGAGGGTGAATCAGAAGAAGTAGAAGAAGGAGAAGGAGAAGGTGAAGTCTGGAGGGTGAATCAGAAGAAGCAGAAGAAGGAGAAGGAGAAGGTGTGGTCTGGAGGGTGAATCAGAAGAAGCAGAAGAAGGAGAAGGAGAAGGTGAAGTCTGGAGGGTGATTCAGAAGAAGCAGAATAAGGAGAAGGAGAAGGTGAAGTCTGGAGGGTGAAACAGAAGAAGCAGAAGAAGGAGAATGAGAAGGTGAAGTCTGGAGGGTGAATCAGAAGAAGTAGAAGAAGGAGAAGGAGAAGGTGAAGTCAGGAGGGTGAAGCAGAAGAAGCAGAAGATGGAGAAGGAGAAGGTGAAGTCTGGAGGGCGAAGCAGAAGAAGCAGAAGAAGGAGAAGGAGAAGGTGAAGTCTGGAGGGTGAAGCAGAAGAAGCAGAAGAAGGAGAAGGAGAAGGTGAAGTCTGGAGGGTGAATCAGAAGAAGTAGAAGAAGGAGAAGGAGAAGGTGAAGTCAGGAGGGTGAAGCAGAAGAAGCAGAAGAAGGAGAAGGAGAAGGTGAAGTCTGGAGGGTGAAGCAGAAGAAGCAGAAGAAGGAGCAGGAGAAGGTGAAGTCTGGAGGGAGAAGCAGAAGAAGCAGAAGAAGGAGAAGGAGAAGGTGAAGTCAGGAGGGTGAATCAGAAGAAGCAGAAGAAGGAGAAGGAGAAGATGAAGTCTGGAGGGTGAATCAGAAGAAGTAGAAGAAGGAGAAGGAGAAGGTGAAGTCTGGAGGGTGAATCAGAAGAAGTAGAAGAAGGAGAAGGAGAAGGTGAAGTCTGGAGGGTGAATCTGAAGAAGTAGAAGAAGGAGAAGGAGAAGGTGAAGTCTGGAGGGTGAATCAGAAGAAGTAGAAGAAGGAGAAGGAGAAGCTGAAGTCTGGAGGGTGAAGCAGAAGAAGTAGAAGAAGGAGAAGGAGATGGTGAAGTCAGGAGGGTGAATCAGAAGATGTAGAAGAAGGAGAAGGAGAAGGTGAAGTCAGGAGGGTGAATCAGAAGAAGCAGAAGAAGGAGAAGGAGAAGGTGAAGTCTGGAGGGTGAATCAGAAGAATCAGAAGAAGGAGAAGGAGAAGGTGAAGTCTGGAGGGTGAATCAGAAGAAGCAGAAGAAAGAGAAGGAGAAGGTGAAGTCTGGAGGGTGAATCAGAAGAAGTAGAAGAAGGAGAAGGAGAAGGTGAAGTCTGGAGGGTGAATCAGAAGAAGCAGAAGAAGGAGAAGGAGAAGGTGAAGTCTGGAGGGAGAATCAGAAGAAGTATACGAAGGAGAAGGAGAAGGTGAAGTCTGGAGGGTGAATCAGAAGAAGCAGAAGAAGGAGATGGAGAAGGTGAAGTCTGGAGGGTGAATCAGAAGAAGTAGAAGAAGGAGAAGGAGAAGGTGAAGTCTGGAGGGTGAATCAGAAGAAGCAGAAGAAGGAGAAGGAGAAGGTGAAGTCTGGAGGGTGAATCAGAAGAAGCAGAAGAAGGAGAAGGAGAAGGTGAAGTCTGGAGGGTGATTCAGAAGAAGCAGAATAAGGAGAAGGAGAAGGTGAAGTCTGGAGGGTGAAACAGAAGAAGCAGAAGAAGGAGAATGAGAAGGTGAAGTCTGGAGGGTGAATCAGAAGAAGTAGAAGAAGGAGAAGGAGAAGGTGAAGTCTGGAGGGTGAATCAGAAGAAGTAGAAGAAGGAGAAGGAGAAGGTGAAGTCTGGAGGGTGAATCAGAAGAAGTAGAAGAAGGGAGAAGGAGAAGGTGAAGTCTGGAGGTGAAGCAGAAGAAGTAGAAGAAGGAGAAGGAGAAGGTGAAGTCAGGAGGGTGAATCAGAAGATGTAGAAGAAGGAAAAGGAGAAGGTGAAGTCAGGAGGGTGAATCAGAAGAAGCAGAAGAAGGAGAAGGAGAAGGTGAAGTCTGAAGGGTGAATCAGAAGAAGTAGAAGAAGGAGAAGGAGAAGGTGAAGTCTGGAGGGTGAATCAGAAGAAGCAGAAGAAGGAGAAGGAGAAGGTGAAGTCTGGAGGGTGAATCAGAAGAAGCAGAAGAAGGAGAAGGAGAAGGTGAAGTCTGGAGGGTGAATCAGAAGATGTAGAAGAAGGAGAAGGAGAAGGTGAAGTCAGGAGGGTGAATCAGAAGAAGCAGAAGAAGGAGAAGGAGAAGGTGAAGTCTGGAGGGTGAATCAGAAGAATCAGAAGAAGGAGAAGGAGAAGGTGAAGTCTGGAGGGTGAATCAGAAGAAGCAGAAGAAAGAGAAGGAGAAGGTGAAGTCTGGAGGGTGAATCAGAAGAAGTAGAAGAAGGAGAAGGAGAAGGTGAAGTCTGGAGGGTGAATCAGAAGAAGCAGAAGAAGGAGAAGGAGAAGGTGAAGTCTGGAGGGTGAATCAGAAGAAGTAGAAGAAGGAGAAGGAGAAGGTGAAGTCTGGAGGGTGAATCAGAAGAAGCAGAAGAAGGAGAAGGAGAAGGTGAAGTCTGGAGGGAGAATCAGAAGAAGTATACGAAGGAGAAGGAGAAGGTGAAGTCTGGAGGGTGAATCAGAAGAAGCAGAAGAAGGAGATGGAGAAGGTGAAGTCTGGAGGGTGAATCAGAAGAAGTAGAAGAAGGAGAAGGAGAAGGTGAAGTCTGGAGGGTGAATCAGAAGAAGCAGAAGAAGGAGAAGGAGAAGGTGAAGTCTGGAGGGTGAATCAGAAGAAGCAGAAGAAGGAGAAGGAGAAGGTGAAGTCTGGAGGGTGATTCAGAAGAAGCAGAATAAGGAGAAGGAGAAGGTGAAGTCTGGAGGGTGAAACAGAAGAAGCAGAAGAAGGAGAATGAGAAGGTGAAGTCTGGAGGGTGAATCAGAAGAAGTAGAAGAAGGAGAAGGAGAAGGTGAAGTCTGGAGGGTGAATCAGAAGAAGTAGAAGAAGGAGAAGGAGAAGGTGAAGTCTGGAGGGTGAATCAGAAGAAGTAGAAGAAGGAGAAGGAGAAGGTGAAGTCTGGAGGGTGAAGCAGAAGAAGTAGAAGAAGGAGAAGGAGAAGGTGAAGTCAGGAGGGTGAATCAGAAGATGTAGAAGAAGGAAAAGGAGAAGGTGAAGTCAGGAGGGTGAATCAGAAGAAGCAGAAGAAGGAGAAGGAGAAGGTGAAGTCTGAAGGGTGAATCAGAAGAAGTAGAAGAAGGAGAAGGAGAAGGTGAAGTCTGGAGGGTGAATCAGAAGAAGCAGAAGAAGGAGAAGGAGAAGGTGAAGTCTGGAGGGTGAATCAGAAGAAGCAGAAGAAGGAGAAGGAGAAGGTGAAGTCTGGAGGGTGAATCAGAAGATGTAGAAGAAGGAGAAGGAGAAGGTGAAGTCAGGAGGGTGAATCAGAAGAAGCAGAAGAAGGAGAAGGAGAAGGTGAAGTCTGGAGGGTGAATCAGAAGAATCAGAAGAAGGAGAAGGAGAAGGTGAAGTCTGGAGGTGAATCAGAAGAAGCAGAAGAAAGAGAAGGAGAAGGTGAAGTCTGGAGGTGAATCAGAAGAAGTAGAAGAAGGAGAAGGAGAAGGTGAAGTCTGGAGGGTGAATCAGAAGAAGCAGAAGAAGGAGAAGGAGAAGGTGAAGTCTGGAGGGTGAATCAGAAGAAGTAGACGAAGGAGAAGGAGAAGGTGAAGTCTGGAGGGTGAATCAGAAGAAGCAGAAGAAGGAGATGGAGAAGGTGAAGTCTGGAGGGTGAATCAGAAGAAGTAGAAGAAGGAGAAGGAGAAGGTGAAGTCTGGAGGGTGAATCAGAAGAAGCAGAAGAAGGAGAAGGAGAAGGTGAAGTCTGGAGGGTGAATCAGAAGAAGCAGAAGAAGGAGAAGGAGAAGGTGAAGTCTGGAGGTGATTCAGAAGAAGCAGAATAAGGAGAAGGAGAAGGTGAAGTCTGGAGGGTGAAACAGAAGAAGCAGAAGAAGGAGAATGAGAAGGTGAAGTCTGGAGGGTGAATCAGAAGAAGTAGAAGAAGGAGAAGGAGAAGGTGAAGTCAGGAGGGTGAAGCAGAAGAAGCAGAAGATGGAGAAGAGAAGGTGAAGTCTGGAGGGCGAAGCAGAAGAAGCAGAAGAAGGAGAAGGAGAAGGTGAAGTCTGGAGGGTGAAGCAGAAGAAGCAGAAGAAGGAGAAGGAGAAGGTGAAGTCTGGAGGGTGAATCAGAAGAAGTAGAAGAAGGAGAAGGAGAAGGTGAAGTCAGGAGGGTGAAGCAGAAGAAGCAGAAGAAGGAGAAGGAGAAGGTGAAGTCTGGAGGGTGAAGCAGAAGAAGCAGAAGAAGGAGCAGGAGAAGGTGAAGTCTGGAGGGAGAAGCAGAAGAAGCAGAAGAAGGAGAAGGAGAAGGTGAAGTCAGGAGGGTGAATCAGAAGAAGCAGAAGAAGGAGAAGGAGAAGATGAAGTCTGGAGGGTGAATCAGAAGAAGTAGAAGAAGGAGAAGGAGAAGGTGAAGTCTGGAGGGTGAATCAGAAGAAGTAGAAGAAGGAGAAGGAGAAGGTGAAGTCTGGAGGGTGAATCTGAAGAAGTAGAAGAAGGAGAAGGAGAAGGTGAAGTCTGGAGGGTGAATCAGAAGAAGTAGAAGAAGGAGAAGGAGAAGCTGAAGTCTGGAGGGTGAAGCAGAAGAAGTAGAAGAAGGAGAAGGAGATGGTGAAGTCAGGAGGGTGAATCAGAAGATGTAGAAGAAGGAGAAGGAGAAGGTGAAGTCAGGAGGGTGAATCAGAAGAAGCAGAAGAAGGAGAAGGAGAAGGTGAAAGTCTGGAGGGTGAATCAGAAGAATCAGAAGAAGGAGAAGGAGAAGGTGAAGTCTGGAGGGTGAATCAGAAGAAGCAGAAGAAAGAGAAGGAGAAGGTGAAGTCTGGAGGGTGAATCAGAAGAAGTAGAAGAAGGAGAAGGAGAAGGTGAAAGTCTGGAGGGTGAATCAGAAGAAGCAGAAGAAGGAGAAGGAGAAGGTGAAGTCTGGAGGGAGAATCAGAAGAAGTATACGAAGGAGAAGGAGAAGGTGAAGTCTGGAGGGTGAATCAGAAGAAGCAGAAGAAGGAGATGGAGAAGGTGAAGTCTGGAGGGTGAATCAGAAGAAGTAGAAGAAGGAGAAGGAGAAGGTGAAGTCTGGAGGGTGAATCAGAAGAAGCAGAAGAAGGAGAAGGAGAAGGTGAAGTCTGGAGGGTGAATCAGAAGAAGCAGAAGAAGGAGAAGGAGAAGGTGAAGTCTGGAGGGTGATTCAGAAGAAGCAGAATAAGGAGAAGGAGAAGGTGAAGTCTGGAGGGTGAAACAGAAGAAGCAGAAGAAGGAGAATGAGAAGGTGAAGTCTGGAGGGTGAATCAGAAGAAGTAGAAGAAGGAGAAGGAGAAGGTGAAGTCTGGAGGGTGAATCAGAAGAAGTAGAAGAAGGAGAAGGAGAAGGTGAAGTCTGGAGGGTGAATCAGAAGAAGTAGAAGAAGGAGAAGGAGAAGGTGAAGTCTGGAGGGTGAAGCAGAAGAAGTAGAAGAAGGAGAAGGAGAAGGTGAAGTCAGGAGGGTGAATCAGAAGATGTAGAAGAAGGAAAAGGAGAAGGTGAAGTCAGGAGGGTGAATCAGAAGAAGCAGAAGAAGGAGAAGGAGAAGGTGAAGTCTGAAGGGTGAATCAGAAGAAGTAGAAGAAGGAGAAGGAGAAGGTGAAGTCTGGAGGGTGAATCAGAAGAAGCAGAAGAAGGAGAAGGAGAAGGTGAAGTCTGGAGGGTGAATCAGAAGAAGCAGAAGAAGGAGAAGGAGAAGGTGAAGTCTGGAGGGTGAATCAGAAGAAGCAGAATAAGGAGAAGGAGAGAGGTGAAGTCTGGAGGGTGAATCAGAAGAAGCAGAAGAAGGAGAAGGAGAAGGTGAAGTCTGGAGGGTGAATCAGAAGAAGTAGAAGAAGGAGAAGGAGAAGGTGTAGTCTGGAGGGTGAAGCAGAAGAAGTAGAAGAAGGAGAAGGAGAAGGTGAAGTCTGGAGGGTGAATCAGAAGAAGCAGAAGAAGGAGAAGGAGAAGGTGAAGTCTGGAGGGTGAAACAGAAGTAGAAGGAGAAGGTGAAGTCTGCAGGGTGAATCAGAGAAGCAGAAGAAGGAGGAAGGAGAAGGTGAAGTCTGGAGGGTGAATCAGAAGAAGCAGAATAAGGAGAAGGAGAAGGTGAAGTCTGGAGGGTGAATCAGAAGAAGCAGAAGAAGGAGAAGGAGAAGGTGAAGTCTGGAGGGTGAATCAGAAGGAGTAGAAGAAGGAGAAGGAGAAGGTGAAGTCTGGAGGGTGAATCAGAAGAAGCAGAAGAAGGAGAAGGAGAAGGTGAAGTCTGGAGGGTGAATCAGAAGAAGCAGAAGAAGGAGAAGGAGAAGGTGAAGTCTGGAGGGTGAATCAGAAGAAGCAGAAGAAGGAGAAGGAGAAGGTGAAGTCTGGAGGGTGAATCAGAAGAAGCTAGAAGAAGGAGAAGGAGAAGGTGAAGTCTGGAGGGTGAATCAGAAGAAGCAGAATAAGGAGAAGGAGAAGCTGAAGTCCTGGAGGGTGAATCAGAAGAATCAGAAGAAGGAGAAGGAGAAGGTGAAGTCTGGAGGGTGAATCAGAAGAAGCAGAAGAAAGAGAAGAAGAAGGTGAAGTCTGGAGGGTGAAGCAGAAGAAACAGAAGAAGGAGAAGGAGAAGGTGAAGACTGGAGGGTGAATCTGAAGAAGTATTAAGAAGGAGAAGGAGAAGGTGAAGTCTGGAGGGTGAATCAGAAGAAGTAGAAGAAGGAGGAAGGAGAAGGTGAAGTCTGGAGGGGTGAATCAGAAGATAGCAGAAGAAGGAGAAGGAGAAGGTGAAGTCTGGAGGGTGAATCAGAAGAAGCAGAAGAAGGAGAAGGAGAAGATGAAGTCTGGAGGGTGAATCAGAAGAAGCAGAAGAAGGAGAAGGAGAAGGTGAAGTCTGGAGGGTGAATCAGAAGAAACAGAAGAAGGAGAAGGAGAAGGTGAAGTCTGGAGGGTGAATCAGAAGAAGCAGAAGAAGGAGAAGGAGAAGGTGAAGTCAGGAGGGTGAATCAGAAGAAGTAGAAGAAGGAGAAGGTGTAGTTAGGAGGGTGAATCAGAAGAAGCAGAAGAAGGAGAAGGAGCAGGTGAAGTCAGGGGGGTGAAGCCAGAAGAAGCAGAAGATGGGAGAAGGAGAAGGTGAAGTCTGGAGGGTGAAGCAGAAGAAGCAGAAGAAGGAGAAGGAGAAGGTGAAGTCTGGAGGGTGAAGCAGAAGAAGCAGAAGAAGGAGAAGGAGAAGGTGAAGTCTGGAGGGTGAATCAGAAGAAGTAGAAGAAGGAGAAGGAGAAGGTGAAGTCAGGAGGGTGAAGCAGAAGAAGCAGAAGAAGGAGAAGGAGAAGGTGAAGTCTGGAGGGTGAAGCAGAAGAAGCAGAAGAAGGAGCAGGAGAAGGTGAAGTCTGGAGGGTGAAGCAGAAGAAGCAGAAGAAGGAGAAGGAGAAGGTGAAGTCAGGAGGGTGAATCAGAAGAAGTAGAAGAAGGAGAAGGAAGAAGGTGAAGTCTGGAGGGTGAATCAGAAGAAGCAGAAGAAGGAGAAGGAGAAGGTGAAGTCTGGAGGGTGAATCAGAAGAAGCATAAGAAGGAGAAGGAGAAGATGAAGTCTGGAGGGTGAATCAGAAGAAGTAGAAGAAGGAGAAGGAGAAGGTGAAGTCTGGAGGTGTGAATCAGAAGAAGTAGAAGAAGGAGAAGGAGAAGGTGAAGTCTGGAGGGTGAATCTGAAGAAGTAGAAGAAGGAGAAGGAGAAGGTGGAAGTCTGGAGGGTGAATCAGAAGAAGTAGAAGAAGGAGAAGGAGAAGCTGAAGTCTGGAGGGTGAAGCAGAAGAAGTAGAAGAAGGAGAAGGAGAAGGTGAAGTCAGGAGGGTGAATCAGAAGATGTAGAAGAAGGAGAAGGAGAAGGTGAAGTCAGGAGGGTGAATCAGAAGAAGCAGAAGAAGGAGAAGGAGAAGGTGAAGTCTGGAGGGTGAATCAGAAGAATCAGAAGAAGGAGAAGGAGAAGGTGAAGGTCTGGAGGGTGAATCAGAAGAAGCAGAAGAAAGAGAAGGAGAAGGTGAAGTCTGGAGGGTGAATCAGAAGAAGTAGAAGAAGGAGAAGGAGAAGGTGAAGTCATGGAGGGTGAATCAGAAGAAGCAGAAGAAGGAGAAGGAGAAGGTGAAGTCTGGAGGGTGAATCAGAAGAAGTAGACGAAGGAGAAGGAGAAGGTGAAGTCTGGAGGGTGAATCAGAAGAAGCAGAAGAAGGAGATGGAGAAGGTGAAGTCTGGAGGGTGAATCAGAAGAAGGAGAAGGAGAAGGTGAAGTCTGGAGGGTGAATCAGAAGAAGCAGAAGAAGGAGAAGGAGAAGGTGAAGTCTGAGGGTGAATCAGAAGAAGCAGAAGAAGGAGAAGGAGAAGGTGAAGTCTGGAGGGTGATTCAGAAGAAGCAGAATAAGGAGAAGGAGAAGGTGAAGTCTGGAGGGTGAAACAGAAGAAGCAGAAGAAGGAGAATGAGAAGGTGAAGTCTGGAGGGTGAATCAGAAGAAGTAGAAGAAGGAGAAGGAGAAGGTGAAGTCTGGAGGGTGAATCAGAAGAAGTAGAAGAAGGAGAAGGAGAAGGTGAAGTCTGGAGGGTGAATCAGAAGAAGTAGAAGAAGGAGAAGGAGAAGGTGAAGTCTGGAGGGTGAAGCAGAAGAAGTAGAAGAAGGAGAAGGAGAAGGTGAAGTCAGGAGGGTGAATCAGAAGATGTAGAAGAAGTGAAAAGGAGAAGGTGAAGTCAGAAGGGTGAATCAGAAGAAGCAGAAGATAGGAGAAGGAGAAGGTGAAGTCTGAAGGGTGAATCAGAAGAAGTAGAAGAAGGAGAAGGAGAAGGTGAAGTCTGGAGGGTGAATCAGAAGAAGCAGAAGAAGGAGAAGGAGAAGGTGAAGTCTGGAGGGTGAATCAGAAGAAGCAGAAGAAGGAGAAGGAGAAGGTGAAGTCTGGGAGGGTGAATCAGAAGAAGCAGAATAAGGAGAAGGAGAAGGTGAAGTCTGGAGGGTGAATCAGAAGAAGCAGAAGAAGGAGAAGGAGAAGGTGAAGTCTGGAGGAGTGAATCAGAAGAAGTAGAAGAAGGAGAAGGAGAAGGTGTAGTCTGGAGGGTGAAGCAGAAGAAGTAGAAGAAGGAGAAGGAGAAGGTGAAGTCTGGAGGGTGAATCAGAAGAAGCAGAAGAAGGAGAAGGAGAAGGTGAAGTCTGGAGGGTGAAACAGAAGTAACAGAAGAAGGAGAAGGAGAAGGTGAAGTCTGCAGGGTGAATCAAGAAGAAGCAGAAGAAGGGAGAAGGAGAAGGTGAAGTCTGGAGGGTGAATCAGAAGAAGCAGAATAAGGAGAAGGAGAAGGTGAAGTCTGGAGGGTGAATCAGAAGAAGCAGAAGAAGGAGAAGGAGAAGGTGAAGTCTGGAGGGTGAATCAGAAGGAGTAGATAGAAGGAGAAGGAGAAGGTGAAGTCTGGAGGGTGAATCAGAAGAAGCAGAAGAAGGAGAAGGAGAAGGTGAAGTCTGGAGGGTGAATCAGAAGAAGCAGAAGAAGGAGAAGGAGAAGGTGAAGTCTGGAGGGTGAATCAGAAGAAGCAGAAGAAGGAGAAGGAGAAGGTGAAGTCTGGAGGGTGAATCAGAAGAAGCAGAATAAGGAGAAGGAGAAGGTGAAGTCTGGAGGGGTGAAACAGAAGAAGCAGAAGAAGGAGAAGGAGAAGGTGAGTCTGGAGGGTGAATCAGAAGAAGTAGAAGAAGGAGAAGGAGAAGGTGAAGTCTGGATGGTGAAGCAGAAGAAGTAGAAGAAGGAGAAGGAGAAGGTGAAGTCAGGAGGGTGAATCAGAAGAAGTAGAAGAAGGAGAAGGAGAAGGTGAAGTCAGGAGGGTGAATCAGAAGAAGCAGAAGAAGGAGAATGAGAAGGTGAAGTCTGGAGGGTGAATCAGAAGAATCAGAAGAAGGAGAAGGAGAAGGTGAAGTCTGGAGGGTGAATCAGAAGAAGCAGAAGAAAGAGAAGAAGAAGGTGAAGTCTGGAGGGTGAAGCAGAAGAAACAGAAGAAGGAGAAGGAGAAGGTGAAGACTGGAGGGTGAATCTGAAGAAGTATAAGAAGGAGAAGGAGAAGGTGAAGTCTGGAGGGTGAATCAGAAGAAGTAGAAGAAGGAGAAGGAGAAGGTGAAGTCTGGAGGGTGAATCAGAAGAAGCAGAAGAAGGAGAAGGAGAAGGTGAAGGCTGGAGGGTGAATCAGAAGAAGCAGAAGAAGGAGAAGGAGAAGATGAAGTCTGGAGGGTGAATCAGAAGAAGCAGAAGAAGGAGAAGGAGAAGGTGAAGTCTGGAGGGTGAATCAGAAGAAACAGAAGAAGGAGAAGGAGAAGGTGAAGTCTGGAGGGTGAATCAGAAGAAGCAGAAGAAGGAGAAGGAGAAGGTGAAGTCAGGAGGGTGAATCAGAAGAAGTAGAAGAAGGAGAAGGAGAAGGTGTAGTTAGGAGGGTGAATCAGAAGAAGCAGAAGAAGGAGAAGGAGCAGGTGAAGTCAGGGGGGTGAAGCAGAAGAAGCAGAAGATGGAGAAGGAGAAGGTGAAGTCTGGAGGGCGAAGCAGAAGAAGCAGAAGAAGGAGAAGGAGAAGGTGAAGTCTGGAGGGTGAAGCAGAAGAAGCAGAAGAAGGAGAAGGAGAAGGTGAAGTCTGGAGGGTGAATCAGAAGAAGTAGAAGAAGGAGAAGGAGAAGGTGAAGTCAGGAGGGTGAAGCAGAAGAAGCAGAAGAAGGAGAAGGAGAAGGTGAAGTCTGGAGGGTGAAGCAGAAGAAGCAGAAGAAGGAGCAGGAGAAGGTGAAGTCTGGAGGGTGAAGCAGAAGAAGCAGAAGAAGGAGAAGGAGAAGGTGAAGTCAGAAGGGTGAATCAGAAGAAGTAGAAGAAGGAGAAGGAGAAGGTGAAGTCTGGAGGGTGAATCAGAAGAAGCAGAAGAAGGAGAAGGAGAAGGTGAAGTCTGGAGGGTGAATCAGAAGAAGCAGAAGAAGGAGAAGGAGAAGATGAAGTCTGGAGGGTGAATCAGAAGAAGTAGAAGAAGGAGAAGGAGAAGATGAGGTCTGGAGGGTCAATCAGAAGAAGCAGAAGAAGGAGAAGGAGAAGGTGAAGTCTGGAGGGTGAATCAGAAGAAGTAGAAGAAGGAGAAGGAGAAGGTGAAGTCTGGAGGGTGAATCAGAAGAAGTAGAAGAAGGAGAAGGAGAAGGTGAAGTCTGGAGGGTGAAGCAGAAGAAGTAGAAGAAGGAGAAGGTGAAGTCAGGAGGGTGAATCAGAAGATGTAGAAGAAGGAGAAGGAGAAGGTGAAGTCAGGAGGGTGAATCAGAAGAAGCAGAAGAAGAAGAAGGAGAAGGTGAAGTCTGAATGGTGAATCAGAAGAAGTAGAAGAAGGAGAAGGAGAAGGTGAAGTCTGGAGGGTGAATCAGAAGAAGCAGAAGAAGGAGAAGGAGAAGGTGAAGTCTGGAGGGTGAATCAGAAGAAGCAGAAGAAGGAGAAGGAGAAGGTGAAGTCTGGAGGGTGAATCAGAAGAAGCAGAATAAGGAGAAGGAGAAGGTGAAGTCTGGAGGGTGAATCAGAAGAAGCAGAAGAAGGAGAAGGAGAAGGTGAAGTCTGGAGGGTGAATCAGAAGAAGTAGAAGAAGGAGAAGGAGAAGGTGTAGTCTGGAGGGTGAAGCAGAAGAAGTAGAAGAAGGAGAAGGAGAAGGTGAAGTCTGGAGGGTGAATCAGAAGAAGCAGAAGATGGAGAAGGAGAAGGTGAAGTCTGGAGGGTGAAACAGAAGAAACAGAAGAAGGAGAAGGAGAAGGTGAAGTCTGCAGGGTGAATCAGAAGAAGCAGAAGAAGGAGAAGGAGAAGGTGAAGTCTGGAGGGTGAATCAGAAGAAGCAGAATAAGGAGAAGGAGAAGGTGAAGTCTGGAGGGTGAATCAGAAGAAGCAGAAGAAGGAGAAGGAGAAGGTGAAGTCTGGAGGGTGAATCAGAAGAAGCAGAATAAGGAGAAGGAGAAGGTGAAGTCTGGAGGGTGAATCAGAAGAAGCAGAAGAAGGAGAAGGAGAAGGTGAAGTCTGGAGGGTGAATCAGAAGAAGCAGAATAAGGAGAAGGAGAAGGTGAAGTCTGGAGGGTGAATCAGAAGAAGCAGAATAAGGAGAAGGAGAAGGTGAAGTCTGAATGGTGAAGCAGAAGAAGTAGAAGAAGGAGAAGGAGAAGGTGAAGTCAGGAGGGTGAATCAGAAGAAGTAGAAGAAGGAGAAGGAGAAGGTGAAGTCAGGAGGGTGAATCAGAAGAAGCAGAAGAAGGAGAATGAGAAGGTGAAGTCTGGAGGGTGAATCAGAAGAATCAGAAGAAGGGAGAAGGAGAAGGTGAAGTCTGGAGGGTGAATCAGAAGAAGCAGAAGAAAGAGAAGAAGAAGGTGAAGTCTGGAGGGTGAAGCAGAAGAAACAGAAGAAGGAGAAGGAGAAGGTGAAGACTGGAGGGTGAATCTGAAGAAGTATAAGAACGAGAAGGAGAAGGTGAAGTCTGGAGGGTGAATCAGAAGAAGTAGAAGAAGGAGAAGGAGAAGGTGAAGTCTGGAGGGTGAATCAGAAGAAGCAGAAGAAGGAGAAAGGAGAAGGTGAAGTCTGGAGGGTGAATCAGAAGAAGCAGATGAAGGAGAAGGAGAAGATGAAGTCTGGAGGGTGAATCAGAAGAAGCAGAAGAAGGAGAAGGAGAAGGTGAAGTCTGGAGGGTGAATCAGAAGAAACAGAAGAAGGAGAAGGAGAAGGTGAAGTCTGGAGGGTGAATCAGAAGAAGCAGAAGAAGGAGAAGGAGAAGGTGAAGTCAGGAGGTGAAATCAGAAGACGTAGAAGAAGGAGAAGGAGAAGGTGTAGTTAGGAGGGTGAATCAGAAGAAGCAGAAGAAGGAGAAGGAGCAGGTGAAGTCAGGGGGGTGAAGCAGAAGAAGCAGAAGATGGAGAAGGAGAAGGTGAAGTCTGGAGGGCGAAGCAGAAGAAGCAGAAGAAGGAGAAGGAGAAGGTGAAGTCTGGAGGGTGAAGCAGAAGAAGCAGAAGAAGGAGAAGGAGAAGGTGAAGTCTGGAGGGTGAATCAGAAGAAGTAGAAGAAGGAGAAGGAGAAGGAGAAGTCAGGAGAGTGAAGCAGAAGAAGCAGAAGAAGGAGAAGGAGAAGGTGAAGTCTGGAGGGTGAAGCAGAAGAAGCAGAAGAAGGAGCAGGAGAAGGTGAAGTCTGGAGGGTGAAGCAGAAGAAAGCAGAAGAAGGAGAAGGAGAAGGTGAAGTCAGGAGGGTGAATCAGAAGAAGTAGAAGAAGGAGAAGGAGAAGGTGAAGTCTGGAGGGTGAATCAGAAGAAGCAGAAGAAGGAGAAGGAGAAGGTTGAAGTCTGGAGGGTGAATCAGAGAAGCAGAAGAAGGAGAAGGAGAAGATGAAGTCTGGAGGGGTGAATCAGAAGAAGTAGAAGAAGGAGAAGGAGAAGATGAGGTCTGGAGGGTCAATCAGAAGAGAGCAGAAGAAGGAGAAGGAGAAGGGAAGTCTGGAGGGTGAATCAGAAGAAGCAGAAGAAGCAGAAGGAGAAGGTGAAGTCAGGAGGGGGAATCAGAAGAAGCAGAAGAAGGAGAAGGAGAAGGTAAAGTTAGGAGGGTGAATCAGAAGAAGCAGAAGAAGGAGAAGGAGCAGGTGAAGTCAGGGGGGTGGAAGCAGAAGAAGTAGAAGAAGGAGAAGGAGAAGGTGAAGTCAGGAGGGTGAAGCAGAAGAAGCAGAAGAAGGAGAAGGAGAAGGTGAAGTCTGGAGGGCGCAGCAGAAGAAGCAGAAGAAGGAGAAGGAGAAGGTGAAGTCTGGAGGGTGAAGCAGAAGAAGCAGAAGAAGGAGAAGGAGAAGGCGAAGTCTGGAGGGTGAATCAGAAGAAGTAGAAGAAGGTGAAGGAGAAGGTGAAGTCAGGAGAGTGAAGCAGAAGAAGCAGAAGAAGGAGAAGGAGATGGTGAAGTCTGGAGGGTGAAGCAGAAGAAGCAGAAGAAGGAGAAGGAGAAGGTGATGTCTGGAGGGCGAAGCAGAAGAAGCAGAAGAAGGAGAAGGAGAAGGTGAAGTCTGGAGGGTGAAGCAGAAGAAGCAGAAGAAGGAGAAGGAGAAGGTGAAGTCTGGAGGGTGAATCAGAAGAAGTAGAAGAAGGAGAAGGAGAAGGTGAAGTCAGGAGGGTGAAGCAGAAGAAGCAGAAGAAGGAGAAGGAGAAGGTGAAGTCAGGAGGGTGAATCGGAAGAAGTAGAAGAAGGAGAAGGGAGAAGGTGAAGTCTGGAGGGTGAATCAGAAGAAGTAGAAGAAGGAGAAGGAGAAGGTGAAGTCTGGAGGGTGAATCAGAAGAAGTAGTAAGAAGGAGAATGAGAAGGTGAAGTCTGGAGGGTGAATCAGAAGAAGCAGAAGAAGGAGAAGGAGAAGGTGAAGTCTGGAGGGAGAAGCAGAAGAAGTAGAAGAAGGAGAAGGAGAAGGTGAAGTCTGGAGGGTGAATCAGAAGAAGTAGAAGAAGGAGAAGGAGAAGGTGAAGTCTGGAGGGTGAATCAGAAGAAGTAGAAGGAAGGAGAAGGAGAAGGTGAAGTCTGGAGGGTGAATCAGAAGAAACAGAAGAAGGAGAAGGAGAAGGTGAAGTCTGGAGGGTGAATCAGAAGAAGTAGAAGAAGGAGAAGGAGAAGGTGTAGTCTGGAGGGTGAATCAGAAGAAGTAGACGAAGGAGAAGGAGAAGGTGAAGTCCTGGAGGGTGAATAAGAAGAAGCAGAAGAAGGAGAAGGAGAAGGTGAAGTCTGGAGGGTGAATCAGAAGAAGTAGAAGAAGGAGAAGGAGAAGGTGAAGTCTGGAGGGTGAATCAGAAGAAGCAGAAAGAGGAGAAGGAGAAGGTGTAGTCTGGAGGGTGAATCAGAAGAAGCAGAAGAAGGAGAAGGTGAAGGTGAAGTCTGGAGGGTGAAACAGAAGAAGCAGAATAAGGAGAAGGAGAAGGTGAAGTCAGGAGGGTGAATCAGAAGAAGCAGAAGAAGGAGAAGGAGAAGGTGAAGTAAGGAGGGTGAATCAGAAGAAGCAGAAGAAGGAGAAGGAGATGGTGAAGTCTGGAGTGTGAAGCAGAAGAAGCAAAAGAAGGAGAAGGAGAAGGTGAAGTCTGGAGGGTGAATCAGAAGAAGTAGAAGAAGGAGAAGGAGAAGGTGAAGTCTGGAGGGTGAAGCAGAAGAAGTAGAAGAAGGAGAAGGAGAAGGTGAAGTCAGGAGGGTGAATCAGAAGAAGTAGAAGAAGGAGAAGGAGAAGGTGAAGTCAGGAGGGTGAATCAGAAGAAGCAGAAGAAGGAGAAGGAGAAGGTGAAGTCTGGAGGGTGAATCAGAAGAATCAGAAGAAGGAGAAGGAGAAGGTGAAGTCTGGAGGGTGAATCAGAAGAAGCAGAAGAAAGAGAAGGAGAAGGTGAAGTCTGGAGGGTGAAGCAGAAGAAACAGAAGAAGGAGAAGGAGAAGGTGAAGACTGGAGGTTGAATCTGAAGAAGTAGAAGAAGGAGAAGGAGAAGGTGAAGTCTGGAGGGTGAATCAGAAGAAGTAGAAGAAGGAGAAGGAGAAGGTGAAGTCTGGAGGGTGAATCAGAAGAAGCAGAAGAAGGAGAAGGAGAAGGTGAAGTCTGGAGGGTGTATCAGAAGAAGCAGAAGAAGGAGAAGGAGAAGATGAAGTCTGGAGGGTGAATCAGAAGAAGAAGAAGAAGGAGAAGGAGAAGGTGAAGTCTGGAGGGTGAATCAGAAGAAGCAGAAGAAGGAGAAGGAGAAGGTGAAGTCTGGAGGGTGAATCAGAAGAATCAGAAGAAGGAGAAGGAGAAGGTGAAGTCTGGAGGGTGAATCAGAAGAAGCAGAAGAAAGAGAAGGAGAAGGTGAAGTCTGGAGGGTGAAGCAGAAGAAACAGAAGAAGGAGAAGGAGAAGGTGAAGACTGGAGGGTGAATCTGAAGAAGTAGAAGAAGGAGAAGGAGAAGGTGAAGTCTGGAGGGTGAATCAGAAGAAGTAGAAGAAGGAGAAGGAGAAGGTGAAGTCTGGAGGGTGAATCAGAAGAAGCAGAAGAAGGAGAAGGAGAAGGTGAAGTCTGGAGGGTGAATCAGAAGAAGCAGAAGAAGGAGAAGGAGAAGATGAAGTCTGGAGGGTGTATCAGAAGAAGCAGAAGAAGGAGAAGGAGAAGGTGAAGTCTGGAGGGTGAAACAGAAGAAGCAGAAGGAGGAGAAGGAGAAGGTGAAGTCTGGAGGGTGAATCAGAAGAAGCAGAAGAAGGAGAAGGAGAAGGTGAAGTCAGGAGGGTGAATCAGAAGACGCAGAAGAAGGAGAAGGAGAAGGTGAAGTTAGGAGGGTGAATCAGAAGAAGCAGAAAAAGGAGAAGGAGCAGGTGAAGTCAGGGGGGTGAAGCAGAAGAAGTAGAAGAAGGAGAAGGAGAAGGTGAAGTCAGGACGGTGAAGCAGAAGAAGCAGAAGAAGGAGAAGGAGAAGGTGAAGTCTGGAGGGCGCAGCAGAAGAAGCAGAAGAAGGAGAAGGAGAAGCTGAAGTCTGGAGGGTGAAGCAGAAGAAGCAGAAGAAGGAGAAGGAGAAGGTGAAGTCTGGAGGGTGAATCAGAAGAAGTAGAAGAAGGAGAAGGAGAAGGTGAAGTCAGGAGAGTGAAAAAGAAGAAGCAGAAGATGGAGAAGGAGAAGGTGAAGTCTGGAGGGCGAAGCAGAAGAAGCAGAAGAAGGAGAAGGAGAAGGTGAAGTCTGGAGGGTGAAGCAGAAGAAGCAGAAGAAGGAGAAGGAGAAGGTGAAGTCTGGAGGGTGAATCAGAAGAAGTAGAAGAAGGAAAAGGAGAAGGTGAAGTCAGGAGGGTGAAGCAGAAGAAGCAGAAGAAGGAGAAGGAGAAGGTGAAGTCTGGAGGGTGAAGCAGAAGAAGCAGAAGAAGGAGCAGGAGAAGGTGAAGTCTGGAGGGTGAAGCAGAAGAAGCAGAAGAAGGAGAAGGAGAAGGTGAAGTCAGGAGGGTGAATCTGAAGAAGTAGAAGAAGGAGAAGGAGAAGGTGAATTCTGGAGGGTGAATCAGAAGAAGCAGAAGAAGGAGAAGGAGAAGGTGAAGTCTGGAGGGTGAATCAGAAGAAGCAGAAGAAGGAGAAGGAGAAGATGAAGTCTGGAGGGTGAATCAGAAGAAGTAGAAGAAGGAGAAGGAGAAGGTGAGGTCTGGAGGGTCAATCAGAAGAAGCAGAAGAAGGAGAAGGAGAAGGTGAAGTCTGGAGGGTGAATCAGAAGAAGTAGAAGAAGGAGAAGGAGAAGGTGAGGTCTGGAGGGTCAATCAGAAGAAGTAGAAGAAGGAGAAGGAGAAGGTGAAGTCTGGAGGGTGAATTAGAAGAAGCAGAAGAAGGAGAAGGAGAAGGTGAAGTCAGGAGGGTGAATCAGAAGAAGCAGAAGAAGGAGAAGGAGAAGGTAAAGTTAGGAGGGTGAATCAGAAGAAGCAGAAGAAGGAGAAGGAGCAGGTGAAGTCAGGGGGGTGAAACAGAAGAAGTAGAAGAAGGAGAAGGAGAAGGTGAAGTCAGGAGGGTGAAGCAGAAGAAGCAGAAGAAGGACAAGGAGAAGGTGAAGTCTGGAGGGCGCAGCAGAAGAAGCAGAAGAAGGAGAAGGAGAAGGTGAAGTCTGGAGGGTGAAGCAGAAGAAGCAGAAGAAGGAGAAGGAGAAGGTGAAGTCTGGAGGGTGAATCAGAAGAAGTAGAAGAAGGAGAAGGAGAAGGTGAAGTCAGGAGAGTGAAGCAGAAGAAGCAGAAGAAGGAGAAGGAGAAGGTGAAGTCTGGAGGGTGAAGCAGCAGAAGCAGAAGAAGGAGAAGGAGAAGGTGATGTCTGGAGGGCGAATCAGAAGAAGCAGAAGAAGGAGAAGGAGAAGGTGAAGTCTGGAGGGTGAAGCAGAAGAAGCAGAAGAAGGAGAAGGAGAAGGTGAAGTCTGGAGGGTGAATCAGAAGAAGTAGAAGAAGGAGAAGGAGAAGGTGAAGTCAGGAGGGTGAAGCAGAAGAAGCAGAAGAAGGAGAAGGAGAAGGTGAAGGCAGGAGGGTGAATCGGAAGAAGTAGAAGAAGGAGAAGGAGAAGGTGAAGTCTGGAGGGTGAATCAGAAGAAGTAGAAGAAGGAGAAGGAGAAGGTGAAGTCTGGAGGGTGAATCAGAAGAAGTAGAAGAAGGAGAAGGAGAAGGTGAAGTCTGGAGGGTGAATCAGAAGAAGCAGAAGAAGGAGAAGGAGAAGGTGAAGTCTGGAGGGAGAAGCAGAAGAAGTAGAAGAAGGAGAAGGAGAAGATGAAGTCTGGAGGGTGAATCAGAAGAAGTAGAAGAAGGAGAAGGAGAAGGTGAAGTCTGGAGGGTGAATCAGAAGAAGTAGAAGAAGGAGAAGGAGAAGCTGAAGTCTGGAGGGGGAATCAGAAGAAACAGAAGAAGGAGAAGGAGAAGGTGAAGTCTGGAGGGTGAATCAGAAGAAGTAGAAGAAGGAGAAGGAGAAGGTGTAGTCTGGAGGGTGAATCAGAAGAAGTAGACGAAGGAGAAGGAGAAGGTGAAGTCTGGAGGGTGAATCAGAAGAAGCAGAAGAAGGAGAAGGAGAAGGTGAAGTCTGGAGGGTGAATCAGAAGAAGTAGAAGAAGGAGAAGGAGAAGGTGAAGTCTGGAGGGTGAATCAGAAGAAGCAGAAGAAGGAGAAGGAGAAGGTGAAGTCTGGAGGATGAATCAGAAGAAGCAGAAGAAGGAGAAGGAGAAGGTGAAGTCTGGAGGGTGAAACAGAAGAAGCAGAATAAGGAGAAGGAGAAGGTGAAGTCAGGAGGGTGAATCAGAAGAAGCAGAAGAAGGAGAAGGAGAAGGTGAAGTAAGGAGGGTGAATCAGAAGAAGCAGAAGAAGGAGAAGGAGAAGGTGAAGTCTGGAGTGTGAAGCAGAAGAAGTAGAAGAAGGAGAAGGAGAAGGTGAAGTCTGGAGGGTGAAGCAGAAGAAGTAGAAGAAGGAGAAGGAGAAGGTGAAGTCAGGAGGGTGAAACAGAAGAAGTAGAAGAAGGAGAAGGAGAAGGTGAAGTCAGGAGGATGAATCAGAAGAAGCAGAAGAAGGAGAAGGAGAAGGTGAAGTCTGGAGGGTGAATCAGAAGAATCAGAAGAAGGAGAAGGAGAAGGTGAAGTCTGGAGGGTGGATCAGAAGATGCAGAAGAAAGAGAAGGAGAAGGTGAAGTCTGGAGGGTGAAGCAGAAGAAACAGAAGAAGGAGAAGGAGAAGGTGAAGACTGGAGGGTGAATCTGAAGAAGTAGAAGAAGGAGAAGGAGAAGGTGAAGTCTGGAGGGTGAATCAGAAGAAGTAGAAGAAGGAGAAGGAGAAGGTGAAGTCTGGAGGGTGAATCAGAAGAAGCAGAAGAAGGAGAAGGAGAAGGTGAAGTCTGGAGGGTGAATCAGAAGAAGCAGAAGAAGGAGAAGGAGAAGATGAAGTCTGGAGGGTGAATCAGAAGAAGCAGAAGAAGGAGAAGGAGAAGGTGAAGTCTGGAGGGTGAATCAGAAGAAGCAGAAGAAGGAGAAGGAGAAGGTTAAGTCTGGAGGGTGAATCAGAAGAATCAGAAGAAGGAGAAGGAGAGGGTGAAGTCTGGAGGGTGAATCAGAAGAAGCAGAAGAAAGAGAAGGAGAAGGTGAAGTCTGGAGGGTGAAGCAGAAGAAACAGAAGAAGGAGTAGGAGAAGGTGAAGACTGGAGGGTGAATCTGAAGAAGTAGAAGAAGGAGAAGGAGAAGGTGAAGTCTGGAGGGTGAATCAGAAGAAGTAGAAGAAGGAGAAGGAGAAGGTGAAGTCTGGAGGGTGAATCAGAAGAAGCAGAAGAAGGAGAAGGAGAAGGTGAAGTCTGGAGGGTGAATCAGAAGAAGCAGAAGAAGGAGAAGGAGAAGGTGAAGTCTGGAGAGTGAAACAGAAGAAGCAGAAGAAGGAGAAGGAGAAGGTGAGGTCTGGAGGGTGAATCAGAAGAAGCAGAAGAAGGAGAAGGAGAAGGTGAAGTCAGGAGGGTGAATCAGAAGAAGCAGAAGAAGGAGAAGGAGAAGGTGAAGTTAGGAGGGTGAATCAGAAGAAGCAGAAGAAGGAGAAGGAGCAGGTGAAGTCAGGGGGGTGAAGCAGAAGAAGTAGAAGAAGGAGAAGGAGAAGGTGAAGTCAGGACGGTGAAGCAGAAGAAGCAGAAGAAGGAGAAGGAGAAGGTGAAGTCTGGAGGGCGCAGCAGAAGAAGCAGAAGAAGGAGAAGGAGAAGCTGAAGTCTGGAGGGTGAAGCAGAAGAAGCAGAAGAAGGAGAAGGAGAAGGTGAAGTCTGGAGGGTGAATCAGAAGAAGTAGAAGAAGGAGAAGGAGAAGGTGAAGTCAGGAGAGTGAAGCAGAAGAAGCAAAAGATGGAGAAGGAGAAGGTGAAGTCTGGAGGGCGAAGCAGAAGAAGCAGAAGAAGGAGAAGGAGAAGGTGAATTCTGGAGGGTGAAGCAGAAGAAGCAGAAGAAGGAGAAGGAGAAGGTGAAGTCTGGAGGGTGAATCAGAAGAAGTAGAAGAAGGAGAAGGAGAAGGTGAAGTCAGGAGGGTGAAGCAGAAGAAGCAGAAGAAGGAGAAGGAGAAGGTGAAGTCTGGAGGGTGAAGCAGAAGAAGCAGAAGAAGGAGCAGGAGAAGGTGAAGTCTGGAGGGTGAAGCAGAAGAAGCAGAAGAAGGAGAAGGTGAAGTCAGGAGGGTGAATCAGAAGAAGTAGAAGAAGGAGAAGGAGAAGGTGAAGTCTGGAGGGTGAATCAGAAGAAGCAGAAGAAGGAGAAGGAGAAGGTGAAGTCTGGAGGGTGAATCAGAAGAAGCAGAAGAAGGAGAAGGAGAAGATGAAGTCTGGAGGGTGAATCAGAAGAAGTAGAAGAAGGAGAAGGAGAAGGTGAGGTCTGGAGGGTCAATCAGAAGAAGCAGAAGAAGGAGAAGGAGAAGGTGAAGTCTGGAGGGTGAATCAGAAGAAGCAGAAGAAGGAGAAGGAGAAGGTGAAGTCTGGAGGGTGAATTAGAAGAAGCAGAAGAAGGAGAAGGAGAAGGTGAAGTCAGGAGGGTGAATCAGAAGAAGCAGAAGAAGGAGAAGGAGAAGGTAAAGTTAGGAGGTTGAATCAGAAGAAGCAGAAGAAGGAGAAGGAGCAGGTGAAGTCAGGGGGGTGAAACAGAAGAAGTAGAAGAAGGAGAAGGAGAAGGTGAAGTCAGGAGGGTGAAGCAGAAGAAGCAGAAGAAGGAGAAGGAGAAGGTGAAGTCTGGAGGGCGCAGCAGAAGAAGCAGAAGAAGGAGAAGGAGAAGGTGAAGTCTGGAGGGTGAAGCAGAAGAAGCAGAAGAAGGAGAAGGAGAAGGTGAAGTCTGGAGGGTGAAGCAGAAGAAGCAGAAGAAGGAGAAGGAGAAGGTGATGTCTGGAGGGCGAAGCAGAAGAAGCAGAAGAAGGAGAAGGAGAAGGTGAAGTCTGGAGGGTGAAGCAGAGGAAGCAGAAGAAGGAGAAGGAGAAGGTGAAGTCAGGAGGGTGAATCGGAAGAAGTAGAAGAAGGAGAAGGAGAAGGTGAAGTCTGGAGGGTGAATCAGAAGAAGTAGAAGAAGGAGAAGTAGAAGGTGAAGTCTGGAGGGTGAATCAGAAGAAGTAGAAGAAGGAGAAGGAGAAGGTGAAGTCTGGAGGGTGAATCAGAAGAAGCAGAAGAAGGAGAAGGAGAAGGTGAAGTCTGGAGGGAGAAGCAGAAGAAGTAGAAGAAGGAGAAGGAGAAGGTAAAGTCTGGAGGGTGAATCAGAAGAAGTAGAAGAAGGAGAAGGAGAAGGTGAAGTCTGGAGGGTGAATCAGAAGAAGTAGAAGAAGGAGAAGGAGAAGGTGAAGTCTGGAGGGTGAATCAGAAGAAACAGAAGAAGGAGAAGGAGAAGGTGAAGTCTGGAGGGTGAATCAGAAGAAGTAGAAGAAGGAGAAGGAGAAGGTGTAGTCTGGAGGGTGAATCAGAAGAAGTAGACGAAGGAGAAGGAGAAGGTGAAGTCTGGAGGGTGAATCAGAAGAAGCAGAAGAAGGAGAAGGAGAAGGTGAAGTCTGGAGGGTGAATCAGAAGAAGTAGAAGAAGGAGAAGGAGAAGGTGTAGTCTGGAGGGTGAATCAGAAGAAGTAGACGAAGGAGAAGGAGAAGGTGAAGTCTGGAGGGTGAATCAGAAGAAGCAGAAGAAGGAGAAGGAGAAGGTGAAGTCTGGAGGGTGAATCAGAAGAAGTAGAAGAAGGAGAAGGAGAAGGTGAAGTCTGGAGGGTGAATCAGAAGAAGCAGAAGAAGGAGAAGGAGAAGGTGAAGTCTGGAGGGTGAATCAGAAGAAGCAGAAGAAGGAGAAGGAGAAGGTGAAGTCTGGAGGGTGAAACAGAAGAAGCAGAAGAAGGAGAAGGAGAAGGTGAAGTCAGGAGGGTGAATCAGAAGAAGCAGAAGAAGGAGAAGGAGAAGGTGAAGTAAGGAGGGTGAATCAGAAGAAGCAGAAGAAGGAGAAGGAGAAGGTGAAGTCTGGAGTGTGAAGCAGAAGAAGCAAAAGAAGGAGAAGGAGAAGGTGAAGTCTGGAGGGTGAATCAGAAGAAGTAGAAGAAGGAGAAGGAGAAGGTGAAGTCTGGAGGGTGAAGCAGAAAAGTAGAAGAAGGAGAAGGAGAAGGTGTAGTCTGGAGGGTGAATCAGAAGAAGTAGACGAAGGAGAAGGAGAAGGTGAAGTCTGGAGGGTGAATCAGAAGAAGCAGAAGAAGGAGAAGGAGAAGGTGAAGTCTGGAGGGTGAATCAGAAGAAGTAGAAGAAGGAGAAGGAGAAGGTGAAGTCTGGAGGGTGAATCAGAAGAAGCAGAAGAAGGAGAAGGAGAAGGTGAAGTCTGGAGGGTGAATCAGAAGAAGCAGAAGAAGGAGAAGGAGAAGGTGAAGTCTGGAGGGTGAAACAGAAGAAGCAGAAGAAGGAGAAGGAGAAGGTGAAGTCAGGAGGGTGAATCAGAAGAAGCAGAAGAAGGAGAAGGAGAAGGTGAAGTAAGGAGGGTGAATCAGAAGAAGCAGAAGAAGGAGAAGGAGAAGGTGAAGTCTGGAGTGTGAAGCAGAAGAAGCAAAAGAAGGAGAAGGAGAAGGTGAAGTCTGGAGGGTGAATCAGAAGAAGTAGAAGAAGGAGAAGGAGAAGGTGAAGTCTGGAGGGTGAAGCAGAAAAGTAGAAGAAGGAGAAGGAGAAGGTGAAGTCAGGAGGGTGAATCAGAAGAAGTAGAAGAAGGAGAAGGAGAAGGTGAAGTCAGGAGGGTGAATCAGAAGAAGCAGAAGAAGGAGAAGGAGAAGGTGAAGTCTGGAGGGTGAATCAGAAGAATCAGAAGAAGGAGAAGGAGGAGGTGAAGTCTGGAGGGTGAATCAGAAGAAGCAGAAGAAAGAGAAGGAGAAGGTGAAGTCTGGAGGGTGAATCAGAAGAAGCAGAAGAAGGAGAAGGAGAAGGTGAAGTCTGGAGGTTGAATCAGAAGAAGTATTAGAAGGAGAAGGAGAAGGTGAAGTCTGGAGGGTGAATCAGAAGAAGCAGAAGAAGGAGAAGGAGAAGGTGAAGTCTGGAGGGTGAATCAGAAGAAGCAGAAGAAGGAGAAGGAGAAGGTGAAGTCTGGAGGGTGAAACAGAAGAAGCAGAATAAGGAGAAGGAGAAGGTGAAGTCAGGAGGGTGAATCAGAAGAAGCAGAAGAAGGAGAAGGAGAAGGTGAAGTAAGGAGGGTGAATCAGAAGAAGCAGAAGAAGGAGAAGGAGAAGGTGAAGTCTGGAGTGTGAAGCAGAAGAAGCAAAAGAAGGAGAAGGAGAAGGTGAAGTCTGGAGGGTGAATCAGAAGAAGTAGAAGAAGGAGAAGGAGAAGGTGAAGTCTGGAGGGTGAATCAGAAGAAACAGAAGAAGGAGAAGGAGAAGGTGAAGTCTGGAGGGTGAATCAGAAGAAGTAGAAGAAGGAGAAGGAGAAGGTGTAGTCTGGAGGGTGAATCAGAAGAAGTAGACGAAGGAGAAGGAGAAGGTGAAGTCTGGAGGGTGAATCAGAAGAAGCAGAAGAAGGAGAAGGAGAAGGTGAAGTCTGGAGGGTGAATCAGAAGAAGTAGAAGAAGGAGAAGGAGAAGGTGTAGTCTGGAGGGTGAATCAGAAGAAGTAGACGAAGGAGAAGGAGAAGGTGAAGTCTGGAGGGTGAATCAGAAGAAGCAGAAGAAGGAGAAGGAGAAGGTGAAGTCTGGAGGGTGAATCAGAAGAAGTAGAAGAAGGAGAAGGAGAAGGTGAAGTCTGGAGGGTGAATCAGAAGAAGCAGAAGAAGGAGAAGGAGAAGGTGAAGTCTGGAGGGTGAATCAGAAGAAGCAGAAGAAGGAGAAGGAGAAGGTGAAGTCTGGAGGGTGAAACAGAAGAAGCAGAAGAAGGAGAAGGAGAAGGTGAAGTCAGGAGGGTGAATCAGAAGAAGCAGAAGAAGGAGAAGGAGAAGGTGAAGTAAGGAGGGTGAATCAGAAGAAGCAGAAGAAGGAGAAGGAGAAGGTGAAGTCTGGAGTGTGAAGCAGAAGAAGCAAAAGAAGGAGAAGGAGAAGGTGAAGTCTGGAGGGTGAATCAGAAGAAGTAGAAGAAGGAGAAGGAGAAGGTGAAGTCTGGAGGGTGAAGCAGAAAAGTAGAAGAAGGAGAAGGAGAAGGTGTAGTCTGGAGGGTGAATCAGAAGAAGTAGACGAAGGAGAAGGAGAAGGTGAAGTCTGGAGGGTGAATCAGAAGAAGCAGAAGAAGGAGAAGGAGAAGGTGAAGTCTGGAGGGTGAATCAGAAGAAGTAGAAGAAGGAGAAGGAGAAGGTGAAGTCTGGAGGGTGAATCAGAAGAAGCAGAAGAAGGAGAAGGAGAAGGTGAAGTCTGGAGGGTGAATCAGAAGAAGCAGAAGAAGGAGAAGGAGAAGGTGAAGTCTGGAGGGTGAAACAGAAGAAGCAGAAGAAGGAGAAGGAGAAGGTGAAGTCAGGAGGGTGAATCAGAAGAAGCAGAAGAAGGAGAAGGAGAAGGTGAAGTAAGGAGGGTGAATCAGAAGAAGCAGAAGAAGGAGAAGGAGAAGGTGAAGTCTGGAGTGTGAAGCAGAAGAAGCAAAAGAAGGAGAAGGAGAAGGTGAAGTCTGGAGGGTGAATCAGAAGAAGTAGAAGAAGGAGAAGGAGAAGGTGAAGTCTGGAGGGTGAAGCAGAAAAGTAGAAGAAGGAGAAGGAGAAGGTGAAGTCAGGAGGGTGAATCAGAAGAAGTAGAAGAAGGAGAAGGAGAAGGTGAAGTCAGGAGGGTGAATCAGAAGAAGCAGAAGAAGGAGAAGGAGAAGGTGAAGTCTGGAGGGTGAATCAGAAGAATCAGAAGAAGGAGAAGGAGGAGGTGAAGTCTGGAGGGTGAATCAGAAGAAGCAGAAGAAAGAGAAGGAGAAGGTGAAGTCTGGAGGGTGAATCAGAAGAAGCAGAAGAAGGAGAAGGAGAAGGTGAAGTCTGGAGGTTGAATCAGAAGAAGTATTAGAAGGAGAAGGAGAAGGTGAAGTCTGGAGGGTGAATCAGAAGAAGCAGAAGAAGGAGAAGGAGAAGGTGAAGTCTGGAGGGTGAATCAGAAGAAGCAGAAGAAGGAGAAGGAGAAGGTGAAGTCTGGAGGGTGAAACAGAAGAAGCAGAATAAGGAGAAGGAGAAGGTGAAGTCAGGAGGGTGAATCAGAAGAAGCAGAAGAAGGAGAAGGAGAAGGTGAAGTAAGGAGGGTGAATCAGAAGAAGCAGAAGAAGGAGAAGGAGAAGGTGAAGTCTGGAGTGTGAAGCAGAAGAAGCAAAAGAAGGAGAAGGAGAAGGTGAAGTCTGGAGGGTGAATCAGAAGAAGTAGAAGAAGGAGAAGGAGAAGGTGAAGTCTGGAGGGTGAAGCAGAAGAAGTAGAAGAAGGAGAAGGAGAAGGTGAAGTCAGGAGGGTGAATCAGAAGAAGTAGAAGAAGGAGAAGGAGAAGGTGAAGTCAGGAGGGTGAATCAGAAGAAGCAGAAGAAGGAGAAGGAGAAGGTGAAGTCTGGAGGGTGAATCAGAAGAATCAGAAGAAGGAGAAGGAGAAGGTGAAGTCTGGAGGGTGAATCAGAAGAAGCAGAAGAAAGAGAAGGAGAAGGTGAAGTCTGGAGGGTGAATCAGAAGAAGTAGAAGAAGGAGAAGGAGAAGGTGAAGTCTGGAGGGTGAATCAGAAAAAGCAGGAGAAGGAGAAGGAGAAGGTGAAGTCTGGAGGGTGAATCAGAAGAAGCAGAAGAAGGAGAAGGAGAAGGTGAAGTCTGGAGGGAGAATCAGAAGAAGCAGAAGAAGGAGAAGGAGAAGGTGAAGTCTGGAGGGTGAATCAGAAGAAGCAGAATAAGGAGAAGGAGAAGGTGAAGTCTGGAGGGTGAATCAGAAGAAGCAGAAAAAGGAGAAGGAGAAGGTGAAGTCTGAAGGGTGAATCAGAAGAAGTAGAAGAAGGAGAAGGAGAAGGTGAAGTCTGGAGGGTGAAGCAGAAGAAGTAGAAGAAGGAGAAGGAGAAGGTGAAGTCAGGAGGGTGAATCAGAAGAAGTAGAAGAAGGAGAAGGAGAAGGTGAAGTCAGGAGGGTGAATCAGAAGAAGCAGAAGAAGGAGAAGGAGAAGGTGAAGTCTGGAGGGTGAATAAGAAGAATCAGAAGAAGGAGAAGGAGAAGGTGAAGTCTGGAGGGTGAATCAGAAGAAGCAGAAGAAAGAGAAGGAGAAGGTGAAGTCTGGAGGGTGAAGCAGAAGAAACAGAAGAAGGAGAAGGAGAAGGTGAAGACTGGAGGGTGAATGAGAAGAAGTAGAAGAAGGAGAAGGAGAAGGTGAAGTCTGGAGGGTGAATCAGAAGAAGTAGAAGAAGGAGAAGGAGAAGGTGAAGTCTGGAGGGTGAATCAGAAGAAGCAGAAGAAGGAGAAGGAGAAGGTGAAGTCTGGAGGGTGAATCAGAAGAAGCAGAAGAAGGAGAAGGAGAAGATGAAGTCTGGATGGTGAATCAGAAGAAGTAGAAGAAGGAGAAGGAGAAGGTGAGGTCTGGAGGGTGAATCAGAAGAAGCAGAAGAAGGAGAAGGAGAAGGTGAAGTCTGGAGGGTGAATCAGAAGAAGCAGAAGAAGGAGAAGGAGAAGGTGAAGTCTGGAGGGTGAATCAGAAGAAGCAGAAGAAGGAGAAGGAGAAGGTGAAGTCAGGAGGGTGAATCAGAAGAAGCAGAAGAAGGAGAAGGAGAAGGTGAAGTTAGGAGGGTGAATCAGAAGAAGCAGAAGAAGGAGAAGGAGCAGGTGATGTCAGGGGGATGAAGCAGAAGAAGTAGAAGAAGGAGAAGGAGAAGGTGAAGTCAGGACGGTGAAGCAGAAGAAGCAGAAGAAGGAGAAGGAGAAGGTGAAGTCTGGAGGGTGAATCAGAAGAAGTAGAAGTAGGAGAAGGAGAAGGTCAAGTCTGGAGGGTGAATCAGAAGAAGTAGAATAAGGAGAAGGAGAAGGTGAAGTCTGGAGGGTGAAGCAGAAGAAGTAGAAGAAGGAGAAGGAGAAGGTGAAGTCAGGAGGGTGAATCAGAAGAAGTAGAAGAAGGAGAAGGAGAAGGTGAAGTCAGGAGGGTGAATCAGAAGAAGCAGAAGAAGGAGAAGAAGAAGGTGAAGTCTGGAGGGTGAATCAGAAGAATCAGAAGAAGGAGAAGGAGAAGGTGAAGTCTGGAGGGTGAATCAGAAGAAGCAGAAGAAAGAGAAGGAGAAGGTGAAGTCTGGAGGGTGAATAAAAGAAGTAGAAGAAGGAGAAGGAGAAGGTGAAGTCTGGAGGGTGAATCAGAAGAAGCAGAAGAAGGAGAAGGAGAAGGTGAAGTCTGGAGGGTGAATCAGAAGAAGTAGAAGAAGGAGAAGGAGAAGGTGAAGTCTGGAGGGTGAATCAGAAGAAGTAGAAGAAGGAGAAGGAGAAGGTCAAGTCTGGAGGGTGAATCAGAAGAAGTAGAATAAGGAGAAGGAGAAGGTGAAGTCTGGAGGGTGAAGCAGAAGAAGTAGAAGAAGGAGAAGGAGAAGGTGAAGTCAGGAGGGTGAATCAGAAGAAGTAGAAGAAGGAGAAGGAGAAGGTGAAGTCAGGAGGGTGAATCAGAAGAAGCAGAAGAAGGAGAAGGAGAAGGTGAAGTCTGGAGGGTGAATAAGAAGAATCAGAAGAAGGAGAAGGAGAAGGTGAAGTCTGGAGGGTGAATCAGAAGAAGCAGAAGAAAGAGAAGGAGAAGGTGAAGTCTGGAGGGTGATTCAGAAGAAGTAGAATAAGGAGAAGGAGAAGGTGAAGTCTGGAGGGTGAATCAGAAGAAGTAGAAGAAGGAGAAGGAGATGGTGAAGTCTGGAGGGTGAAGCAGAAGAAGTAGAAGAAGGAGAAGGAGAAGGTGAAGTCAGGAGGGTGAATCAGAAGAATAGAAGAAGGAGAAGGAGAAGGTGAAGTCAGGAGGGTGAATCAGAAGAAGCAGAAGAAGGAGAAGGAGAAGGTGAAGTCTGGAGGGTGAATCAGAAGAATCAGAAGAAGGAGAAGGAGAAGGTGAAGTCTGGAGGGTGAATCAGAAGAAGCAGAGGAAGGAGAAGGAGAAGGTGAAGTCTGGAGGGTGAATCAGAAGAAGCAGAATAAGGAGAAGGAGAAGGTGAAGTCTGGAGGGTGAATCAGAAGAAGCAGAATAAGGAGAAGGAGAAGGTGAAGTCTGGAGGGTGAATCAGAAGAAGCAGAAGAAGGAGAAGGAGAAGATGAAGTCTGGAGGGAGAAGCAGAAGAAGTAGAAGAAGGAGAAGGAGAAGGTGAAGTCTGGAGGGTGAATCAGAAGAAGTAGAAGAAGGAGAAGGAGAAGGTGAAGTCTGGAGGGTGAATCAGAAGAAGTAGAAGAAGGAGAAGGAGAAGGTGAAGTCTGGAGGGTGAATCAGAAGAAACAGAAGAAGGAGAAGGAGAAGGTGAAGTCTGGAGGGTGAATCAGAAGAAGTAGAAGAAGGAGAAGGAGAAGGTGTAGTCTGGAGGGTGAATCAGAAGAAGTAGACGAAGGAGAAGGAGAAGGTGAAGTCTGGAGGGTGAACCCGAAGAAGCAGAAGAAGGAGAAGGAGAAGGTGAAGTCTGGAGGTTGAATCAGAAGAAGTATTAGAAGGAGAAGGAGAAGGTGAAGTCTGGAGGGTGAATCAGAAGAAGCAGAAGAAGGAGAAGGAGAAGGTGAAGTTAGGAGGGTGAATCAGAAGAAGCAGAAGAAGGAGAAGGAGCAGGTGATGTCAGGGGGATGAAGCAGAAGAAGTAGAAGAAGGAGAAGGAGAAGGTGAAGTCAGGACGGTGAAGCAGAAGAAGCAGAAGAAGGAGAAGGAGAAGGTGAAGTCTGGAGGGTGAATCAGAAGAAGTAGAAGTAGGAGAAGGAGAAGGTCAAGTCTGGAGGGTGAATCAGAAGAAGTAGAATAAGGAGAAGGAGAAGGTGAAGTCTGGAGGGTGAAGCAGAAGAAGTAGAAGAAGGAGAAGGAGAAGGTGAAGTCAGGAGGGTGAATCAGAAGAAGTAGAAGAAGGAGAAGGAGAAGGTGAAGTCAGGAGGGTGAATCAGAAGAAGCAGAAGAAGGAGAAGAAGAAGGTGAAGTCTGGAGGGTGAATCAGAAGAATCAGAAGAAGGAGAAGGAGAAGGTGAAGTCTGGAGGGTGAATCAGAAGAAGCAGAAGAAAGAGAAGGAGAAGGTGAAGTCTGGAGGGTGAATAAAAGAAGTAGAAGAAGGAGAAGGAGAAGGTGAAGTCTGGAGGGTGAATCAGAAGAAGCAGAAGAAGGAGAAGGAGAAGGTGAAGTCTGGAGGGTGAATCAGAAGAAGTAGAAGAAGGAGAAGGAGAAGGTGAAGTCTGGAGGGTGAATCAGAAGAAGTAGAAGAAGGAGAAGGAGAAGGTCAAGTCTGGAGGGTGAATCAGAAGAAGTAGAATAAGGAGAAGGAGAAGGTGAAGTCTGGAGGGTGAAGCAGAAGAAGTAGAAGAAGGAGAAGGAGAAGGTGAAGTCAGGAGGGTGAATCAGAAGAAGTAGAAGAAGGAGAAGGAGATGGTGAAGTCTGGAGGGTGAATAAGAAGAATCAGAAGAAGGAGAAGGAGAAGATGAAGTCTGGAGGGTGAATCAGAAGAAGCAGAAGAAAGAGAAGGAGAAGGTGAAGTCTGGAGGGTGATTCAGAAGAAGTAGAATAAGGAGAAGGAGAAGGTGAAGTCTGGAGGGTGAATCAGAAGAAGTAGAAGAAGGAGAAGGAGATTGTGAAGTCTGGAGGGTGAAGCAGAAGAAGTAGAAGAAGGAGAAGGAGAAGGTGAAGTCAGGAGGGTGAATCAGAAGAATAGAAGAAGGAGAAGGAGAAGGTGAAGTCAGGAGGGTGAATCAGAAGAAGCAGAAGAAGGAGAAGGAGAAGGTGAAGTCTGGAGGGTGAATCAGAAGAATCAGAAGAAGGAGAAGGAGAAGGTGAAGTCTGGAGGGTGAATCAGAAGAAGCAGAGGAAGGAGAAGGAGAAGGTGAAGTCTGGAGGGTGAATCAGAAGAAGCAGAATAAGGAGAAGGAGAAGGTGAAGTCTGGAGGGTGAATCAGAAGAAGCAGAATAAGGAGAAGGAGAAGGTGAAGTCTGGAGGGTGAATCAGAAGAAGCAGAAGAAGGAGAAGGAGAAGATGAAGTCTGGAGGGAGAAGCAGAAGAAGTAGAAGAAGGAGAAGGAGAAGGTGAAGTCTGGAGGGTGAATCAGAAGAAGTAGAAGAAGGAGAAGGAGAAGGTGAAGTCTGGAGGGTGAATCAGAAGAAGTAGAAGAAGGAGAAGGAGAAGGTGAAGTCTGGAGGGTGAATCAGAAGAAACAGAAGAAGGAGAAGGAGAAGGTGAATTCTGGAGGGTGAATCAGAAGAAGTAGAAGAAGGAGAAGGAGAAGGTGTAGTCTGGAGGGTGAATCAGAAGAAGTAGACGAAGGAGAAGGAGAAGGTGAAGTCTGGAGGGTGAACCCGAAGAAGCAGAAGAAGGAGAAGGAGAAGGTGAAGTCTGGAGGTTGAATCAGAAGAAGTATTAGAAGGAGAAGGAGAAGGTGAAGTCTGGAGGGTGAATCAGAAGAAGCAGAAGAAGGAGAAGGAGAAGGTGAAGTCTGGAGGGTGAATCAGAAGAAGCAGAAGAAGGAGAAGGAGAAGGTGAAGTCTGGAGGGTGAAACAGAAGAAGCAGAATAAGGAGAAGGAGAAGGTGAAGTCAGGAGGGTGAATCAGAAGAAGCAGAAGAAGGAGAAGGAGAAGGTGAAGTAAGGAGGGTGAATCAGAAGAAGCAGAAGAAGGAGAAGGAGAAGGTGAAGTCTGGAGTGTGAAGCAGAAGAAGCAAAAGAAGGAGAAGGAGAAGGTGAAGTCTGGAGGGTGAATCAGAAGAAGTAGAAGAAGGAGAAGGAGAAGGTGAAGTCTGGAGGGTGAAGCAGAAGAAGTAGAAGAAGGAGAAGGAGAAGGTGAAGTCAGGAGGGTGAATCAGAAGAAGTAGAAGAAGGAGAAGGAGAAGGTGAAGTCAGGAGGGTGAATCAGAAGAAGCAGAAGAAGGAGAAGGAGAAGGTGAAGTCTGGAGGGTGAATCAGAAGAATCAGAAGAAGGAGAAGGAGAAGGTGAAGTCTGGAGGGTGAATCAGAAGAAGCAGAAGAAGGAGAAGGAGAAGGTGAAGTCTGGAGGGTGAATCAGAAGAAGCAGAAGAAGGAGAAGGAGAAGGTGAAGTCTGGAGGGTGAAACAGAAGAAGCAGAATAAGGAGAAGGAGAAGGTGAAGTCAGGAGGGTGAATCAGAAGAAGCAGAAGAAGGAGAAGGAGAAGGTGAAGTAAGGAGGGTGAATCAGAAGAAGCAGAAGAAGGAGAAGGAGAAGGTGAAGTCTGGAGTGTGAAGCAGAAGAAGCAAAAGAAGGAGAAGGAGTAGGTGAAGTCTGGAGGGTGAATCAGAAGAAGTAGAAGAAGGAGAAGGAGAAGGTGAAGTCTGGAGGGTGAAGCAGAAGAAGTAGAAGAAGGAGAAGGAGAAGGTGAAGTCAGGAGGGTGAATCAGAAGAAGTAGAAGAAGGAGAAGGAGAAGGTGAAGTCAGGAGGGTGAATCAGAAGAAGCAGAAGAAGGAGAAGGAGAAGGTGAAGTCTGGAGGGTGAATCAGAAGAATCAGAAGAAGGAGAAGGAGAAGGTGAAGTCTGGAGGGTGAATCAGAAGAAGCAGAAGAAAGAGAAGGAGAAGGTGAAGTCTGGAGGGTGAATCAGAAGAAGTAGAAGAAGGAGAAGGAGAAGGTGAAGTCTGGAGGGTGAATCAGAAAAAGCAGGAGAAGGAGAAGGAGAAGGTGAAGTCTGGAGGGTGAATCAGAAGAAGCAGAAGAAGGAGAAGGAGAAGGTGAAGTCTGGAGGGAGAATCAGAAGAAGCAGAAGAAGGAGAAGGAGAAGGTGATGTCTGGAGGGTGAATCAGAAGAAGCAGAAAAAGGAGAAGGAGAAGGTGAAGTCTGAAGGGTGAATCAGAAGAAGTAGAAGAAGGAGAAGGAGAAGGTGAAGTCTGGAGGGTGAAGCAGAAGAAGTAGAAGAAGGAGAAGGAGAAGGTGAAGTCAGGAGGGTGAATCAGAAGAAGTAGAAGAAGGAGAAGGAGAAGGTGAAGTCAGGAGGGTGAATCAGAAGAAGCAGAAGAAGGAGAAGGAGAAGGTGAAGTCTGGAGGGTGAATCAGAAGAATCAGAAGAAGGAGAAGGAGAAGGTGAAGTCTGGAGGGTGAATCAGAAGAAGCAGAAGAAAGAGAAGGAGAAGGTGAAGTCTGGAGGGTGAAGCAGAAGAAACAGAAGAAGGAGAAGGAGAAGGTGAAGACTGGAGGGTGAATCAGAAGAAGTAGAAGAAGGAGAAGGAGAAGGTGAAGTCTGGAGGGTGAATCAGAAGAAGTAGAAGAAGGAGAAGGAGAAGGTGAAGTCTGGAGGGTGAATCAGAAGAAGCAGAAGAAGGAGAAGGAGAAGGTGAAGTCTGGAGGGTGAATCAGAAGAAGCAGAAGAAGGAGAAGGAGAAGATGAAGTCTGGAGGGTGAATCAGAAGAAGTAGAAGAAGGAGAAGGAGAAGGTGAGGTCTGGAGGGTGAATCAGAAGAAGCAGAAGAAGGAGAAGGAGAAGGTGAAGTCTGGAGGGTGAATCAGAAGAAGCAGAAGAAGGAGAAGGAGAAGGTGAAGTCTGGAGGGTGAATCAGAAGAAGCAGAAGAAGGAGAAGGAGAAGGTGAAGTCAGGAGGGTGAATCAGAAGAAGCAGAAGAAGGAGAAGGAGAAGGTGAAGTTAGGAGGGTGAATCAGAAGAAGCAGAAGAAGGAGAAGGAGCAGGTGATGTCAGGGGGATGAAGCAGAAGAAGTAGAAGAAGGAGAAGGAGAAGGTGAAGTCAGGACGGTGAAGCAGAAGAAGCAGAAGAAGGAGAAGGAGAAGGTGAAGTCTGGAGGGTGAATCAGAAGAAGCAGAAGAAGGAGAAGGAGAAGGTGAAGTCTGGAGGGTGAATCAGAAGAAGCAGAAGAAGGAGAAGGAGAAGGTGAAGTCTGGAGGGTGAAACAGAAGAAGCAGAATAAGGAGAAGGAGAAGGTGAAGTCAGGAGGGTGAATCAGAAGAAGCAGAAGAAGGAGAAGGAGAAGGTGAAGTAAGGAGGGTGAATCAGAAGAAGCAGAAGAAGGAGAAGGAGAAGGTGAAGTCTGGAGTGTGAAGCAGAAGAAGCAAAAGAAGGAGAAGGAGTAGGTGAAGTCTGGAGGGTGAATCAGAAGAAGTAGAAGAAGGAGAAGGAGAAGGTGAAGTCTGGAGGGTGAAGCAGAAGAAGTAGAAGAAGGAGAAGGAGAAGGTGAAGTCAGGAGGGTGAATCAGAAGAAGTAGAAGAAGGAGAAGGAGAAGGTGAAGTCAGGAGGGTGAATCAGAAGAAGCAGAAGAAGGAGAAGGAGAAGGTGAAGTCTGGAGGGTGAATCAGAAGAATCAGAAGAAGGAGAAGGAGAAGGTGAAGTCTGGAGGGTGAATCAGAAGAAGCAGAAGAAAGAGAAGGAGAAGGTGAAGTCTGGAGGGTGAATCAGAAGAAGTAGAAGAAGGAGAAGGAGAAGGTGAAGTCTGGAGGGTGAATCAGAAAAAGCAGGAGAAGGAGAAGGAGAAGGTGAAGTCTGGAGGGTGAATCAGAAGAAGCAGAAGAAGGAGAAGGAGAAGGTGAAGTCTGGAGGGAGAATCAGAAGAAGCAGAAGAAGGAGAAGGAGAAGGTGATGTCTGGAGGGTGAATCAGAAGAAGCAGAAAAAGGAGAAGGAGAAGGTGAAGTCTGAAGGGTGAATCAGAAGAAGTAGAAGAAGGAGAAGGAGAAGGTGAAGTCTGGAGGGTGAAGCAGAAGAAGTAGAAGAAGGAGAAGGAGAAGGTGAAGTCAGGAGGGTGAATCAGAAGAAGTAGAAGAAGGAGAAGGAGAAGGTGAAGTCAGGAGGGTGAATCAGAAGAAGCAGAAGAAGGAGAAGGAGAAGGTGAAGTCTGGAGGGTGAATCAGAAGAATCAGAAGAAGGAGAAGGAGAAGGTGAAGTCTGGAGGGTGAATCAGAAGAAGCAGAAGAAAGAGAAGGAGAAGGTGAAGTCTGGAGGGTGAAGCAGAAGAAACAGAAGAAGGAGAAGGAGAAGGTGAAGACTGGAGGGTGAATCAGAAGAAGTAGAAGAAGGAGAAGGAGAAGGTGAAGTCTGGAGGGTGAATCAGAAGAAGTAGAAGAAGGAGAAGGAGAAGGTGAAGTCTGGAGGGTGAATCAGAAGAAGCAGAAGAAGGAGAAGGAGAAGGTGAAGTCTGGAGGGTGAATCAGAAGAAGCAGAAGAAGGAGAAGGAGAAGATGAAGTCTGGAGGGTGAATCAGAAGAAGTAGAAGAAGGAGAAGGAGAAGGTGAGGTCTGGAGGGTGAATCAGAAGAAGCAGAAGAAGGAGAAGGAGAAGGTGAAGTCTGGAGGGTGAATCAGAAGAAGCAGAAGAAGGAGAAGGAGAAGGTGAAGTCTGGAGGGTGAATCAGAAGAAGCAGAAGAAGGAGAAGGAGAAGGTGAAGTCAGGAGGGTGAATCAGAAGAAGCAGAAGAAGGAGAAGGAGAAGGTGAAGTTAGGAGGGTGAATCAGAAGAAGCAGAAGAAGGAGAAGGAGCAGGTGATGTCAGGGGGATGAAGCAGAAGAAGTAGAAGAAGGAGAAGGAGAAGGTGAAGTCAGGACGGTGAAGCAGAAGAAGCAGAAGAAGGAGAAGGAGAAGGTGAAGTCTGGAGGGTGAATCAGAAGAAGTAGAAGTAGGAGAAGGAGAAGGTCAAGTCTGGAGGGTGAATCAGAAGAAGTAGAATAAGGAGAAGGAGAAGGTGAAGTCTGGAGGGTGAAGCAGAAGAAGTAGAAGAAGGAGAAGGAGAAGGTGAAGTCAGGAGGGTGAATCAGAAGAAGTAGAAGAAGGAGAAGGAGAAGGTGAAGTCAGGAGGGTGAATCAGAAGAAGCAGAAGAAGGAGAAGAAGAAGGTGAAGTCTGGAGGGTGAATCAGAAGAATCAGAAGAAGGAGAAGGAGAAGGTGAAGTCTGGAGGGTGAATCAGAAGAAGCAGAAGAAAGAGAAGGAGAAGGTGAAGTCTGGAGGGTGAATAAAAGAAGTAGAAGAAGGAGAAGGAGAAGGTGAAGTCTGGAGGGTGAATCAGAAGAAGCAGAAGAAGGAGAAGGAGAAGGTGAAGTCTGGAGGGTGAATCAGAAGAAGTAGAAGAAGGAGAAGGAGAAGGTGAAGTCTGGAGGGTGAATCAGAAGAAGTAGAAGAAGGAGAAGGAGAAGGTCAAGTCTGGAGGGTGAATCAGAAGAAGTAGAATAAGGAGAAGGAGAAGGTGAAGTCTGGAGGGTGAAGCAGAAGAAGTAGAAGAAGGAGAAGGAGAAGGTGAAGTCAGGAGGGTGAATCAGAAGAAGTAGAAGAAGGAGAAGGAGAAGGTGAAGTCAGGAGGGTGAATCAGAAGAAGCAGAAGAAGGAGAAGGAGAAGGTGAAGTCTGGAGGGTGAATAAGAAGAATCAGAAGAAGGAGAAGGAGAAGGTGAAGTCTGGAGGGTGAATCAGAAGAAGCAGAAGAAACAGAAGGAGAAGGTGAAGTCTGGAGGGTGATTCAGAAGAAGTAGAATAAGGAGAAGGAGAAGGTGAAGTCTGGAGGGTGAATCAGAAGAAGTAGAAGAAGGAGAAGGAGATGGTGAAGTCTGGAGGGTGAAGCAGAAGAAGTAGAAGAAGGAGAAGGAGAAGGTGAAGTCAGGAGGGTGAATCAGAAGAATAGAAGAAGGAGAAGGAGAAGGTGAAGTCAGGAGGGTGAATCAGAAGAATCAGAAGAAGGAGAAGTAGAAGGTGAAGTCTGGAGGGTGAATCAGAAGAAGCAGAAGAAAGAGAAGGAGAAGGTGAAGTCTGGAGGGTGAAGCAGAAGAAACAGAAGAAGGAGAAGGAGAAGGTGAAGTCTGGAGGGTGAATCAGAAGAAGCAGAATAAGGAGAAGGAGAAGGTGAAGTCTGGAGGGTGAATCAGAAGAAGCAGAAAAAGGAGAAGGAGAAGGTGAAGTCTGAAGGGTGAATCAGAAGAAGTAGAAGAAGGAGAAGGAGAAGGTGAAGTCTGGAGGGTGAAGCAGAAGAAGTAGAAGAAGGAGAAGGAGAAGGTGAAGTCAGGAGGGTGAATCAGAAGAAGTAGAAGAAGGAGAAGGAGAAGGTGAAGTCAGGAGGGTGAATCAGAAGAAGCAGAAGAAGGAGAAGGAGAAGGTGAAGTCTGGAGGGTGAATCAGAAGAATCAGAAGAAGGAGAAGGAGAAGGTGAAGTCTGGAGGGTGAATCAGAAGAAGCAGAAGAAAGAGAAGGAGAAGGTGAAGTCTGGAGGGTGAAGCAGAAGAAGTAGAAGAAGGAGAAGGAGAAGGTGAAGTCAGGAGGGTGAATCAGAAGAAGTAGAAGAAGGAGAAGGAGAATGTGAAGTCAGGAGGGTGAATCAGAAGAAGCAGAAGAAGGAGAAGAAGAAGGTGAAGTCTGGAGGGTGAATCAGAAGAATCAGAAGAAGGAGAAGGAGAAGGTGAAGTCTGGAGGGTGAATCAGAAGAAGCAGAAGAAAGAGAAGGAGAAGGTGAAGTCTGGAGGGTGAATCAGAAGAAGTAGAAGAAGGAGAAGGAGAAGGTGAAGTCTGGAGTGTGAATCAGAAGAAGCAGAAGAAGGAGAAGGAGAAGGTGAAGTCTGGAGGGTGAATCAGAAGAAGCAGAATAAGGAGAAGGAGAAGGTGAAGTCTGGAGGGTGAATCAGAAGAAGCAGAAGAAGGAGACGGAGAAGGTGAAGTCTGGAGGGTGAATCAGAAGAAATAGAAGAAGGAGAAGGAGAAGGTGAAGTCTGGAGGGTGAAGCAGAAGAAGTAGAAGAAGGAGAAGGAGAAGGTGAAGTCAGGAGGGTGAATCAGAAGAAGTAGAAGAAGGAGAAGGAGAAGGTGAAGTCAGGAGGGTGAATCAGAAGAAGCAGAAGAAGGAGAAGGAGAAGGTGAAGTCTGGAGGGTGAATCAGAAGAATCAGAAGAAGGAGAAGGAGAAGGTGAAGTCTGGAGGGTGAATCAGAAGAAGCAGAGGAAGGAGAAGGAGAAGGTGAAGTCTGGAGGGTGAATCAGAAGAAGCAGAATAAGGAGAAGGAGAAGGTGAAGTCTGGAGGGTGAATCAGAAGAAGCAGAATAAGGAGAAGGAGAAGGTGAAGTCTGGAGGGTGAATCAGAAGAAGCAGAAGAAGGAGAAGGAGAAGATGAAGTCTGGAGGGTGAAGCAGAAGAAGTAGAAGAAGGAGAAGGAGAAGGTGAAGTCTGGAGGGTGAAGCAGAAGAAGTAGAAGAAGGAGAAGGAGAAGGTGAAGTCAGGAGGGTGAATCAGAAGAAGCAGAAGAAGGAGAAGGAGAAGGTGAAGTCTGGAGGGTGAATCAGAAGAATCAGAAGAAGGAGAAGGAGAAGGTGAAGTCTGGAGGGTGAATCAGAAGAAGCAGAAGAAAGAGAAGGAGAAGGTGAAGTCTGGAGGGTGAAGCAGAAGAAACAGAAGAAGGAGAAGGAGAAGGTGAAGACTGGAGGGTGAATCAGAAGAATACAAGAAGGAGAAGGAGAAGGTGAAGTCTGGAGGGTGAATCAGAAGAAGTAGAAGAAGGAGAAGGAGAAGGTGAAGTCTGGAGGGTGAATCAGAAGTAGTGGAAGAAGGAGAAGGAGAAGGTGAAGTCTGGACGGTGAATCAGAAGAAACAGAAGAAGGAGAAGGAGAAGGTGAAGTCTGGAGGGTGAATCAGAAGAAGTAGAAGAAGGAGAAGCAGAAGGTGTAGTCTGGAGGGTGAATCAGAAGAAGTAGACGAAGGAGAAGGAGAAGGTGAAGTCTGGAGGGTGAATCAGAAGAAGCAGAAGAAGGAAATGGAGAAGGTGAAGTCTGGAGGGTGAATCAGAAGAAGTAGAAGAAGGAGAAGGAGAAGCTGAAGTCTGGAGGGTGAATCAGAAGAAGCAGAAGAAGGAGAAGAAGAAGGTGAAGTCTGGAGGGTGAATCAGAAGAAGCAGAAGAAGGAGAAGGAGAAGGAGAAGTCTCGAGGGTGAATCAGAAGAAGCAGAAGAAGGAGAAGGAGAAGGTGAAGTCTGGAGGGTGAAGCAGAAGAAGCAGAAGAAGGAGAAGGAGAAGGTGAAGTCAGGATGGTGAATCAGAAGAAGTAGAAGAAGGAGAAGGAGAAGGTGAAGTCAGGAGGGTGATTCAGAAGAAGCAGAAGAAGGAGAAGGAGAAGGTGAAGTCTGGAGGGTGAATCAGAAGAATCAGAAGAAGGAGAAGGTGAAGTCTGGAGGGTGGATCAGAAGAAGCCGAAGAAGGAGAAGGAGAAGGTGAAGTCTGGAGGGTGAATCAGAAGAAGCAGAAGAAGGAGAAGGAGAAGGTGAAGTCAGGAGGGTGAATCAGAAGAAGCAGAAGAAGGAGAAGGAGAAGGTGAAGTTAGGAGGGTGAATCAGAAGAAGCAGAAGAAGGAGAAGGAGCAGGTGATGTCAGCGGGATGAAGCAGAAGAAGTAGAAGAAGGAGAAGGAGAAGGTGAAGTCAGGACGGTGAAGCAGAAGAAGCAGAAGAAGGAGAAGGAGAATGTGAAGTCTGGAGGGTGAATCAGAATAAGTAGAGGAAGGAGAAGGAGAAGGTCAAGTCTGGAGGGTGAATCAGAAGAAGTAGAAGAAGGAGAAGGAGAAGGTGAAGTCTGGAGGGTGTAGCAGAAGAAGTAGAAGAAGGAGAAGGAGAAGGTGAAGTCAGGAGGGTGAATCAGAAGAAGTAGAAGAAGGAGAAGGAGAAGGTGAAGTCAGGAGGGTGAATCAGGAGAAGCAGAAGAAGGAGAAGGAGAAGGTGAAGTCTGGAGGGTGAATCAGAAGAAGTAGAGGAAGGAGAAGGAGAAGGTGTTGTCTGGAGGGTGAATCAGAAGAAGTAGACGAAGGAGAAGGAGAAGGTGAAGTCTGGAGGGTGAATCAGAAGAAGCAGAAGAAGGAGAAGGAGAAGGTGAAGTCTGGAGGGTGAATCAGAAGAAGCAGAAGAAGGAGAAGGAGAAGGTGAAGTCTGGAGGGTGAATCAGAAGAAGCAGAATATGGAGAAGGAGAAGGTGAATTCTGAAGGGTGAATCAGAAGAAGTAGAAGAAGGAGAAGGAGAAGGTGAAGTCTGGAGGGTGAAGCAGAAGAAGTAGAAGAAGGAGAAGGAGAAGGTGAAGTCAGGAGGGTGAATCAGAAGAAGTAGAAGAAAGAGAAGGAGAAGGTGAAGTCAGGAGGGTGAATCAGAAGAAGCAGAAGAAGGAGAAGGAGAAGGTGAAGTCTGGAGGGTGAATCAGAAGAATCAGAAGAAGGAGAAGGAGAAGGTGAAGTCTGGAGGGTGAATCAGAAGAAGCAGAAGAAAGAGAAGGAGAAGGTGAAGTCTGGAGGGTGAAGCAGAAGAAACAGAAGAAGGAGAAGGAGAAGGTGAAGACTGGAGGGTGAATCAGAAGAAGTAGAAGAAGGAGAAGGAGAAGGTGAAGTCTGGAGGGTGAATCAGAAGAAGTAGAAGAAGGAGAAGGAGAAGGTGATGTCTGGAGGGTGAATCAGAAGAAGCAGAAAAAAGAGAAGGAGAAGGTGAAGTCTGGAGGGTGAAGCAGAAGTAACAGAAGAAGGAGAAGGAGAAGGTGAAGACTGGAGGGTGAATCAGAAGAAGTAGAAGAAGGAGAAGGAGAAGGTGAAGTCTGGAGGGTGAATCAGAAGAAACAGAAGAAGGAGAAGGAGAAGGTGAAGACTGGAGGGTGAATCAGAAGATGCAGAAGAAAGAGAAGGAGAATGTGAAGTCTGGAGGGTGAAGCAGAAGAAACAGAAGAAGGAGAAGGAGAAGGTGAAGACTGGAGGGTGAATCAGAAGAAGTAGAAGAAGGAGAAGGAGAAGGTGAAGTCTGGAGGGTGAATCAGAAGAAGTAGAAGAAGGAGAAGGAGAAGGTGAAGTCTGGAGGGTGAATCAGAAGAAGCAGAAGAAGGAGAAGGAGAAGGTGAAGTCTGGAGGGTGAATCAGAAGAAGCAGAAGAAGGAGAAGGAGAAGATGAAGTCTGGAGGGTGAATCAGAAGAAGTAGAAGAAGGAGAAGGAGAAGGTGAGGTCTGGAGGGTGAATCAGAAGAAGCAGAAGAAGGAGAAGGAGAAGGTGAAGTCTGGAGGGTGAATCAGAAGAAGCAGAAGAAGGAGAAGGAGAAGGTGATGTCTGGAGGGTGAATCAGAAGAAGCAGAAGAAGGAGAAGGAGAAGGTGAAGTCAGGAGGGGGAATCAGAAGAAGCAGAAGAAGGAGAAGGAGAAGGTGAAGTTAGGAGGGTGAATCAGAAGAAGCAGAAGAAGGAGAAGGAGCAGGTGATGTCAGGGGGATGAAGCAGAAGAAGTATAAGAAGGAGAAGGAGAAGGTGAAGTCAGGACGGTGAAGCAGAAGAAGCAGAAGAAGGAGAAGGAGAAGGTGAAGTCTGGAGGGTGAATCAGAAGAAGTAGAAGAAGGAGAAGGAGAAGGTCAAGTCTGGAGGGTGAATCAGAAGAAGTAGAAGAAGGAGAAGGAGAAGGTGAAGTCTGGAGGGTGAAGCAGAAGAAGTAGAAGAAGGAGAAGGAGAAGGTGAAGTCAGGAGGGTGAATCAGAAGAAGTAGAAGAAGGAGAAGGAGAATGTGAAGTCAGGAGGGTGAATCAGAAGAAGCAGAAGAAGGAGAAGAAGAAGGTGAAGTCTGGAGGGTGAATCAGAAGAATCAGAAGAAGGAGAAGGAGAAGGTGAAGTCTGGAGGGTGAATCAGAAGAAGCAGAAGAAAGAGAAGGAGAAGGTGAAGTCTGGAGGGTGAATCAGAAGAAGTAGAAGAAGGAGAAGGAGAAGGTGAAGTCTGGAGTGTGAATCAGAAGAAGCAGAAGAAGGAGAAGGAGAAGGTGAAGTCTGGAGGGTGAATCAGAAGAAGCAGAATAAGGAGAAGGAGAAGGTGAAGTCTGGAGGGTGAATCAGAAGAAGCAGAAGAAGGAGAAGGAGAAGGTGAAGTCTGGAGGGTGAATCAGAAGAAATAGAAGAAGGAGAAGGAGAAGGTGAAGTCTGGAGGGTGAAGCAGAAGAAGTAGAAGAAGGAGAAGGAGAAGGTGAAGTCAGGAGGGTGAATCAGAAGAAGTAGAAGAAGGAGAAGGAGAAGGTGAAGTCAGGAGGGTGAATCAGAAGAAGCAGAAGAAGGAGAAGGAGAAGGTGAAGTCTGGAGGGTGAATCAGAAGAATCAGAAGAAGGAGAAGGAGAAGGTGAAGTCTGGAGGGTGAATCAGAAGAAGCAGAGGAAGGAGAAGGAGAAGGTGAAGTCTGGAGGGTGAATCAGAAGAAGCAGAATAAGGAGAAGGAGAAGGTCAAGTCTGGAGGGTGAATCAGAAGAAGTAGAAGAAGGAGAAGGAGAAGGTGAAGTCTGGAGGGTGAAGCAGAAGAAGCAGAAGAAGGAAAAGGAGAAGGTGAAGTCTGGAGGGTGAATCAGAAGAAGTAGAAGAAGGAGAAGGAGAAGGTCAAGTCTGGAGGGTGAATCAGAAGAAGTAGAAGAAGGAGAAGGAGAAGGTCAAGTCTGGAGGGTGAAGCAGAAGAAGTAGAAGAAGGAGAAGGAGAAGGTGAAGTCAGGAGGGTGAATCAGAAGAAGTAGAAGAAGGAGAAGGAGAATGTGAAGTCAGGAGGGTGAATCAGAAGAAGCAGAAGAAGGAGAAGAAGAAGGTGAAGTCTGGAGGGTGAATCAGAAGAATCAGAAGAAGGAGAAGGAGAAGGTGAAGTCTGGAGGGTGAATCAGAAGAAGCAGAAGAAAGAGAAGGAGAAGGTGAAGTCTGGAGGGTGAATCAGAAGAAATAGAAGAAGGAGAAGGAGAAGGTGAAGTCTGGAGGGTGAATCAGAAGAAGCAGAATAAGGAGAAGGAGAAGGTGAAGTCTGGAGGGTGAATCAGAAGAAGCAGGAGAAGGAGAAGGAGAAGGTGAAGTCTGGAGGGTGAATCAGAAGAAATAGAAGAAGGAGAAGGAGAAGGTGAAGTCAGGAGGGTGAATCAGAAGAAGCAGAAGAAGGAGAAGGAGAAGGTGAAGTTAGGAGGGTGAATCAGAAGAAGCAGAAGAAGGAGAAGGAGCAGGTGATGTCAGGGGGATGAAGCAGAAGAAGTAGAAGAAGGAGAAGGAGAAGGTGAAGTCAGGACGGTGAAGCAGAAGAAGCAGAAGAAGGAGAAGGAGAAGGTGAAGTCTGGAGGGTGAATCAGAAGAAGTAGAAGAAGGAAAAGGAGAAGGTGAAGTCTGGAGGGTGAATCAGAAGAAGTAGAAGAAGGAGAAGGAGAAGGTGAAGTCTGGAGGGTGAAGCAGAAGAAGTAGAAGAAGGAGAAGGAGAAGGTGAAGTCAGGAGGGTGAATCAGAAGAAGTAGAAGAAGGAGAAGGAGAAGGTGAAGTCAGGAGGGTGAATCAGAAGAAGCAGGAGAAGGAGAAGGTGAAGTCTGGAGGGTGAATCAGAAGAATCAGAAGAAGGAGAAGGAGAAGGTGAAGTCTGGAGGGTGAATCAGAAGAAGCAGAAGAAAGAGAAGGAGAAGGTGAAGTCTGGAGGGTGAATCAGAAGAAGTAGAAGAAGGAGAAGGAGAAGGTGAAGTCTGGAGGGTGAATCAGAAGAAGTAGAAGAAGGAGAAGGAGAAGGTGAAGTCTGGAGGGTGAATCAGAAGAAGCAGAAGAAGGAGAAGGAGAAGGTGAAGTCTGGAGGGTGAATCAGAAGAAGCAGAAGAAGGAGAAGGAGAAGATGAAGTCTGGAGGGTGAATCAGAAGAAGTAGAAGAAGGAGAAGGAGAAGGTGAGGTCTGGAGGGTGAATCAGAAGAAGCAGAAGAAGGAGAAGGAGAAGGTGAAGTCTGGAGGGTGAATCAGAAGAAGCAGAAGAAGGAGAAGGAGAAGGTGATGTCTGGAGGGTGAATCAGAAGAAGCAGAAGAAGGAGAAGGAGAAGGTGAAGTCAGGAGGGGGAATCAGAAGAAGCAGAAGAAGGAGAAGGAGAAGGTGAAGTTAGGAGGGTGAATCAGAAGAAGCAGAAGAAGGAGAAGGAGCAGGTGATGTCAGGGGGATGAAGCAGAAGAAGTATAAGAAGGAGAAGGAGAAGGTGAAGTCAGGACGGTGAAGCAGAAGAAGCAGAAGAAGGAGAAGGAGAAGGTGAAGTCTGGAGGGTGAATCAGAAGAAGTAGAAGAAGGAGAAGGAGAAGGTCAAGTCTGGAGGGTGAATCAGAAGAAGTAGAAGAAGGAGAAGGAGAAGGTGAAGTCTGGAGGGTGAAGCAGAAGAAGTAGAAGAAGGAGAAGGAGAAGGTGAAGTCAGGAGGGTGAATCAGAAGAAGTAGAAGAAGGAGAAGGAGAATGTGAAGTCAGGAGGGTGAATCAGAAGAAGCAGAAGAAGGAGAAGAAGAAGGTGAAGTCTGGAGGGTGAATCAGAAGAATCAGAAGAAGGAGAAGGAGAAGGTGAAGTCTGGAGGGTGAATCAGAAGAAGCAGAAGAAAGAGAAGGAGAAGGTGAAGTCTGGAGGGTGAATCAGAAGAAGTAGAAGAAGGAGAAGGAGAAGGTGAAGTCTGGAGTGTGAATCAGAAGAAGCAGAAGAAGGAGAAGGAGAAGGTGAAGTCTGGAGGGTGAATCAGAAGAAGCAGAATAAGGAGAAGGAGAAGGTGAAGTCTGGAGGGTGAATCAGAAGAAGCAGAAGAAGGAGAAGGAGAAGGTGAAGTCTGGAGGGTGAATCAGAAGAAATAGAAGAAGGAGAAGGAGAAGGTGAAGTCTGGAGGGTGAAGCAGAAGAAGTAGAAGAAGGAGAAGGAGAAGGTGAAGTCAGGAGGGTGAATCAGAAGAAGTAGAAGAAGGAGAAGGAGAAGGTGAAGTCAGGAGGGTGAATCAGAAGAAGCAGAAGAAGGAGAAGGAGAAGGTGAAGTCTGGAGGGTGAATCAGAAGAATCAGAAGAAGGAGAAGGAGAAGGTGAAGTCTGGAGGGTGAATCAGAAGAAGCAGAGGAAGGAGAAGGAGAAGGTGAAGTCTGGAGGGTGAATCAGAAGAAGCAGAATAAGGAGAAGGAGAAGGTCAAGTCTGGAGGGTGAATCAGAAGAAGTAGAAGAAGGAGAAGGAGAAGGTGAAGTCTGGAGGGTGAAGCAGAAGAAGCAGAAGAAGGAAAAGGAGAAGGTGAAGTCTGGAGGGTGAATCAGAAGAAGTAGAAGAAGGAGAAGGAGAAGGTCAAGTCTGGAGGGTGAATCAGAAGAAGTAGAAGAAGGAGAAGGAGAAGGTCAAGTCTGGAGGGTGAAGCAGAAGAAGTAGAAGAAGGAGAAGGAGAAGGTGAAGTCAGGAGGGTGAATCAGAAGAAGTAGAAGAAGGAGAAGGAGAATGTGAAGTCAGGAGGGTGAATCAGAAGAAGCAGAAGAAGGAGAAGAAGAAGGTGAAGTCTGGAGGGTGAATCAGAAGAATCAGAAGAAGGAGAAGGAGAAGGTGAAGTCTGGAGGGTGAATCAGAAGAAGCAGAAGAAAGAGAAGGAGAAGGTGAAGTCTGGAGGGTGAATCAGAAGAAATAGAAGAAGGAGAAGGAGAAGGTGAAGTCTGGAGGGTGAATCAGAAGAAGCAGAATAAGGAGAAGGAGAAGGTGAAGTCTGGAGGGTGAATCAGAAGAAGCAGAAGAAGGAGAAGGAGAAGGTGAAGTCTGGAGGGTGAATCAGAAGAAATAGAAGAAGGAGAAGGAGAAGGTGAAGTCAGGAGGGTGAATCAGAAGAAGCAGAAGAAGGAGAAGGAGAAGGTGAAGTTAGGAGGGTGAATCAGAAGAAGCAGAAGAAGGAGAAGGAGCAGGTGATGTCAGGGGGATGAAGCAGAAGAAGTAGAAGAAGGAGAAGGAGAAGGTGAAGTCAGGACGGTGAAGCAGAAGAAGCAGAAGAAGGAGAAGGAGAAGGTGAAGTCTGGAGGGTGAATCAGAAGAAGTAGAAGAAGGAAAAGGAGAAGGTGAAGTCTGGAGGGTGAATCAGAAGAAGTAGAAGAAGGAGAAGGAGAAGGTGAAGTCTGGAGGGTGAAGCAGAAGAAGTAGAAGAAGGAGAAGGAGAAGGTGAAGTCAGGAGGGTGAATCAGAAGAAGTAGAAGAAGGAGAAGGAGAAGGTGAAGTCAGGAGGGTGAATCAGAAGAAGCAGGAGAAGGAGAAGGTGAAGTCTGGAGGGTGAATCAGAAGAATCAGAAGAAGGAGAAGGAGAAGGTGAAGTCTGGAGGGTGAATCAGAAGAAGCAGAAGAAAGAGAAGGAGAAGGTGAAGTCTGGAGGGTGAATCAGAAGAAGTAGAAGAAGGAGAAGGAGAAGGTGAAGTCTGGAGGGTGAATCAGAAGAAGCAGAAGAAGGAGAAGGAGAAGGTGAAGTCTGGAGGGTGAATCAGAAGAAGCAGAAGAAGGAGAAGGAGAAGGTGAAGCCTGCAGGGTGAATCAGAAGAAGCAGAAGAAGGAGAAGGAGAAGGTGAAGTCTGGAGGGTGAATCAGAAGAAGCAGAATAAGGAGAAGGAGAAGGTGAAGTCTGGAGGGTGAATCAGAAGAAGCAGAAGAAGGAGAAGGAGAAGGTGAAGTCTGGAGGGTGAATCAGAAGAAGTAGAAGAAGGAGAAGGAGAAGTTGAAGTCTGGAGGGTGAAGCAGAAGAATTAGAAGATGGAGAAGGAGAAGGTGAAGTCAGGAGGGTGAATCAGAAGAAGTAGAAGAAGGAGAAGGAGAAGGTGAAGTCAGGAGGGTGAATCGGAAGAAGCAGAAGATGGAAAAGGAGAAGGTGAAGTCTGGAGGGTGAATCAGAAGAATCAGAAGAAGGAGAAGGAGAAGGTGAAGTCTGGAGGGTGAATCAGAAGAAGCAGAAGAAGGAGAAGGAGAAGGTGAAGCCTGCAGGGTGAATCAGAAGAAGCAGAAGAAGGAGAAGGAGAAGGTGAAGTCTGGAGGGTGAATCAGAAGAAGCAGAATAAGGAGAAGGAGAAGGTGAAGTCTGGAGGGTGAAGCAGAAGAAGTAGTAGAAGGAGAAGGAGAAGGTGAAGTCAGGTGGGTGAATCAGAAGAAGTAGAAGAAGGAGAAGGAGAAGGTGAAGTCAGGAGGGTGAATCAGAAGAAGCAGAAGAAGGAGAAGGAGAAGGTGAAGTCTGGAGGGTGAATCAGAAGAATCAGAAGAAGGAGAAGGAGAAGGTGAAGTCTGGAGGGTGAATCAGAAGAAGCAGAAGAAAGAGAAGGAGAAGGTGAAGTCTGGAGGGTGAATCAGAAGAAGTAGAAGAAGGAGAAGGAGAAGGTGAAGTCTGGAGGGTGAATCAGAAGAAGTAGAAGAAGGAGAAGGAGAAGGTGAAGTCTGGAGTGTGAATCAGAAGAAGCAGAAGAAGGAGAAGGAGAAGGTGAAGTCTGGAGGGTGAATCAGAAGAAGCAGAAGAAGGAGAAGGAGAAGATGAAGTCTGGAGGGTGAATCAGAAGAAGGAGAAGAAGGAGAAGGAGAAGGTGAAGTCTGGAGGGTGAATCAGAAGTAGTAGAAGAAGGAGAAGGAGAAGGTGAAGTCTGGAGGGTGAATCAGAAGAAACAGAAGAAGGAGAAGGAGAAGGTGAAGTCTGGAGGGTGAATCAGAAGAAGTAGAAGAAGGAGAAGGAGAAGGTGTAGTCTGGAGGGTGAATCAGAAGAAGTAGACGAAGGAGAAGGAGAAGGTGAAGTCTGGAGGGTGAATCAGAAGAAGCAGAAGAAGGAGAAGGAGAAGGTGAAGTCTGGAGGGTGAATCAGAAGAAGCAGAAGAAGGAGAAGGAGAAGGTGAAGTCTGGAGGGTGAATCAGAAGAAATAGAAGAAGGAGAAGGAGAAGGTGAAGTCTGGAGGGTGAAGCAGAAGAAGTAGAAGAAGGAGAAGGAGAAGGTGAAGTCAGGAGGGTGAATCAGAAGAAGTAGAAGAAGGAGAAGGAGAAGGTGAAGTCAGGAGGGTGAATCAGAAGAAGCAGAAGAAGGAGAAGGAGAAGGTGAAGTCTGGAGGGTGAATCAGAAGAATCAGAAGAAGGAGAAGGAGAAGGTGAAGTCTGGAGGGTGAATCAGAAGAAGCAGAGGAAGGAGAAGGAGAAGGTGAAGTCTGGAGGGTGAATCAGAAGAAGCAGAATAAGGAGAAGGAGAAGGTCAAGTCTGGAGGGTGAATCAGAAGAAGTAGAAGAAGGAGAAGGAGAAGGTGAAGTCTGGAGGGTGAAGCAGAAGAAGCAGAAGAAGGAAAAGGAGAAGGTGAAGTCTGGAGGGTGAATCAGAAGAAGTAGAAGAAGGAGAAGGAGAAGGTCAAGTCTGGAGGGTGAATCAGAAGAAGTAGAAGAAGGAGAAGGAGAAGGTGAAGTCTGGAGGGTGAAGCAGAAGAAGTAGAAGAAGGAGAAGGAGAAGGTGAAGTCAGGAGGGTGAATCAGAAGAAGTAGAAGAAGGAGAAGGAGAATGTGAAGTCAGGAGGGTGAATCAGAAGAAGCAGAAGAAGGAGAAGAAGAAGGTGAAGTCTGGAGGGTGAATCAGAAGAATCAGAAGAAGGAGAAGGAGAAGGTGAAGTCTGGAGGGTGAATCAGAAGAAGCAGAAGAAAGAGAAGGAGAAGGTGAAGTCTGGAGGGTGAATCAGAAGAAATAGAAGAAGGAGAAGGAGAAGGTGAAGTCTGGAGTGTGAATCAGAAGAAGCAGAAGAAGGAGAAGGAGAAGGTGAAGTCTGGAGGGTGAATCAGAAGAAGCAGAATAAGGAGAAGGAGAAGGTGAAGTCTGGAGGGTGAATCAGAAGAAGCAGAAGAAGGAGAAGGAGAAGGTGAAGTCTGGAGGGTGAATCAGAAGAAATAGAAGAAGGAGAAGGAGAAGGTGAAGTCAGGAGGGTGAATCAGAAGAAGCAGAAGAAGGAGAAGGAGAAGGTGAAGTTAGGAGGGTGAATCAGAAGAAGCAGAAGAAGGAGAAGGAGCAGGTGATGTCAGGGGGATGAAGCAGAAGAAGTAGAAGAAGGAGAAGGAGAAGGTGAAGTCAGGACGGTGAAGCAGAAGAAGCAGAAGAAGGAGAAGGAGAAGGTGAAGTCTGGAGGGTGAATCAGAAAAAGTAGAAGAAGGAAAAGGAGAAGGTGAAGTCTGGAGGGTGAATCAGAAGAAGTAGAAGAAGGAGAAGGAGAAGGTGAAGTCTGGAGGGTGAAGCAGAAGAAGTAGAAGAAGGAGAAGGAGAAGGTGAAGTCAGGAGGGTGAATCAGAAGAAGTAGAAGAAGGAGAAGGAGAAGGTGAAGTCAGGAGGGTGAATCAGAAGAAGCAGGAGAAGGAGAAGGTGAAGTCTGGAGGGTGAATCAGAAGAATCAGAAGAAGGAGAAGGAGAAGGTGAAGTCTGGAGGGTGAATCAGAAGAAGCAGAAGAAAGAGAAGGAGAAGGTGAAGTCTGGAGGGTGAATCAGAAGAAGTAGAAGAAGGAGAAGGAGAAGGTGAAGTCTGGAGGGTGAATCAGAAGAAGCAGAAGAAGGAGAAGGAGAAGGTGAAGTCTGGAGGGTGAATCAGAAGAAGCAGAAGAAGGAGAAGGAGAAGGTGAAGCCTGCAGGGTGAATCAGAAGAAGCAGAAGAAGGAGAAGGAGAAGGTGAAGTCTGGAGGGTGAATCAGAAGAAGCAGAATAAGGAGAAGGAGAAGGTGAAGTCTGGAGGGTGAATCAGAAGAAGCAGAAGAAGGAGAAGGAGAAGGTGAAGTCTGGAGGGTGAATCAGAAGAAGTAGAAGAAGGAGAAGGAGAAGTTGAAGTCTGGAGGGTGAAGCAGAAGAATTAGAAGATGGAGAAGGAGAAGGTGAAGTCAGGAGGGTGAATCAGAAGAAGTAGAAGAAGGAGAAGGAGAAGGTGAAGTCAGGAGGGTGAATCGGAAGAAGCAGAAGATGGAAAAGGAGAAGGTGAAGTCTGGAGGGTGAATCAGAAGAATCAGAAGAAGGAGAAGGAGAAGGTGAAGTCTGGAGGGTGAATCAGAAGAAGCAGAGGAAGGAGAAGGAGAAGGTGAAGTCTGGAGGGAGAATCAGAAGAAGCAGAATAAGGAGAAGGAGAAGGTGAAGTCTGGAGGGTGAATCAGAAGAAGCAGAATAAGGAGAAGGAGAAGGTGAAGTCTGGAGGGTGAATCAGAAGAAGCAGAAGAAGGAGAAGGAGAAGGTGAAGTCTGGAGGGTGAATCAGAAGAAGTAGAAGAAGGAGAAGGAGAAGGTGAAGTCTGGAGGGTGAAGCAGAAGAAGTAGAAGAAGGAGAAGGAGAAGGTGAAGTCAGGTGGGTGAATCAGAAGAAGTAGAAGAAGGAGAAGGAGAAGGTGAAGTCAGGAGGGTGAATCAGAAGAAGCAGAAGAAGGAGAAGGAGAAGGTGAAGTCTGGAGGGTGAATCAGAAGAATCAGAAGAAGGAGAAGGAGAAGGTGAAGTCTGGAGGGTGAATCAGAAGAAGCAGAAGAAAGAGAAGGAGAAGGTGAAGTCTGGAGGGTGAATCAGAAGAAGTAGAAGAAGGAGAAGGAGAAGGTGAAGTCTGGAGGGTGAATCAGAAGAAGTAGAAGAAGGAGAAGGAGAAGGTGAAGTCTGGAGTGTGAATCAGAAGAAGCAGAAGAAGGAGAAGGAGAAGGTGAAGTCTGGAGGGTGAATCAGAAGAAGCAGAAGAAGGAGAAGGAGAAGATGAAGTCTGGAGGGTGAATCAGAAGAAGGAGAAGAAGGAGAAGGAGAAGGTGAAGTCTGGAGGGTGAATCAGAAGTAGTAGAAGAAGGAGAAGGAGAAGGTGAAGTCTGGAGGGTGAATCAGAAGAAACAGAAGAAGGAGAAGGAGAAGGTGAAGTCTGGAGGGTGAATCAGAAGAAGTAGAAGAAGGAGAAGGAGAAGGTGTAGTCTGGAGGGTGAATCAGAAGAAGTAGACGAAGGAGAAGGAGAAGGTGAAGTCTGGAGGGTGAATCAGAAGAAGCAGAAGAAGGAGATGGAGAAGGTGAAGTATGGAGGGTGAATCAGAAGAAGTAGAAGAAGGAGAAGGAGAAGGTGAAGTCTGGAGGATGAATCAGAAGAAGCAGAAGAAGGAGAAGGAGAAGGTGGTCTGGAGGGTGAATCAGAAGAAGCAGAAGAAGGAGAAGGAGAAGGTGAAGTCTGGAGGGTGATTCAGAAGAAGCAGAATAAGGAGAAGGAGAAGGTGAAGTCTGGAGGGTGAATCAGAAGAAGCAGAAGAAGGAGAAGGAGAAGGTGAAGTCTGGAGGGTGAATCAGAAGAAGCAGAAGAAGGAGAAGGAGAAGGTGGTCTGGAGGGTGAATCAGAAGAAGCAGAAGAAGGAGAAGGAGAAGGTGAAGTCTGGAGGGTGATTCAGAAGAAGCAGAATAAGGAGAAGGAGAAGGTGAAGTCTGGAGGGTGAATCAGAAGAATCAGAAGAAGGAGAAGGAGAAGGTGAAGTCTGGAGGGTGAATCAGAAGAAGCAGAAGCAAGAGAAGGAGAAGGTGAAGTCTGGAGGGTGAATCAGAAGAAGTAGAAGAAGGAGAAGGAGAAGGTGAAGTCTGGAGGGTGAATCAGAAGAAGCAGAAGAAGGAGAAGGAGAAGGTGAAGTCTGGAGGGTGAATCAGAAGAAGTAGACGAAGGAGAAGGAGAAGGTGAAGTCTGGAGGGTGAATCAGAAGAAGCAGAAGAAGGAGATGGAGAAGGTGAAGTCTGGAGGGTGAATCAGAAGAAGTAGAAGAAGGAGAAGGAGAAGGTGAAGTCTGGAGGGTGAATCAGAAGAAGCAGAAGAAGGAGAAGGAGAAGGTGAAGTCTGGAGGGTGAATCAGAAGAAGCAGAAGAAGGAGAAGGAGAAGGTGAAGTCGGAGGGTGATTCAGAAGAAGCAGAATAAGGAGAAGGAGAAGGTGAAGTCTGGAGGGTGAAACAGAAGAAGCAGAAGAAGGAGAATGAGAAGGTGAAGTCTGGAGGGTGAATCAGAAGAAGTAGAAGAAGGAGAAGGAGAAGGTGAAGTCTGGAGGGTGAATCAGAAGAAGTAGAAGAAGGAGAAGGAGAAGGTGAAGTCTGGAGGGTGAATCAGAAGAAGTAGAAGAAGGAGAAGGAGAAGGTGAAGTCTGGAGGGTGAAGCAGAAGAAGTAGAAGAAGGAGAAGGAGAAGGTGAAGTCAGGAGGGTGAATCAGAAGATGTAGAAGAAGGAGAAGGAGAAGGTGAAGTCAGGAGGGTGAATCAGAAGAAGCAGAAGAAGGAGAAGGAGAAGGTGAAGTCTGAAGGGTGAATCAGAAGAAGTAGAAGAAGGAGAAGGAGAAGGTGAAGTCTGGAGGGTGAATCAGAAGAAGCAGAAGAAGGAGAAGGAGAAGGTGAAGTCTGGAGGGTGAATCAGAAGAAGCAGAAGAAGGAGAAGGAGAAGGTGAAGTCTGGAGGGTGAAACAGAAGAAGCAGAATAAGGAGAAGGAGAAGGTGAAGTCTGGAGGGTGAATCAGAAGAAGCAGAAGAAGGAGATGGAGAAGGTGAAGTCTGGAGGGTGAATCAGAAGAAGTAGAAGAAGGAGAAGGAGAAGATGTAGTCTTGAGGGTGAAGCAGAAGAAGTAGAAGAAGGAGAAGGAGAAGGTGAAGTTAGGAGGGTGAATCAGAAGAAGCAGAAGAAGGAGAAGGAGCAGGTGATGTCAGGGGGATGAAGCAGAAGAAGTAGAAGAAGGAGAAGGAGAAGGTGAAGTCAGGACGGTGAAGCAGAAGAAGCAGAAGAAGGAGAAGGAGAAGGTGAAGTCTGGAGGGTGAATCAGAAGAAGTAGAAGAAGGAAAAGGAGAAGGTGAAGTCTGGAGGGTGAATCAGAAGAAGTAGAAGAAGGAGAAGGAGAAGGTGAAGTCTGGAGGGTGAAGCAGAAGAAGTAGATGAAGGAGAAGGAGAAGGTGAAGTCAGGAGGGTGAATCAGAAGAAGTAGAAGAAGGAGAAGGAGAAGGTGAAGTCAGGAGGGTGAATCAGAAGAAGCAGGAGAAGGAGAAGGTGAAGTCTGGAGGGTGAATCAGAAGAATCAGAAGAAGGAGAAGGAGAAGGTGAAGTCTGGAGGGTGAATCAGAAGAAGCAGAAGAAAGAGAAGGAGAAGGTGAAGTCTGGAGGGTGAATCAGAAGAAGTAGAAGAAGGAGAAGGAGAAGGTGAAGTCTGGAGGGTGAATCACAAGAAGCAGAAGAAGGAGAAGGAGAAGGTGAAGTCTGGAGGGTGAATCAGAAGAAGCAGAAGAAGGAGAAGGAGCAGGTGAAGTCAGGGGGGTGAAGCAGAAGAAGCAGAAGATGGAGAAGGAGAAGGTGAAGTCTGGAGGGCGAAGCAGAAGAAGCAGAAGAAGGAGAAGGAGAAGGTGAAGTCTGGAGGGTGAAGCAGAAGAAGCAGAAGAAGGAGAAGGAGAAGGTGAAGTCTGGAGGGTGAATCAGAAGAAGTAGAAGAAGGAGAAGGAGAAGGTGAAGTCAGGAGGGTGAAGCAGAAGAAGCAGAAGAAGGAGAAGGAGAAGTTGAAGTCTGGAGGGTGAAGCAGAAGAAGCAGAAGAAGGAGCAGGAGAAGGTGAAGTATGGAGGGTGAAGCAGAAGAAGCAGAAGAAGGAGAAGGAGAAGGTGAAGTCAGGAGGGTGAATCAGAAGAAGTAGAAGAAGGAGAAGGAGAAGGTGAAGTCTGGAGGGTGAATCAGAAGAAGCAGAAGAAGGAGAAGGAGAAGGTGAAGTCTGGAGGGTGAATCAGAAGAAGCAGAAGAAGGAGAAGGAGAAGATGAAGTCTGGAGGGTGAATCGGAAGAAGTAGAAGAAGGAGAAGGAGAAGATGAGGTCTGGAGGGTCAATCAGAAGAAGCAGAAGAAGGAGAAGGAGAAGGTGAAGTCTGGAGGGTGAATCAGAAGAAGCAGAAGAAGGACAAGGAGAAGGTGAAGTCTGGAGGGTGAATTAGAAGAAGCAGAAGAAGGAGAAGGAGAAGGTGAAGTCAGGAGGGGGAATCAGAAGAAGCAGAAGAAGGAGAAGGAGAAGGTAAAGTTAGGAGGGTGAATCAGAAGAAGCAGAAGAAGGAGAAGGAGCAGGTGAAGTCAGGGGGGTGAAGCAGAAGAAGTAGAAGAAGGAGAAGGAGATGGTGAAGTCTGGAGGGTGAAGCAGAAGAAGCAGGAGAAGGAGAAGGAGAAGGTGATGTCTGGAGGGCGAAGCAGAAGAAGCAGAAGAAGGAGAAGGAGAAGGTGAAGTCTGGAGGGTGAAGCAGAAGAAGCAGAAGAAGGAGAAGGAGAAGGTGAAGTCTGGAGGGTGAATCAGAAGAAGTAGAAGAAGGAGAAGGAGAAGGTGAAGTCAGGAGGTTGAAGCAGAAGATGCAGAAGAAGGAGAAGGAGAAGGTGAAGTCAGGAGGGTGAATCGGAAGAAGTAGAAGAAGGAGAAGGAGAAGTTGAAGTCTGGAGGGTGAATCAGAAGAAGTAGAAGAAGGAGAAGGAGAAGGTGAAGTCTGGAGGGTGAATCAGAAGAAGTAGAAGAAGGAGAATGAGAAGGTGAAATCTGGAGGGTGAATCAGAAGAAGCAGAAGAAGGAGAAGGAGAAGGTGAAGTCTGGAGGGAGAAGCAGAAGAAGTAGAAGAAGGAGAAGGAGAAGGTGAAGTCTGGAGGGTGAATCAGAAGAAGTAGAAGAAGGAGAAGGAGAAGGTGAAGTCTGGAGGGTGAATCAGAAGAAGTAGAAGAAGGAGAAGGAGAATGTGAAGTCTGGAGGGTGAATCAGAAGAAACAGAAGAAGGAGAAGGAGAAGGTGAAGTCTGGAGGGTGAATCAGAAGAAGTAGAAGAAGGAGAAGGAGAAGGTGTAGTCTGGAGGGTGAATCAGAAGAAGTAGACGAAGGAGAAGGAGAAGGTGAAGTCTGGAGGGTGAATAAGAAGAAGCAGAAGAAGGAGAAGGAGAAGGTGAAGTCTGGAGGGTGAATCAGAAGAAGTAGAAGAAGGAGAAGGAGAAGGTGAAGTCTGGAGGTTGAAACAGAAGAAGCAGAATAAAGAGAAGGAGAAGGTGAAGACAGGAGGGTGAATCAGAAGAAGCAGAAGAAGGAGAAGGAGAAGGTGAAGTAAGGAGGGTGAATCAGAAGAAGCAGAAGAAGGAGAAGGAGAAGGTGAAGTCTGGAGGGTGAATCAGAAGAAGTAGACGAAGGAGAAGGAGAAGGTGAAGTCTGGAGGGTGAATCAGAAGAAGCAGAAGAAGGAGATGGAGAAGGTGAAGTCTGGAGGGTGAATCAGAAGAAGTAGAAGAAGGAGAAGGAGAAGGTGAAGTCTGGAGGGTGAATCAGAAGAAGCAGAAGAAGGAGAAGGAGAAGGTGAAGTCTGGAGGGTGAATCAGAAGAAGCAGAAGAAGGAGAAGGAGAAGGTGAAGTCTGGAGGGTGATTCAGAAGAAGCAGAATAAGGAGAAGGAGAAGGTGAAGTCTGGAGGGTGAATCAGAAGAAGCAGAAGAAGGAGAAGGAGAAGGTGAAGTCTGGAGGGTGAATCAGAAGAAGTAGAAGAAGGAGAAGGAGAAGGTGAAGTCTGGAGTGTGAATCTGAAGAAGTAGAAGAAGGAGAAGGAGAAGGTGAAGTCTGGAGGGTGAATCAGAAGAAGTAGAAGAAGGAGAAGGAGAAGCTGAAGTCTGGAGGGTGAAGCAGAAGAAGTAGAAGAAGGAGAAGGAGAAGGTGAAGTCAGGAGGGTGAATCAGAAGATGTAGAAGAAGGAGAAGGAGAAGGTGAAGTCAGGAGGGTGAATCAGAAGAAGCAGAAGAAGGAGAAGGAGAAGGTGAAGTCTGGAGGGTGAATCAGAAGAATCAGAAGAAGGAGAAGGAGAAGGTGAAGTCTGGAGGGTGAATCAGAAGAAGCAGAAGAAAGAGAAGGAGAAGGTGAAGTCTGGAGGGTGAATCAGAAGAAGTAGAAGAAGGAGAAGGAGAAGGTGAAGTCTGGAGGGTGAATCAGAAGAAGCAGAAGAAGGAGAAGGAGAAGGTGAAGTCTGGAGGGTGAATCAGAAGAAGTAGACGAAGGAGAAGGAGAAGGTGAAGTCTGGAGGGTGAATCAGAAGAAGCAGAAGAAGGAGATGGAGAAGGTGAAGTCTGGAGGGTGAATCAGAAGAAGTAGAAGAAGGAGAAGGAGAAGGTGAAGTCTGGAGGGTGAATCAGAAGAAGCAGAAGAAGGAGAAGGAGAAGGTGAAGTCTGGAGGGTGAATCAGAAGAAGCAGAAGAAGGAGAAGGAGAAGGTGAAGTCTGGAGGGTGATTCAGAAGAAGCAGAATAAGGAGAAGGAGAAGGTGAAGTCTGGAGGGTGAAACAGAAGAAGCAGAAGAAGGAGAATGAGAAGGTGAAGTCTGGAGGGTGAATCAGAAGAAGTAGAAGAAGGAGAAGGAGAAGGTGAAGTCTGGAGGGTGAATCAGAAGAAGTAGAAGAAGGAGAAGGATAAGGTGAAGTCTGGAGGGTGAATCAGAAGAAGTAGAAGAAGGAGAAGGAGAAGGTGAAGTCTGGAGGGTGAATCAGAAGAAGCAGAAGAAGGAGAAGGAGAAGGTGAAGTCAGGAGGGTGAATCAGAAGAAGCAGAAGAAGGAGAAGGAGAAGGTGAAGTCTGGAGGGTGAATCAGAAGAAGCAGAAGAAGGAGAAGGAGAAGGTGAAGTCTGGAGGGTGAAACAGAAGAAGCAGAAGGAGGAGAAGGAGAAGGTGAAGTCTGGAGGGTGAATCAGAAGAAGCAGAAGAAGGAGAAGGAGAAGGTGAAGTCAGGAGGGTGAATCAGAAGAAGCAGAAGAAGGAGAAGGAGAAGGTGAAGTAAGGAGGGTGAATCAGAAGAAGCAGAAGAAGGAGAAGGAGAAGGTGAAGTCTGGAGGGTGAATCAGAAGAAGTAGACGAAGGAGAAGGAGAAGGTGAAGTCTGGAGGGTGAATCAGAAGAAGCAGAAGAAGGAGATGGAGAAGGTGAAGTCTGGAGGGTGAATAAGAAGAAGTAGAAGAAGGAGAAGGAGAAGGTGAAGTCTGGAGGGTGAATCAGAAGAAGCAGAAGAAGGAGAAGGAGAAGGTGAAGTCTGGAGGGTGAATCAGAAGAAGCAGAAGAAGGAGAAGGAGAAGGTGAAGTCTGGAGGGTGATTCAGAAGAAGCAGAATAAGGAGAAGGAGAAGGTGAAGTCTGGAGGGTGAATCAGAAGAAGCAGAAGAAGGAGAAGGAGAAGGTGAAGTCTGGAGGGTGAATCAGAAGAAGTAGAAGAAGGAGAAGGAGAAGGTGAAGTCTGGAGGGTGAATCTGAAGAAGTAGAAGAAGGAGAAGGAGATTGTGAAGTCTGGAGGGTGAATCAGAAGAAGTAGAAGAAGGAGAAGGAGAAGCTGAAGTCTGGAGGGTGAAGCAGAAGAAGTAGAAGAAGGAGAAGGAGAAGGTGAAGTCAGGAGGGTGAATCAGAAGATGTAGAAGAAGGAGAAGGAGAAGGTGAAGTCAGGAGGGTGAATCAGAAGAAGCAGAAGAAGGAGAAGGAGAAGGTGAAGTCTGGAGGGTGAATCAGAAGAATCAGAAGAAGGAGAAGGAGAAGGTGAAGTCTGGAGGGTGAATCAGAAGAAGCAGAAGAAAGAGAAGGAGAAGGTGAAGTCTGGAGGGTGAATCAGAAGAAGTAGAAGAAGGAGAAGGAGAAGGTGAAGTCTGGAGGGTGAATCAGAAGAAGCAGAAGAAGGAGAAGGAGAAGGTGAAGTCTGGAGGGTGAATCAGAAGAAGTAGACGAAGGAGAAGGAGAAGGTGAAGTCTGGAGGGTGAATCAGAAGAAGCAGAAGAAGGAGATGGAGAAGGTGAAGTCTGGAGGGTGAATCAGAAGAAGTAGAAGAAGGAGAAGGAGAAGGTGAAGTCTGGAGGGTGAATCAGAAGAAGCAGAAGAAGGAGAAGGAGAAGGTGAAGTCTGGAGGGTGAATCAGAAGAAGCAGAAGAAGGAGAAGGAGAAGGTGAAGTCTGGAGGGTGATTCAGAAGAAGCAGAATAAGGAGAAGGAGAAGGTGAAGTCTGGAGGGTGAAACAGAAGAAGCAGAAGAAGGAGAATGAGAAGGTGAAGTCTGGAGGGTGAATCAGAAGAAGTAGAAGAAGGAGAAGGAGAAGGTGAAGTCTGGAGGGTGAATCAGAAGAAGTAGAAGAAGGAGAAGGATAAGGTGAAGTCTGGAGGGTGAATCAGAAGAAGTAGAAGAAGGAGAAGGAGAAGGTGAAGTCTGGAGGGTGAATCAGAAGAAGCAGAAGAAGGAGAAGGAGAAGGTGAAGTCAGGAGGGTGAATCAGAAGAAGCAGAAGAAGGAGAAGGAGAAGGTGAAGTCTGGAGGGTGAATCAGAAGAAGCAGAAGAAGGAGAAGGAGAAGGTGAAGTCTGGAGGGTGAAACAGAAGAAGCAGAAGGAGGAGAAGGAGAAGGTGAAGTCTGGAGGGTGAATCAGAAGAAGCAGAAGAAGGAGAAGGAGAAGGTGAAGTCAGGAGGGTGAATCAGAAGAAGCAGAAGAAGGAGAAGGAGAAGGTGAAGTTAGGAGGGTGAATCAGAAGAAGCAGAAGAAGGAGAAGGAGCAGGTGAAGTCTGGAGGGTGAATCAGAAGAAGCAGAAGAAGGAGAAGGAGAAGGTGAAGTCTGGAGGGTGAATCAGAAGAAGCAGAAGAAGGAGAAGGAGATGGTGAAGTCTGGAGGGCACAGCAGAAGAAGCAGAAGAAGGAGAAGGAGAAGCTGAAGTCTGGAGGGTGAAGCAGAAGAAGCAGAAGAAGGAGAAGGAGAAGGTGAAGTCTGGAGGGTGAATCAGAAGAAGCAGAAGAAAGAGAAGGAGAAGGTGAAGTCTGGAGGGTGAATCAGAAGAATCAGAAGAAGGAGAAGGAGAAGGTGAAGTCTGGAGGGTGAATCAGAAGAAGCAGAAGAAAGAGAAGGAGAAGGTGAAGTCTGGAGGGTGAATCAGAAGAAGTAGAAGAAGGAGAAGGAGAAGGTGAAGTCAGGAGGGTGAATCAGAAGAAGTAGAAGAAGGAGAAGGAGAATGTGAAGTCAGGAGGGTGAATCAGAAGAAGCAGAAGAAGGAGAAGAAGAAGGTGAAGTCTGGAGGGTGAAGCAGCAGAAGCAGAAGAAGGAGAAGGAGAAGGTGATGTCTGGAGGGCGAATCAGAAGAAGCAGAAGAAGGAGAAGGAGAAGGTGAAGTCTAGAGGGTGAATCAGAAGAAATAGAAGAAGGAGAAGGAGAAGGTGAAGTCTGGAATGTGAATCAGAAGAAGCAGAAGAAGGAGAAGGAGAAGGTGAAGTCTGGAGGGTGAATCAGAAGAAGCAGAATAAGGAGAAGGAGAAGGTGAAGTCTGGAGGGTGAATCAGAAGAAGCAGAAGAAGGAGAAGGAGAAGGTGAAGTCTGGAGGGTGAATCAGAAGAAGTAGAAGAAGGAGAAGGAGAAGGTGAAGTCTGGAGGGTGAATCAGAAGAAGTAGAAGAAGGAGAAGGAGAAGGTGAAGTCTGGAGGGTGAATCAGAAGAAGCAGAAGAAGGAGAAGGAGAAGGTGAAGTCTGGAGGGAGAAGCAGAAGAAGTAGAAGAAGGAGAAGGAGAAGGTGAAGTCTGGAGGGTGAATCAGAAGAAGTAGAAGAAGGAGAAGGAGAAGGTGAAGTCTGGAGGGTGAATCAGAAGAAGTAGAAGAAGGAGAAGGAGAAGCTGAAGTCTGGAGGGTGAATCAGAAGAAACAGAAGAAGGAGAAGGAGAAGGTGAAGTCTGGAGGGTGAATCAGAAGAAGTAGACGAAGGAGAAGGAGAAGGTGAAGTCTGGAGGGTGAATCAGAAGAAGCAGAAGAAGGAGAAGGAGAAGGTGAAGTCTGGAGGGTGAATCAGAAGAAGTAGAAGAAGGAGAAGGAGAAGGTGAAGTCTGGAGGGTGAATCAGAAGAAGCAGAAGAAGGAGAAGGAGAAGGTGAAGTCTGGAGGGTGAATCAGAAGAAGCAGAAGAAGGAGAAGGAGAAGGTGAAGTCTGGAGGGTGAAACAGAAGAAGCAGAATAAGGAGAAGGAGAAGGTGAAGTCAGGAGGGTGAATCAGAAGAAGCAGAAGAAGGAGAAGGAGAAGGTGAAGTAAGGAGGGTGAATCAGAAGAAGCAGAAGAAGGAGAAGGAGAAGGTGAAGTCTGGAGTGTGAAGCAGAAGCAGTAGAAGAAGGAGAAGGAGAAGGTGAAGTCTGGAGGGTGAATCAGAAGAAGCAGAATAAGGAGAAGGAGAAGGTCAAGTCTGGAGGGAGAATCAGAAGAAGTAGAAGAAGGAGAAGGAGAAGGTGAAGTCTGGAGGGTGAAGCAGAAGAAGCAGAAGAAGGAAAAGGAGAAGGTGAAGTCTGGAGGGTGAATCAGAAGAAGTAGAAGAAGGAGAAGGAGAAGGTCAAGTCTGGAGGGTGAATCAGAAGAAGTAGAAGAAGGAGAAGGAGAAGGTGAAGTCTGGAGGGAGAAGCAGAAGAAGTAGAAGAAGGAGAAGGAGAAGGTGAAGTCAGGAGGGTGAATCAGAAGAAGTAGAAGAAGGAGAAGGAGAATGTGAAGTCAGGAGGGTGAATCAGAAGAAGCAGAAGAAGGAGAAGAAGAAGGTGAAGTCTGGAGGGTGAATCAGAAGAATCAGAAGAAGGAGAAGGAGAAGGTGAAGTCTGGAGGGTGAATCAGAAGAAGCAGAAGAAAGAGAAGGAGAAGGTGAAGTCTGGAGGGTGAATCAGAAGAAATAGAAGAAGGAGAAGGAGAAGGTGAAGTCTGGAGTGTGAATCAGAAGAAGCAGAAGAAGGAGAAGGAGAAGGTGAAGTCTGGAGGGTGAATCAGAAGAAGCAGAATAAGGAGAAGGAGAAGGTGAAGTCTGGAGGGTGAATCAGAAGAAGCAGAAGAAGGAGAAGGAGAAGGTGAAGTCTGGAGGGTGAATCAGAAGAAATAGAAGAAGGAGAAGGAGAAGGTGAAGTCAGGAGGGTGAATCAGAAGAAGCAGAAGAAGGAGAAGGAGAAGGTGAAGTTAGGAGGGTGAATCAGAAGAAGCAGAAGAAGGAGAAGGAGCAGGTGATGTCAGGGGGATGAAGCAGAAGAAGTAGAAGAAGGAGAAGGAGAAGGTGAAGTCAGGACGGTGAAGCAGAAGAAGCAGAAGAAGGAGAAGGAGAAGGTGAAGTCTGGAGGGTGAATCAGAAAAAGTAGAAGAAGGAAAAGGAGAAGGTGAAGTCTGGAGGGTGAATCAGAAGAAGTAGAAGAAGGAGAAGGAGAAGGTGAAGTCTGGAGGGTGAAGCAGAAGAAGTAGAAGAAGGAGAAGGAGAAGGTGAAGTCAGGAGGGTGAATCAGAAGAAGTAGAAGAAGGAGAAGGAGAAGGTGAAGTCAGGAGGGTGAATCAGAAGAAGCAGGAGAAGGAGAAGGTGAAGTCTGGAGGGTGAATCAGAAGAATCAGAAGAAGGAGAAGGAGAAGGTGAAGTCTGGAGGGTGAATCAGAAGAAGCAGAAGAAAGAGAAGGAGAAGGTGACGTCTGGAGGGTGAATCAGAAGAAGTAGAAGAAGGAGAAGGAGAAGGTGAAGTCTGGAGGGTGAATCAGAAGAAGCAGAAGAAGGAGAAGGAGAAGGTGAAGTCTGGAGGGTGAATCAGAAGAAGCAGAAGAAGGAGAAGGAGAAGGTGAAGCCTGCAGGGTGAATCAGAAGAAGCAGAAGAAGGAGAAGGAGAAGGTGAAGTCTGGAGGGTGAATCAGAAGAAGCAGAATAAGGAGAAGGAGAAGGTGAAGTCTGGAGGGTGAATCAGAAGAAGCAGAAGAAGGAGAAGGAGAAGGTGAAGTCTGGAGGGTGAATCAGAAGAAGTAGAAGAAGGAGAAGGAGAAGTTGAAGTCTGGAGGGTGAAGCAGAAGAATTAGAAGATGGAGAAGGAGAAGGTGAAGTCAGGAGGGTGAATCAGAAGAAGTAGAAGAAGGAGAAGGAGAAGGTGAAGTCAGGAGGGTGAATCGGAAGAAGCAGAAGATGGAAAAGGAGAAGGTGAAGTCTGGAGGGTGAATCAGAAGAATCAGAAGAAGGAGAAGGAGAAGGTGAAGTCTGGAGGGTGAATCAGAAGAAGCAGAGGAAGGAGAAGGAGAAGGTGAAGTCTGGAGGGAGAATCAGAAGAAGCAGAATAAGGAGAAGGAGAAGGTGAAGTCTGGAGGGTGAATCAGAAGAAGCAGAATAAGGAGAAGGAGAAGGTGAAGTCTGGAGGGTGAATCAGAAGAAGCAGAAGAAGGAGAAGGAGAAGGTGAAGTCTGGAGGGTGAATCAGAAGAAGTAGAAGAAGGAGAAGGAGAAGGTGAAGTCTGGAGGGTGAAGCAGAAGAAGTAGAAGAAGGAGAAGGAGAAGGTGAAGTCAGGAGGGTGAATCAGAAGAAGCAGAAGAAGGAGAAGGAGAAGGTGAAGTCTGGAGGGTGAATCAGAAGAATCAGAAGAAGGAGAAGGAGAAGGTGAAGTCTGGAGGGTGAATCAGAAGAAGCAGAAGAAAGAGAAGGAGAAGGTGAAGTCTGGAGGGTGAATCAGAAGAAGTAGAAGAAGGAGAAGGAGAAGGTGAAGTCTGGAGGGTGAATCAGAAGAAGTAGAAGAAGGAGAAGGAGAAGGTGAAGTCTGGAGTGTGAATCAGAAGAAGCAGAAGAAGGAGAAGGAGAAGGTGAAGTCTGGAGGGTGAATCAGAAGAAACAGAAGAAGGAGAAGGAGAAGGTGAAGTCTGGAGGGTGAATCAGAAGAAGTAGAAGAAGGAGAAGGAGAAGGTGTAGTCTGGAGGGTGAATCAGAAGAAGTAGACGAAGGAGAAGGAGAAGGTGAAGTCTGGAGGGTGAATCAGAAGAAGCAGAAGAAGGAGATGGAGAAGGTGAAGTCTGGAGGGTGAATCAGAAGAAGTAGAAGAAGGAGAAGGAGAAGGTGAAGTCTGGAGGGTGAATCAGAAGAAGCAGAAGAAGGAGAAGGAGAAGGTGAAGTCTGGAGGGTGAATCAGAAGAAGCAGAAGAAGGAGAAGGAGAAGGTGAAGTCTGGAGGGTGATTCAGAAGAAGCAGAATAAGGAGAAGGAGAAGGTGAAGTCTGGAGGGTGAATCAGAAGAAGCAGAAGAAGGAGAAGGAGAAGGTGAAGTCTGGAGGGTGAATCAGAAGAAGTAGAAGAAGGAGAAGGAGAAGGTGAAGTCTGGAGGGTGAATCTGAAGAAGTAGAAGAAGGAGAAGGAGAAGGTGAAGTCTGGAGGGTGAATCAGAAGAAGTAGAAGAAGGAGAAGGAGAAGCTGAAGTCTGGAGGGTGAAGCAGAAGAAGTAGAAGAAGGAGAAGGAGAAGGTGAAGTCAGGAGGGTGAATCAGAAGATGTAGAAGAAGGAGAAGGAGAAGGTGAAGTCAGGAGGGTGAATCAGAAGAAGCAGAAGAAGGAGAAGGAGAAGGTGAAGTCTGGAGGGTGAATCAGAAGAATCAGAAGAAGGAGAAGGAGAAGGTGAAGTCTGGAGGGTGAATCAGAAGAAGCAGAAGAAAGAGAAGGAGAAGGTGAAGTCTGGAGGGTGAATCAGAAGAAGTAGAAGAAGGAGAAGGAGAAGGTGAAGTCTGGAGGGTGAATCAGAAGAAGCAGAAGAAGGAGAAGGAGAAGGTGAAGTCTGGAGGGTGAATCAGAAGAAGTAGACGAAGGAGAAGGAGAAGGTGAAGTCTGGAGGGTGAATCAGAAGAAGCAGAAGAAGGAGATGGAGAAGGTGAAGTCTGGAGGGTGAATCAGAAGAAGTAGAAGAAGGAGAAGGAGAAGGTGAAGTCTGGAGGGTGAATCAGAAGAAGCAGAAGAAGGAGAAGGAGAAGGTGAAGTCTGGAGGGTGAATCAGAAGAAGCAGAAGAAGGAGAAGGAGAAGGTGAAGTCTGGAGGGTGATTCAGAAGAAGCAGAATAAGGAGAAGGAGAAGGTGAAGTCTGGAGGGTGAAACAGAAGAAGCAGAAGAAGGAGAATGAGAAGGTGAAGTCTGGAGGGTGAATCAGAAGAAGTAGAAGAAGGAGAAGGAGAAGGTGAAGTCTGGAGGGTGAATCAGAAGAAGTAGAAGAAGGAGAAGGAGAAGGTGAAGTCTGGAGGGTGAATCAGAAGAAGTAGAAGAAGGAGAAGGAGAAGGTGAAGTCTGGAGGGTGAAGCAGAAGAAGTAGAAGAAGGAGAAGGAGAAGGTGAAGTCAGGAGGGTGAATCAGAAGATGTAGAAGAAGGAGAAGGAGAAGGTGAAGTCAGGAGGGTGAATCAGAAGAAGCAGAAGAAGGAGAAGGAGAAGGTGAAGTCTGAAGGGTGAATCAGAAGAAGTAGAAGAAGGAGAAGGAGAAGGTGAAGTCTGGAGGGTGAATCAGAAGAAGCAGAAGAAGGAGAAGGAGAAGGTGAAGTCTGGAGGGTGAATCAGAAGAAGCAGAAGAAGGAGAAGGAGAAGGTGAAGTCTGGAGGGTGAAACAGAAGAAGCAGAATAAGGAGAAGGAGAAGGTGAAGTCTGGAGGGTGAATCAGAAGAAGCAGAAGAAGGAGAAGGAGAAGGTGAAGTCTGGAGGGTGAATCAGAAGAAGTAGAAGAAGGAGAAGGAGAAGATGTAGTCTTGAGGGTGAAGCAGAAGAAGTAGAAGAAGGAGAAGGAGAAGGTGAAGTTAGGAGGGTGAATCAGAAGAAGCAGAAGTAGGAGAAGGAGCAGGTGATGTCAGGGGGATGAAGCAGAAGAAGTAGAAGAAGGAGAAGGAGAAGGTGAAGTCAGGACGGTGAAGCAGAAGAAGCAGAAGAAGGAGATGGAGAAGGTGAAGTCTGGAGGGTGAATCAGAAGAAGTAGAAGAAGGAAAAGGAGAAGGTGAAGTCTGGAGGGTGAATCAGAAGAAGTAGAAGAAGGAGAAGGAGAAGGTGAAGTCTGGAGGGTGAAGCAGAAGAAGTAGATGAAGGAGAAGGAGAAGGTGAAGTCAGGAGGGTGAATCAGAAGAAGTAGAAGAAGGAGAAGGAGAAGGTGAAGTCAGGAGGGTGAATCAGAAGAAGCAGGAGAAGGAGAAGGTGAAGTCTGGAGGGTGAATCAGAAGAATCAGAAGAAGGAGAAGGAGAAGGTGAAGTCTGGAGGGTGAATCAGAAGAAGCAGAAGAAAGAGAAGGAGAAGGTGAAGTCTGGAGGGTGAATCAGAAGAAGTAGAAGAAGGAGAAGGAGAAGGTGAAGTCTGGAGGGTGAATCAGAAGAAGCAGAAGAAGGAGAAGGAGAAGGTGAAGTCTGGAGGGTGAATCAGAAGAAGCAGAAGAAGGAGAAGGAGCAGGTGAAGTCAGGGGGGTGAAGCAGAAGAAGCAGAAGATGGAGAAGGAGAAGGTGAAGTCTGGAGGGCGAAGCAGAAGAAGCAGAAGAAGGAGAAGGAGAAGGTGAAGTCTGGAGGGTGAAGCAGAAGAAGCAGAAGAAGGAGAAGGAGAAGGTGAAGTCTGGAGGGTGAATCAGAAGAAGTAGAAGAAGGAGAAGGAGAAGGTGAAGTCAGGAGGGTGAAGCAGAAGAAGCAGAAGAAGGAGAAGGAGAAGGTGAAGTCTGGAGGGTGAAGCAGAAGAAGCAGAAGAAGGAGCAGGAGAAGGTGAAGTATGGAGGGTGAAGCAGAAGAAGCAGAAGAAGGAGAAGGAGAAGGTGAAGTCAGGAGGGTGAATCAGAAGAAGTAGAAGAAGGAGAAGGAGAAGGTGAAGTCTGGAGGGTGAATCAGAAGAAGCAGAAGAAGGAGAAGGAGAAGGTGAAGTCTGGAGGGTGAATCAGAAGAAGCAGAAGAAGGAGAAGGAGAAGATGAAGTCTGGAGGGTGAATCGGAAGAAGTAGAAGAAGGAGAAGGAGAAGATGAGGTCTGGAGGGTCAATCAGAAGAAGCAGAAGAAGGAGAAGGAGAAGGTGAAGTCTGGAGGGTGAATCAGAAGAAGCAGAAGAAGGAGAAGGAGAAGGTGAAGTCTGGAGGGAGAATCAGAAGAAGCAGAATAAGGAGAAGGAGAAGGTGAAGTCTGGAGGGTGAATCAGAAGAAGCAGAATAAGGAGAAGGAGAAGGTGAAGTCTGGAGGGTGAATCAGAAGAAGCAGAAGAAGGAGAAGGAGAAGGTGAAGTCTGGAGGGTGAATCAGAAGAAGTAGAAGAAGGAGAAGGAGAAGGTGAAGTCTGGAGGGTGAAGCAGAAGAAGTAGAAGAAGGAGAAGGAGAAGGTGAAGTCAGGAGGGTGAATCAGAAGAAGCAGAAGAAGGAGAAGGAGAAGGTGAAGTCTGGAGGGTGAATCAGAAGAATCAGAAGAAGGAGAAGGAGAAGGTGAAGTCTGGAGGGTGAATCAGAAGAAGCAGAAGAAAGAGAAGGAGAAGGTGAAGTCTGGAGGGTGAATCAGAAGAAGTAGAAGAAGGAGAAGGAGAAGGTGAAGTCTGGAGGGTGAATCAGAAGAAGTAGAAGAAGGAGAAGGAGAAGGTGAAGTCTGGAGTGTGAATCAGAAGAAGCAGAAGAAGGAGAAGGAGAAGGTGAAGTCTGGAGGGTGAATCAGAAGAAACAGAAGAAGGAGAAGGAGAAGGTGAAGTCTGGAGGGTGAATCAGAAGAAGTAGAAGAAGGAGAAGGAGAAGGTGTAGTCTGGAGGGTGAATCAGAAGAAGTAGACGAAGGAGAAGGAGAAGGTGAAGTCTGGAGGGTGAATCAGAAGAAGCAGAAGAAGGAGATGGAGAAGGTGAAGTCTGGAGGGTGAATCAGAAGAAGCAGAAGAAGGAGAAGGAGAAGGTGAAGTCTGGAGGGTGAATCAGAAGAAGTAGAAGAAGGAGAAGGAGAAGGTGAAGTCTGGAGGGTGAATCTGAAGAAGTAGAAGAAGGAGAAGGAGAAGGTGAAGTCTGGAGGGTGAATCAGAAGAAGTAGAAGAAGGAGAAGGAGAAGCTGAAGTCTGGAGGGTGAAGCAGAAGAAGCAAAAGAAGGAGAAGGAGAAGGTGAAGTCAGGAGGGTGAATCAGAAGATGTAGAAGAAGGAGAAGGAGAAGGTGAAGTCAGGAGGGTGAATCAGAAGAAGCAGAAGAAGGAGAAGGAGAAGGTGAAGTCTGGAGGGTGAATCAGAAGAATCAGAAGAAGGAGAAGGAGAAGGTGAAGTCTGGAGGGTGAATCAGAAGAAGCAGAAGAAAGAGAAGGAGAAGGTGAAGTCTGGAGGGTGAATCAGAAGAAGTAGAAGAAGGAGAAGGAGAAGGTGAAGTCTGGAGGGTGAATCAGAAGAAGCAGAAGAAGGAGAAGGAGAAGGTGAAGTCTGGAGGGTGAATCAGAAGAAGTAGACGAAGGAGAAGGAGAAGGTGAAGTCTGGAGGGTGAATCAGAAGAAGCAGAAGAAGGAGATGGAGAAGGTGAAGTCTGGAGGGTGAATCAGAAGAAGTAGAAGAAGGAGAAGGAGAAGGTGAAGTCTGGAGGGTGAATCAGAAGAAGCAGAAGAAGGAGAAGGAGAAGGTGAAGTCTGGAGGGTGAATCAGAAGAAGCAGAAGAAGGAGAAGGAGAAGGTGAAGTCTGGAGGGTGATTCAGAAGAAGCAGAATAAGGAGAAGGAGAAGGTGAAGTCTGGAGGGTGAAACAGAAGAAGCAGAAGAAGGAGAATGAGAAGGTGAAGTCTGGAGGGTGAATCAGAAGAAGTAGAAGAAGGAGAAGGAGAAGGTGAAGTCTGGAGGGTGAATCAGAAGAAGTAGAAGAAGGAGAAGGAGAAGGTGAAGTCTGGAGGGTGAATCAGAAGAAGTAGAAGAAGGAGAAGGAGAAGGTGAAGTCTGGAGGGTGAAGCAGAAGAAGTAGAAGAAGGAGAAGGAGAAGGTGAAGTCAGGAGGGTGAATCAGAAGATGTAGAAGAAGGAGAAGGAGAAGGTGAAGTCAGGAGGGTGAATCAGAAGAAGCAGAAGAAGGAGAAGGAGAAGGTGAAGTCTGAAGGGTGAATCAGAAGAAGTAGAAGAAGGAGAAGGAGAAGGTGAAGTCTGGAGGGTGAATCAGAAGAAGCAGAAGAAGGAGAAGGAGAAGGTGAAGTCTGGAGGGTGAATCAGAAGAAGCAGAAGAAGGAGAAGGAGAAGGTGAAGTCTGGAGGGTGAAACAGAAGAAGCAGAATAAGGAGAAGGAGAAGGTGAAGTCTGGAGGGTGAATCAGAAGAAGCAGAAGAAGGAGAAGGAGAAGGTGAAGTCTGGAGGGTGAATCAGAAGAAGTAGAAGAAGGAGAAGGAGAAGATGTAGTCTTGAGGGTGAAGCAGAAGAAGTAGAAGAAGGAGAAGGAGAAGGTGAAGTTAGGAGGGTGAATCAGAAGAAGCAGAAGTAGGAGAAGGAGCAGGTGATGTCAGGGGGATGAAGCAGAAGAAGTAGAAGAAGGAGAAGGAGAAGGTGAAGTCAGGACGGTGAAGCAGAAGAAGCAGAAGAAGGAGATGGAGAAGGTGAAGTCTGGAGGGTGAATCAGAAGAAGTAGAAGAAGGAAAAGGAGAAGGTGAAGTCTGGAGGGTGAATCAGAAGAAGTAGAAGAAGGAGAAGGAGAAGGTGAAGTCTGGAGGGTGAAGCAGAAGAAGTAGATGAAGGAGAAGGAGAAGGTGAAGTCAGGAGGGTGAATCAGAAGAAGTAGAAGAAGGAGAAGGAGAAGGTGAAGTCAGGAGGGTGAATCAGAAGAAGCAGGAGAAGGAGAAGGTGAAGTCTGGAGGGTGAATCAGAAGAATCAGAAGAAGGAGAAGGAGAAGGTGAAGTCTGGAGGGTGAATCAGAAGAAGCAGAAGAAAGAGAAGGAGAAGGTGAAGTCTGGAGGGTGAATCAGAAGAAGTAGAAGAAGGAGAAGGAGAAGGTGAAGTCTGGAGGGTGAATCAGAAGAAGCAGAAGAAGGAGAAGGAGAAGGTGAAGTCTGGAGGGTGAATCAGAAGAAGCAGAAGAAGGAGAAGGAGCAGGTGAAGTCAGGGGGGTGAAGCAGAAGAAGCAGAAGATGGAGAAGGAGAAGGTGAAGTCTGGAGGGCGAAGCAGAAGAAGCAGAAGAAGGAGAAGGAGAAGGTGAAGTCTGGAGGGTGAAGCAGAAGAAGCAGAAGAAGGAGAAGGAGAAGGTGAAGTCTGGAGGGTGAATCAGAAGAAGTAGAAGAAGGAGAAGGAGAAGGTGAAGTCAGGAGGGTGAAGCAGAAGAAGCAGAAGAAGGAGAAGGAGAAGGTGAAGTCTGGAGGGTGAAGCAGAAGAAGCAGAAGAAGGAGCAGGAGAAGGTGAAATATGGAGGGTGAAGCAGAAGAAGCAGAAGAAGGAGAAGGAGAAGGTGAAGTCAGGAGGGTGAATCAGAAGAAGTAGAAGAAGGAGAAGGAGAAGGTGAAGTCTGGAGGGTGAATCAGAAGAAGCAGAAGAAGGAGAAGGAGAAGGTGAAGTCTGGAGGGTGAATCAGAAGAAGCAGAAGAAGGAGAAGGAGAAGATGAAGTCTGGAGGGTGAATCGGAAGAAGTAGAAGAAGGAGAAGGAGAAGATGAGGTCTGGAGGGTCAATCAGAAGAAGCAGAAGAAGGAGAAGGAGAAGGTGAAGTCTGGAGGGTGAATCAGAAGAAGCAGAAGAAGGACAAGGAGAAGGTGAAGTCTGGAGGGTGAATTAGAAGAAGCAGAAGAAGGAGAAGGAGAAGGTGAAGTCAGGAGGGGGAATCAGAAGAAGCAGAAGAAGGAGAAGGAGAAGGTAAAGTTAGGAGGGTGAATCAGAAGAAGCAGAAGAAGGAGAAGGAGCAGGTGAAGTCAGGGGGGTGAAGCAGAAGAAGTAGAAGAAGGAGAAGGAGAAGGTGAAGTCAGGAGGGTGAAGCAGAAGAAGCAGAAGAAGGAGAAGGAGAAGGTGAAGTCTGGAGGGCGCAGCAGAAGAAGCAAAAGAAGGAGAAGGAGAAGGTGAAGTCTGGAGGGTGAAGCAGAAGAAGCAGAAGAAGGAGAAGGAGAAGGCGAAGTCTGGAGGGTGAATCAGAAGAAGTAGAAGAAGGTGAAGGAGAAGGTGAAGTCAGGAGAGTGAAGCAGAAGAAGCAGAAGAAGGAGAAGGAGATGGTGAAGTCTGGAGGGTGAAGCAGAAGAAGCAGAAGAAGGAGAAGGAGAAGGTGATGTCTGGAGGGCGAAGCAGAAGAAGCAGAAGAAGGAGAAGGAGAAGGTGAAGTCTGGAGGGTGAAGCAGAAGAAGCAGAAGAAGGAGAAGGAGAAGGTGAAGTCTGGAGGGTGAATCAGAAGAAGTAGAAGAAGGAGAAGGAGAAGGTGAAGTCAGGAGGTTGAAGCAGAAGAAGCAGAAGAAGGAGAAGGAGAAGGTGAAGTCAGGAGGGTGAATCGGAAGAAGTAGAAGAAGGAGAAGGAGAAGTTGAAGTCTGGAGGGTGAATCAGAAGAAGTAGAAGAAGGAGAAGGAGAAGGTGAAGTCTGGAGGGTGAATCAGAAGAAGTAGAAGAAGGAGAATGAGAAGGTGAAATCTGGAGGGTGAATCAGAAGAAGCAGAAGAAGGAGAAGGAGAAGGTGAAGTCTGGAGGGAGAAGCAGAAGAAGTAGAAGAAGGAGAAGGAGAAGGTGAAGTCTGGAGGGTGAATCAGAAGAAGTAGAAGAAGGAGAAGGAGAAGGTGAAGTCTGGAGGGTGAATCAGAAGAAGTAGAAGAAGGAGAAGGAGAAGGTGAAGTCTGGAGGGTGAATCAGAAGAAACAGAAGAAGGAGAAGGTGAAGTCTGGAGGGTGAATCAGAAGAAGTAGAAGAAGGAGAAGGAGAAGGTGTAGTCTGGAGGGTGAATCAGAAGAAGTAGACGAAGGAGAAGGAGAAGGTGAAGTCTGGAGGGTGAATAAGAAGAAGCAGAAGAAGGAGAAGGAGAAGGTGAAGTCTGGAGGGTGAATCAGAAGAAGTAGAAGAAGGAGAAGGAGAAGGTGAAGTCTGGAGGGTGAAACAGAAGAAGCAGAATAAGGAGAAGGAGAAGGTGAAGACAGGAGGGTGAATCAGAAGAAGCAGAAGAAGGAGAAGGAGAAGGTGAAGTAAGGAGGGTGAATCAGAAGAAGCAGAAGAAGGAGAAGGAGAAGGTGAAGTCTGGAGGGTGAATCAGAAGAAGTAGACGAAGGAGAAGGAGAAGGTGAAGTCTGGAGGGTGAATCAGAAGAAGCAGAAGAAGGAGATGGAGAAGGTGAAGTCTGGAGGGTGAATCAGAAGAAGTAGAAGAAGGAGAAGGAGAAGGTGAAGTCTGGAGGGTGAATCAGAAGAAGCAGAAGAAGGAGAAGGAGAAGGTGAAGTCTGGAGGGTGAATCAGAAGAAGCAGAAGAAGGAGAAGGAGAAGGTGAAGTCTGGAGGGTGATTCAGAAGAAGCAGAATAAGGAGAAGGAGAAGGTGAAGTCTGGAGGGTGAATCAGAAGAAGCAGAAGAAGGAGAAGGAGAAGGTGAAGTCTGGAGGGTGAATCAGAAGAAGTAGAAGAAGGAGAAGGAGAAGGTGAAGTCTGGAGGGTGAATCTGAAGAAGTAGAAGAAGGAGAAGGAGAAGGTGAAGTCTGGAGGGTGAATCAGAAGAAGTAGAAGAAGGAGAAGGAGAAGCTGAAGTCTGGAGGGTGAAGCAGAAGAAGTAGAAGAAGGAGAAGGAGAAGGTGAAGTCAGGAGGGTGAATCAGAAGATGTAGAAGAAGGAGAAGGAGAAGGTGAAGTCAGGAGGGTGAATCAGAAGAAGCAGAAGAAGGAGAAGGAGAAGGTGAAGTCTGGAGGGTGAATCAGAAGAATCAGAAGAAGGAGAAGGAGAAGGTGAAGTCTGGAGGGTGAATCAGAAGAAGCAGAAGAAAGAGAAGGAGAAGGTGAAGTCTGGAGGGTGAATCAGAAGAAGTAGAAGAAGGAGAAGGAGAAGGTGAAGTCTGGAGGGTGAATCAGAAGAAGCAGAAGAAGGAGAAGGAGAAGGTGAAGTCTGGAGGGTGAATCAGAAGAAGTAGACGAAGGAGAAGGAGAAGGTGAAGTCTGGAGGGTGAATCAGAAGAAGCAGAAGAAGGAGATGGAGAAGGTGAAGTCTGGAGGGTGAATCAGAAGAAGTAGAAGAAGGAGAATGAGAAGGTGAAGTCTGGAGGGTGAATCAGAAGAAGCAGAAGAAGGAGAAGGAGAAGGTGAAGTCTGGAGGGTGAATCAGAAGAAGCAGAAGAAGGAGAAGGAGAAGGTGAAGTCTGGAGGGTGATTCAGAAGAAGCAGAATAAGGAGAAGGAGAAGGTGAAGTCTGGAGGGTGAAACAGAAGAAGCAGAAGAAGGAGAATGAGAAGGTGAAGTCTGGAGGGTGAATCAGAAGAAGTAGAAGAAGGAGAAGGAGAAGGTGAAGTCTGGAGGGTGAATCAGAAGAAGTAGAAGAAGGAGAAGGATAAGGTGAAGTCTGGAGGGTGAATCAGAAGAAGTAGAAGAAGGAGAAGGAGAAGGTGAAGTCTGGAGGGTGAATCAGAAGAAGCAGAAGAAGGAGAAGGAGAAGGTGAAGTCAGGAGGGTGAATCAGAAGAAGCAGAAGAAGGAGAAGGAGAAGGTGAAGTCTGGAGGGTGAATCAGAAGAAGCAGAAGAAGGAGAAGGAGAAGGTGAAGTCTGGAGGGTGGAACAGAAGAAGCAGAAGGAGGAGAAGGAGAAGGTGAAGTCTGGAGGGTGAATCAGAAGAAGCAGAAGAAGGAGAAGGAGAAGGTGAAGTCAGGAGGGTGAATCAGAAGAAGCAGAAGAAGGAGAAGGAGAAGGTGAAGTTAGGAGGGTGAATCAGAAGAAGCAGAAGAAGGAGAAGGAGCAGGTGAAGTCTGGAGGGTGAATCAGAAGAAGCAGAAGAAGGAGAAGGAGAAGGTGAAGTCTGGAGGGTGAATCAGAAGAAGCAGAAGAAGGAGAAGGAGATGGTGAAGTCTGGAGGGCGCAGCAGAAGAAGCAGAAGAAGGAGAAGGAGAAGCTGAAGTCTGGAGGGTGAAGCAGAAGAAGCAGAAGAAGGAGAAGGAGAAGGTGAAGTCTGGAGGGTGAATCAGAAGAAGCAGAAGAAAGAGAAGGAGAAGGTGAAGTCTGGAGGGTGAATCAGAAGAATCAGAAGAAGGAGAAGGAGAAGGTGAAGTCTGGAGGGTGAATCAGAAGAAGCAGAAGAAAGAGAAGGAGAAGGTGAAGTCTGGAGGGTGAATCAGAAGAAGTAGAAGAAGGAGAAGGAGAAGGTGAAGTCAGGAGGGTGAATCAGAAGAAGTAGAAGAAGGAGAAGGAGAATGTGAAGTCAGGAGGGTGAATCAGAAGAAGCAGAAGAAGGAGAAGAAGAAGGTGAAGTCTGGAGGGTGAAGCAGCAGAAGCAGAAGAAGGAGAAGGAGAAGGTGATGTCTGGAGGGCGAATCAGAAGAAGCAGAAGAAGGAGAAGGAGAAGGTGAAGTCTGGAGGGTGAATCAGAAGAAATAGAAGAAGGAGAAGGAGAAGGTGAAGTCTGGAATGTGAATCAGAAGAAGCAGAAGAAGGAGAAGGAGAAGGTGAAGTCTGGAGGGTGAATCAGAAGAAGCAGAATAAGGAGAAGGAGAAGGTGAATTCTGGAGGGTGAATCAGAAGAAGCAGAAGAAGGAGAAGGAGAAGGTGAAGTCTGGAGGGTGAATCAGAAGAAGTAGAAGAAGGAGAAGGAGAAGGTGAAGTCTGGAGGGTGAATCAGAAGAAGTAGAAGAAGGAGAAGGAGAAGGTGAAGTCTGGAGGGTGAATCAGAAGAAGCAGAAGAAGGAGAAGGAGAAGGTGAAGTCTGGAGCGAGAAGCAGAAGAAGTAGAAGAAGGAGAAGGAGAAGGTGAAGTCTGGAGGGTGAATCAGAAGAAGTAGAAGAAGGAGAAGGAGAAGGTGAAGTCTGGAGGGTGAATCAGAAGAAGTAGAAGAAGGAGAAGGAGAAGCTGAAGTCTGGAGGGTGAATCAGAAGAAACAGAAGAAGGAGAAGGAGAAGGTGAAGTCTGGAGGGTGAATCAGAAGAAGTAGACGAAGGAGAAGGAGAAGGTGAAGTCTGGAGGGTGAATCAGAAGAAGCAGAAGAAGGAGAAGGAGAAGGTGAAGTCTGGAGGGTGAATCAGAAGAAGTAGAAGAAGGAGAAGGAGAAGGTGAAGTCTGGAGGGTGAATCAGAAGAAGCAGAAGAAGGAGAAGGAGAAGGTGAAGTCTGGAGGGTGAATCAGAAGAAGCAGAAGAAGGAGAAGGAGAAGGTGAAGTCTGGAGGGTGAAACAGAAGAAGCAGAATAAGGAGAAGGAGAAGGTGAAGTCAGGAGGGTGAATCAGAAGAAGCAGAAGAAGGAGAAGGAGAAGGTGAAGTAAGGTGGGTGAATCAGAAGAAGCAGAAGAAGGAGAAGGAGAAGGTGAAGTCTGGAGTGTGAAGCAGAAGCAGTAGAAGAAGGAGAAGGAGAAGGTGAAGTCTGGAGGGTGAAGCAGAAGAAGTAGAAGAAGGAGAAGGAGAAGGTGAAGTCAGGAGGGTGAATCAGAAGAAGTAGAAGACGGAGAAGGAGAAGGTGAAGTCAGGAGGGTGAATCAGAAGAAGCAGAAGAAGGAGAAGGAGAAGGTGAAGTCTGGACGGTGAATCAGAAGAATCAGAAGAAGGAGAAGGAGAAGGTGAAGTCTGGAGGGTGAATCAGAAGATGCAGAAGAAAGAGAAGGAGAAGGTGAAGTCTGGAGGGTGAAGCAGAAGAAACAGAAGAAGGAGAAGGAGAAGGTGAAGACTGGAGGGTGAATCTGAAGAAGTAGAAGAAGGAGAAGGAGAAGTTGAAGTCTGGAGGGTGAATCAGAAGAAGTAGAAGAAGGAGAAGGAGAAGGTGAAGTCTGGAGGGTGAATCAGAAGAAGCAGAAGAAGGAGAAGGAGAAGGTGAAGTCTGGAGGGTGAATCAGAAGAAGCAGAAGAAGGAGAAGGAGAAGATGAAGTCTGGAGGGTGAATCAGAAGAAGTAGAAGAAGGAGAAGGAGAAGGTGTAGTCTGGAGGGTGAATCAGAAGAAGTAGACGAAGGAGAAGGAGAAGGTGAAGTCTGGAGGGTGAATAAGAAGAAGCAGAAGAAGGAGAAGGAGAAGGTGAAGTCTGGAGGGTGAATCAGAAGAAGTAGAAGAAGGAGAAGGAGAAGGTGAAGTCTGGAGGGTGAATCAGAAGAAGCAGAAGAAGGAGAAGGAGAAGGTGAAGTCTGGAGGGTGAATCAGAAGAAGCAGAAGAAGGAGAAGGAGAAGGTGAAGTCTGGAGGGTGAAACAGAAGAAGCAGAATAAGGAGAAGGAGAAGGTGAAGTCAGGAGGGTGAATCAGAAGAAGCAGAAGAAGGAGAAGGAGAAGGTGAAGTAAGGAGGGTGAATCAGAAGAAGCAGAAGAAGGAGAAGGAGAAGGTGAAGTCTGGAGTGTGAAGCAGAAGAAGCAAAAGAAGGAGAAGGAGAAGGTGAAGTCTGGAGGGTGAATCAGAAGAAGTAGAAGAAGGAGAAGGAGAAGGTGAAGTCTGGAGGGTGAAGCAGAAGAAGTAGAAGAAGGAGAAGGAGAAGGTGAAGTCAGGAGGGTGAATCAGAAGAAGTAGAAGAAGGAGAAGGAGAAGGTGAAGTCAGGAGGGTGAATCAGAAGAAGCAGAAGAAGGAGAAGGAGAAGGTGAAGTCTGGAGGGTGAATCAGAAGAATCAGAAGAAGGAGAAGGAGAAGGTGAAGTCTGGAGGGTGAATCAGAAGAAGCAGAAGAAAGAGAAGGAGAAGGTGAAGTCTGGAGGGTGAAGCAGAAGAAACAGAAGAAGGAGAAGGAGAAGGTGAAGACTGGAGGGTGAATCTGAAGAAGTAGAAGAAGGAGAAGGAGAAGGTGAAGTCTGGAGGGTGAATCAGAAGAAGTAGAAGAAGGAGAAGGAGAAGGTGAAGTCTGGAGGGTGAATCAGAAGAAGCAGAAGAAGGAGAAGGAGAAGGTGAAGTCTGGAGGGTGAATCAGAAGAAGCAGAAGAAGGAGAAGGAGAAGATGAAGTCTGGAGGGTGAATCAGAAGAAGAAGAAGAAGGAGAAGGAGAAGGTGAAGTCTGGAGGGTGAATCAGAAGAAGCAGAAGAAGGAGAAGGAGAAGGTGAAGTCTGGAGGGTGAATCAGAAGAATCAGAAGAAGGAGAAGGAGAAGGTGAAGTCTGGAGGGTGAATCAGAAGAAGCAGAAGAAAGAGAAGGAGAAGGTGAAGACTGGAGGGTGAATCTGAAGAAGTAGAAGAAGGAGAAGGAGAAGGTGAAGTCTGGAGGGTGAATCAGAAGAAGTAGAAGAAGGAGAAGGAGAAGGTGAAGTCTGGAGGGTGAATCAGAAGAAGCAGAAGAAGGAGAAGGAGAAGGTGAAGTCTGGAGGGTGAATCAGAAGAAGCAGAAGAAGGAGAAGGAGAAGATGAAGTCTGGAGGGTGAATCAGAAGAAGTAGAAGAAGGAGAAGGAGAAGGTGTAGTCTGGAGGGTGAATCAGAAGAAGTAGACGAAGGAGAAGGAGAAGGTGAAGTCTGGAGGGTGAATAAGAAGAAGCAGAAGAAGGAGAAGGAGAAGGTGAAGTCTGGAGGGTGAATCAGAAGAAGTAGAAGAAGGAGAAGGAGAAGGTGAAGTCTGGAGGGTGAATCAGAAGAAGCAGAAGAAGGAGAAGGAGAAGGTGAAGTCTGGAGGGTGAATCAGAAGAAGCAGAAGAAGGAGAAGGAGAAGGTGAAGTCTGGAGGGTGAAACAGAAGAAGCAGAATAAGGAGAAGGAGAAGGTGAAGTCAGGAGGGTGAATCAGAAGAAGCAGAAGAACGAGAAGGAGAAGGTGAAGTAAGGAGGGTGAATCAGAAGAAGCAGAAGAAGGAGAAGGAGAAGGTGAAGTCTGGAGTGTGAAGCAGAAGAAGCAAAAGAAGGAGAAGGAGAAGGTGAAGTCTGGAGGGTGAATCAGAAGAAGTAGAAGAAGGAGAAGGAGAAGGTGAAGTCTGGAGGGTGAAGCAGAAGAAGTAGAAGAAGGAGAAGGAGAAGGTGAAGTCAGGAGGGTGAATCAGAAGAAGTAGAAGAAGGAGAAGGAGAAGGTGAAGTCAGGAGGGTGAATCAGAAGAAGCAGAAGAAGGAGAAGGAGAAGGTGAAGTCTGGAGGGTGAATCAGAAGAATCAGAAGAAGGAGAAGGAGAAGGTGAAGTCTGGAGGGTGAATCAGAAGAAGCAGAAGAAAGAGAAGGAGAAGGTGAAGTCTGGAGGGTGAAGCAGAAGAAACAGAAGAAGGAGAAGGAGAAGGTGAAGACTGGAGGGTGAATCTGAAGAAGTAGAAGAAGGAGAAGGAGAAGGTGAAGTCTGGAGGGTGAATCAGAAGAAGTAGAAGAAGGAGAAGGAGAAGGTGAAGTCTGGAGGGTGAATCAGAAGAAGCAGAAGAAGGAGAAGGAGAAGGTGAAGTCTGGAGGGTGAATCAGAAGAAGCAGAAGAAGGAGAAGAAGAAGATGAAGTCTGGAGGGTGAATCAGAAGAAGAAGAAGAAGGAGAAGGAGAAGGTGAAGTCTGGAGGGTGAATCAGAAGAAGCAGAAGAAGGAGAAGGAGAAGGTGAAGTCTGGAGGGTGAATCAGAAGAATCAGAAGAAGGAGAAGGAGAAGGTGAAGTCTGGAGGGTGAATCAGAAGAAGCAGAAGAAAGAGAAGGAGAAGGTGAAGTCTGGAGGGTGAAGCAGAAGAAACAGAAGAAGGAGAAGGAGAAGGTGAAGACTGGAGGGTGAATCAGAAGAAGTAGAAGAAGGAGAAGGATAAGGTGAAGTCTGGAGGGTGAATCAGAAGAAGTAGAAGAAGGAGAAGGAGAAGGTGAAGTCTGGAGGGTGAATCAGAAGAAGCAGAAGAAGGAGAAGGAGAAGGTGAAGTCTGGAGGGTGAATCAGAAGAAGCAGAAGAAGGAGAAGGAGAAGATGAAGTCTGGAGGGTGTATCAGAAGAAGCAGAAGAAGGAGAAGGAGAAGGTGAAGTCTGGAGGGTGAAACAGAAGAAGCAGAAGGAGGAGAAGGAGAAGGTGAAGTCTGGAGGGTGAATCAGAAGAAGCAGAAGAAGGAGAAGGAGAAGGTGAAGTCAGGAGGGTGAATCAGAAGAAGCAGAAGAAGGAGAAGGAGAAGGTGAAGTTAGGAGGGTGAATCAGAAGAAGCAGAAGAAGGAGAAGGAGCAGGTGAAGTCAGGGGGTGAAGCAGAAGAAGTAGAAGAAGGAGAAGGAGAAGGTGAAGTCAGGACGGTGAAGCAGAAGAAGCAGAAGAAGGAGAAGGAGAAGGTGAAGTCTGGAGGGCGCAGCAGAAGAAGCAGAAGAAGGAGAAGGAGAAGCTGAAGTCTGGAGGGTGAAGCAGAAGAAGCAGAAGAAGGAGAAGGAGAAGGTGAAGTCTGGAGGGTGAATCAGAAGAAGTAGAAGAAGGAGAAGGAGAAGGTGAAGTCAGGAGAGTGAAGCAGAAGAAGCAGAAGATGGAGAAGGAGAAGGTGAAGTCTGGAGGGCGAAGCAGAAGAAGCAGAAGAAGGAGAAGGAGAAGGTGAAGTCTGGAGGGTGAAGCAGAAGAAGCAGAAGAAGGAGAAGGAGAAGGTGAAGTCTGGAGGGTGAATCAGAAGAAGTAGAAGAAGGAGAAGGAGAAGGTGAAGTCAGGAGGGTGAAGCAGAAGAAGCAGAAGAAGGAGAAGGAGAAGGTGAAGTCTGGAGGGTGAAGCAGAAGAAGCAGAAGAAGGAGCAGGAGAAGGTGAAGTCTGGACGGTGAAGCAGAAGAAGCAGAAGAAGGAGAAGGAGAAGGTGAAGTCAGGAGGGTGAATCAGAAGAAGTAGAAGAAGGAGAAGGAGAAGGTGAAGTCTGGAGGGTGAATCAGAAGAAGCAGAAGAAGGAGAAGGAGAAGATGAAGTCTGGAGGGTGAATCAGAAGAAGTAGAAGAAGGAGAAGGAGAAGGTGAGGTCTGGAGGGTCAATCAGAAGAAGCAGAAGAAAGAGAAGGAGAAGGTGAAGTCTGGAGGGTGAAGCAGAAGAAACAGAAGAAGGAGAAGGAGAAGGTGAAGACTGGAGGGTGAATCAGAAGAAGTAGAAGAAGGAGAAGGAGAAGGTGAGGTCTGGAGGGTGAATCAGAAGAAGCAGAAGAAGGAGAAGGAGAAGGTGAAGTCTGGAGGGTGAATTAGAAGAAGCAGAAGAAGGAGAAGGAGAAGGTGAAGTCAGGAGGGTGAATCAGAAGAAGCAGAAGAAGGAGAAGGAGAAGGTAAAGTTAGGAGGGTGAATCAGAAGAAGCAGAAGAAGGAGAAGGAGCAGGTGAAGTCAGGGGGGTGAAACAGAAGAAGTAGAAGAAGGAGAAGGAGAAGGTGAAGTCAGGAGGGTGAAGCAGAAGAAGCAGAAGAAGGACAAGGAGAAGGTGAAGTCTGGAGGGCGCAGCAGAAGAAGCAGAAGAAGGAGAAAGAGAAGGTGAAGTCTGGAGGGTGAAGCAGAAGAAGCAGAAGAAGGAGAAGGAGAAGGTGAAGTCTGGAGGGTGGATCAGAAGAAGTAGAAGAAGGAGAAGGAGAAGGTGAAGTCAGGAGAGTGAAGCAGAAGAAGCAGAAGAAGGAGAAGGAGAAGGTGAAGTCTGGAGGGTGAAGCAGCAGAAGCAGAAGAAGGAGAAGGAGAAGGTGATGTCTGGAGGGCGAATCAGAAGAAGCAGAAGAAGGAGAAGGAGAAGGTGAAGTCTGGAGGGTGAAGCAGAAGAAGCAGAAGAAGGAGAAGGAGAAGGTGAAGTCTGGAGGGTGAATCAGAAGAAGTAGAAGAAGGAGAAGGAGAAGGTGAAGTCAGGAGGGTGAAGCAGAAGAAGCAGAAGAAGGAGAAGGAGAAGGTGAAGGCAGGAGGGTGAATCGGAAGAAGTAGAAGAAGGAGAAGGAGAAGGTGAAGTCTGGAGGGTGAATCAGAAGAAGTAGAAGAAGGAGAAGGAGAAGGTGAAGTCTGGAGGGTGAATCAGAAGAAGTAGAAGAAGGAGAAGGAGAAGGTGAAGTCTGGAGGGTGAATCAGAAGAAGCAGAAGAAGGAGAAGGAGAAGGTGAAGTCTGGAGGGAGAAGCAGAAGAAGTAGAAGAAGGAGAAGGAGAAGGTGAAGTCTGGAGGGTGAATCAGAAGAAGTAGAAGAAGGAGAAGGAGAAGGTGAAGTCTGGAGGGTGAATCAGAAGAAGTAGAAGAAGGAGAAGGAGAAGCTGAAGTCTGGAGGGTGAATCAGAAGAAACAGAAGAAGGAGAAGGAGAAGGTGAAGTCTGGAGGGTGAATCAGAAGAAGTAGAAGAAGGAGAAGGAGAAGGTGTAGTCTGGAGGGTGAATCAGAAGAAGTAGACGAAGGAGAAGGAGAAGGTGAAGTCTGGAGGGTGAATCAGAAGAAGCAGAAGAAGGAGAAGGAGAAGGTGAAGTCTGGAGGGTGAATCAGAAGAAGTAGAAGAAGGAGAAGGAGAAGGTGAAGTCTGGAGGGTGAATCAGAAGAAGCAGAAGGAGGAGAAGGAGAAGGTGAAGTCTGGAGGGTGAATCAGAAGAAGCAGAAGAAGGAGAAGGAGAAGGTGAAGTCTGGAGGGTGAAACAGAAGAAGCAGAATAAGGAGAAGGAGAAGGTGAAGTCAGGAGGGTGAATCAGAAGAAGCAGAAGAAGGAGAAGGAGAAGGTGAAGTAAGGAGGGTGAATCAGAAGAAGCAGAAGAAGGAGAAGGAGAAGGTGAAGTCTGGAGTGTGAAGCAGAAGAAGTAGAAGAAGGAGAAGGAGAAGGTGAAGTCTGGAGGGTGAAGCAGAAGAAGCAGAAGAAGGAGCAGGAGAAGGTGAAGTCTGGACGGTGAAGCAGAAGAAGCAGAAGAAGGAGAAGGAGAAGGTGAAGTCAGGAGGGTGAATCAGAAGAAGTAGAAGAAGGAGAAGGAGAAGGTGAAGTCAGGAGGGTGAATCAGAAGAAGTAGAAGAAGGAGAAGGAGAAGGTGAAGTCTGGAGGGTGAATCAGAAGAAGCAGAAGAAGGAGAAGGAGAAGATGAAGTCTGGAGGGTGAATCAGAAGAAGTAGAAGAAGGAGAAGGAGAAGGTGAGGTCTGGAGGGTCAATCAGAAGAAGCAGAAGAAAGAGAAGGAGAAGGTGAAGTCTGGAGGGTGAAGCAGAAGAAACAGAAGAAGGAGAAGGAGAAGGTGAAGACTGGAGGGTGAATCAGAAGAAGTAGAAGAAGGAGAAGGAGAAGGTGAGGTCTGGAGGGTGAATCAGAAGAAGCAGAAGAAGGAGAAGGAGAAGGTGAAGTCTGGAGGGTGAATTAGAAGAAGCAGAAGAAGGAGAAGGAGAAGGTGAAGTCAGGAGGGTGAATCAGAAGAAGCAGAAGAAGGAGAAGGAGAAGGTAAAGTTAGGAGGGTGAATCAGAAGAAGCAGAAGAAGGAGAAGGAGCAGGTGAAGTCAGGGGGGTGAAACAGAAGAAGTAGAAGAAGGAGAAGGAGAAGGTGAAGTCAGGAGGGTGAAGCAGAAGAAGCAGAAGAAGGACAAGGAGAAGGTGAAGTCTGGAGGGCGCAGCAGAAGAAGCAGAAGAAGGAGAAAGAGAAGGTGAAGTCTGGAGGGTGAAGCAGAAGAAGCAGAAGAAGGAGAAGGAGAAGGTGAAGTCTGGAGGGTGGATCAGAAGAAGTAGAAGAAGGAGAAGGAGAAGGTGAAGTCAGGAGAGTGAAGCAGAAGAAGCAGAAGAAGGAGAAGGAGAAGGTGAAGTCTGGAGGGTGAAGCAGCAGAAGCAGAAGAAGGAGAAGGAGAAGGTGATGTCTGGAGGGCGAATCAGAAGAAGCAGAAGAAGGAGAAGGAGAAGGTGAAGTCTGGAGGGTGAAGCAGAAGAAGCAGAAGAAGGAGAAGGAGAAGGTGAAGTCTGGAGGGTGAATCAGAAGAAGTAGAAGAAGGAGAAGGAGAAGGTGAAGTCAGGAGGGTGAAGCAGAAGAAGCAGAAGAAGGAGAAGGAGAAGGTGAAGGCAGGAGGGTGAATCGGAAGAAGTAGAAGAAGGAGAAGGAGAAGGTGAAGTCTGGAGGGTGAATCAGAAGAAGTAGAAGAAGGAGAAGGAGAAGGTGAAGTCTGGAGGGTGAATCAGAAGAAGTAGAAGAAGGAGAAGGAGAAGGTGAAGTCTGGAGGGTGAATCAGAAGAAGCAGAAGAAGGAGAAGGAGAAGGTGAAGTCTGGAGGGAGAAGCAGAAGAAGTAGAAGAAGGAGAAGGAGAAGGTGAAGTCTGGAGGGTGAATCAGAAGAAGTAGAAGAAGGAGAAGGAGAAGGTGAAGTCTGGAGGGTGAATCAGAAGAAGTAGAAGAAGGAGAAGGAGAAGCTGAAGTCTGGAGGGTGAATCAGAAGAAACAGAAGAAGGAGAAGGAGAAGGTGAAGTCTGGAGGGTGAATCAGAAGAAGTAGAAGAAGGAGAAGGAGAAGGTGTAGTCTGGAGGGTGAATCAGAAGAAGTAGACGAAGGAGAAGGAGAAGGTGAAGTCTGGAGGGTGAATCAGAAGAAGCAGAAGAAGGAGAAGGAGAAGGTGAAGTCTGGAGGGTGAATCAGAAGAAGTAGAAGAAGGAGAAGGAGAAGGTGAAGTCTGGAGGGTGAATCAGAAGAAGCAGAAGGAGGAGAAGGAGAAGGTGAAGTCTGGAGGGTGAATCAGAAGAAGCAGAAGAAGGAGAAGGAGAAGGTGAAGTCTGGAGGGTGAAACAGAAGAAGCAGAATAAGGAGAAGGAGAAGGTGAAGTCAGGAGGGTGAATCAGAAGAAGCAGAAGAAGGAGAAGGAGAAGGTGAAGTAAGGAGGGTGAATCAGAAGAAGCAGAAGAAGGAGAAGGAGAAGGTGAAGTCTGGAGTGTGAAGCAGAAGAAGTAGAAGAAGGAGAAGGAGAAGGTGAAGTCTGGAGGGTGAAGCAGAAGAAGTAGAAGAAGGAGAAGGAGAAGGTGAAGTCAGGAGGGTGAATCAGAAGAAGTAGAAGAAGGAGAAGGAGAAGGTGAAGTCAGGAGGGTGAATCAGAAGAAGCAGAAGAAGGAGAAGGAGAAGGTGAAGTTTGGAGGGTGAATCAGAAGAATCAGAAGAAGGAGAAGGAGAAGGTGAAGTCTGGAGGGTGAATCAGAAGATGCAGAAGAAAGAGAAGGAGAAGGTGAAGTCTGGAGGGTGAAGCAGAAGAAACAGAAGAAGGAGAAGGAGAAGGTGAAGACTGGAGGGTGAATCTGAAGAAGTAGAAGAAGGAGAAGGAGAAGGTGAAGTCTGGAGGGTGAATCAGAAGAAGTAGAAGAAGGAGAAGGAGAAGGTGAAGTCTGGAGGGTGAATCAGAAGAAGCAGAAGAAGGAGAAGGAGAAGGTGAAGTCTGGAGGGTGAATCAGAAGAAGCAGAAGAAGGAGAAGGAGAAGATGAAGTCTGGAGGGTGAATCAGAAGAATCAGAAGAAGGAGAAGGAGAAGGTGAAGTCTGGAGGGTGAATCAGAAGAAGCAGAAGAAGGAGAAGGAGAAGGTGAAGTCTGGAGGGTGAATCAGAAGAAGTAGACGAAGGAGAAGGAGAAGGTGAAGTCTGGAGGGTGAATCAGAAGAAGCAGAAGAAGGAGAAGGAGAAGGTGAAGTCTGGAGGGTGAATCAGAAGAAGTAGAAGAAGGAGAAGGAGAAGGTGAAGTCTGGAGGGTGAATCAGAAGAAGCAGAAGAAGGAGAAGGAGAAGGTGAAGTCTGGAGGGTGAATCAGAAGAAGCAGAAGAAGGAGAAGGAGAAGGTGAAGTCTGGAGGGTGAAACAGAAGAAGCAGAATAAGGAGAAGGAGAAGGTGAAGTCAGGAGGGTGAATCAGAAGAAGCAGAAGAAGGAGAAGGAGAAGGTGAAGTAAGGAGGGTGAATCAGAAGAAGCAGAAGAAGGAGAAGGAGAAGGTGAAGTCTGGAGTGTGAAGCAGAAGCAGTAGAAGAAGGAGAAGGAGAAGGTGAAGTCTGGAGGGTGAAGCAGAAGAAGTAGAAGAAGGAGAAGGAGAAGGTGAAGTCAGGAGGGTGAATCAGAAGAAGTAGAAGACGGAGAAGGAGAAGGTGAAGTCAGGAGGGTGAATCAGAAGAAGCAGAAGAAGGAGAAGGAGAAGGTGAAGTCTGGACGGTGAATCAGAAGAATCAGAAGAAGGAGAAGGAGAAGGTGAAGTCTGGAGGGTGAATCAGAAGATGCAGAAGAAAGAGAAGGAGAAGGTGAAGTCTGGAGGGTGAAGCAGAAGAAACAGAAGAAGGAGAAGGAGAAGGTGAAGACTGGAGGGTGAATCTGAAGAAGTAGAAGAAGGAGAAGGAGAAGTTGAAGTCTGGAGGGTGAATCAGAAGAAGTAGAAGAAGGAGAAGGAGAAGGTGAAGTCTGGAGGGTGAATCAGAAGAAGCAGAAGAAGGAGAAGGAGAAGGTGAAGTCTGGAGGGTGAATCAGAAGAAGCAGAAGAAGGAGAAGGAGAAGATGAAGTCTGGAGGGTGAATCAGAAGAAGTAGAAGAAGGAGAAGGAGAAGGTGTAGTCTGGAGGGTGAATCAGAAGAAGTAGACGAAGGAGAAGGAGAAGGTGAAGTCTGGAGGGTGAATAAGAAGAAGCAGAAGAAGGAGAAGGAGAAGGTGAAGTCTGGAGGGTGAATCAGAAGAAGTAGAAGAAGGAGAAGGAGAAGGTGAAGTCTGGAGGGTGAATCAGAAGAAGCAGAAGAAGGAGAAGGAGAAGGTGAAGTCTGGAGGGTGAATCAGAAGAAGCAGAAGAAGGAGAAGGAGAAGGTGAAGTCTGGAGGGTGAAACAGAAGAAGCAGAATAAGGAGAAGGAGAAGTTGAAGTCAGGAGGGTGAATCAGAAGAAGCAGAAGAAGGAGAAGGAGAAGGTGAAGTAAGGAGGGTGAATCAGAAGAAGCAGAAGAAGGAGAAGGAGAAGGTGAAGTCAGGAGTGTGAAGCAGAAGAAGCAAAAGAAGGAGAAGGAGAAGGTGAAGTCTGGAGGGTGAATCAGAAGAAGTAGAAGAAGGAGAAGGAGAAGGTGAAGTCTGGAGGGTGAAGCAGAAGAAGTAGAAGAAGGAGAAGAAGAAGGTGAAGTCAGGAGGGTGAATCAGAAGAAGTAGAAGAAGGAGAAGGAGAAGGTGAAGTCAGGAGGGTGAATCAGAAGAAGCAGAAGAAGGAGAAGGAGAAGGTGAAGTCTGGAGGGTGAATCAGAAGAATCAGAAGAAGGAGAAGGAGAAGGTGAAGTCTGGAGGGTGAATCAGAAGAAGCAGAAGAAAGAGAAGGAGAAGGTGAAGTCTGGAGGGTGAAGCAGAAGAAACAGAAGAAGGAGAAGGAGAAGGTGAAGACTGGAGGGTGAATCTGAAGAAGTAGAAGAAGGAGAAGGAGAAGGTGAAGTCTGGAGGGTGAATCAGAAGAAGTAGAAGAAGGAGAAGGAGAAGGTGAAGTCTGGAGGGTGAATCAGAAGAAGCAGAAGAAGGAGAAGGAGAAGATGAAGTCTGGAGGGTGAATCAGAAGAAGAAGAAGAAGGAGAAGGAGAAGGTGAAGTCTGGAGGGTGAATCAGAAGAAGCAGAAGAAGGAGAAGGAGAAGGTGAAGTCTGGAGGGTGAATCAGAAGAATCAGAAGAAGGAGAAGGAGAAGGTGAAGTCTGGAGGGTGAATCAGAAGAAGCAGAAGAAAGAGAAGGAGAAGGTGAAGACTGGAGGGTGAATCTGAAGAAGTAGAAGAAGGAGAAGGAGAAGGTGAAGTCTGGAGGGTGAATCAGAAGAAGTAGAAGAAGGAGAAGGAGAAGGTGAAGTCTGGAGGGTGAATCAGAAGAAGCAGAAGAAGGAGAAGGAGAAGGTGAAGTCTGGAGGGTGAATCAGAAGAAGCAGAAGAAGGAGAAGGAGAAGATGAAGTCTGGAGGGTGAATCAGAAGAAGTAGAAGAAGGAGAAGGAGAAGGTGTAGTCTGGAGGGTGAATCAGAAGAAGTAGACGAAGGAGAAGGAGAAGGTGAAGTCTGGAGGGTGAATAAGAAGAAGCAGAAGAAGGAGAAGGAGAAGGTGAAGTCTGGAGGGTGAATCAGAAGAAGTAGAAGAAGGAGAAGGAGAAGGTGAAGTCTGGAGGGTGAAACAGAAGAAGCAGAATAAGGAGAAGGAGAAGGTGAAGTCAGGAGGGTGAATCAGAAGAAGCAGAAGAAGGAGAAGGAGAAGGTGAAGTAAGGAGGGTGAATCAGAAGAAGCAGAAGAAGGAGAAGGAGAAGGTGAAGTCTGGAGTGTGAAGCAGAAGAAGCAAAAGAAGGAGAAGGAGAAGGTGAAGTCTGGAGGGTGAATCAGAAGAAGTAGAAGAAGGAGAAGGAGAAGGTGAAGTCTGGAGGGTGAAGCAGAAGAAGTAGAAGAAGGAGAAGGAGAAGGTGAAGTCAGGAGGGTGAATCAGAAGAAGTAGAAGAAGGAGAAGGAGAAGGTGAAGTCAGGAGGGTGAATCAGAAGAAGCAGAAGAAGGAGAAGGAGAAGGTGAAGTCTGGAGGGTGAAGCAGAAGAAGTAGAAGAAGGAGAAGGAGAAGGTGAAGTCAGGAGGGTGAATCAGAAGAAGTAGAAGAAGGAGAAGGAGAAGGTGAAGTCAGGAGGGTGAATCAGAAGAAGCAGAAGAAGGAGAAGGAGAAGGTGAAGTCTGGAGGGTGAATCAGAAGAATCAGAAGAAGGAGAAGGAGAAGGTGAAGTCTGGAGGGTGAATCAGAAGAAGCAGAAGAAAGAGAAGGAGAAGGTGAAGTCTGGAGGGTGAAGCAGAAGAAACAGAAGAAGGAGAAGGAGAAGGTGAAGACTGGAGGGTGAATCTGAAGAAGTAGAAGAAGGAGAAGGAGAAGGTGAAGTCTGGAGGGTGAATCAGAAGAAGTAGAAGAAGGAGAAGGAGAAGGTGAAGTCTGGAGGGTGAATCAGAAGAAGCAGAAGAAGGAGAAGGAGAAGGTGAAGTCTGGAGGGTGAATCAGAAGAAGCAGAAGAAGGAGAAGAAGAAGATGAAGTCTGGAGGGTGAATCAGAAGAAGCAGAAGAAGGAGAAGGAGAAGGTGAAGTCTGGAGGGTGAATCAGAAGAATCAGAAGAAGGAGAAGGAGAAGGTGAAGTCTGGAGGGTGAATCAGAAGAAGCAGAAGAAAGAGAAGGAGAAGGTGAAGTCTGGAGGGTGAAGCAGAAGAAACAGAAGAAGGAGAAGGAGAAGGTGAAGACTGGAGGGTGAATCAGAAGAAGTAGAAGAAGGAGAAGGATAAGGTGAAGTCTGGAGGGTGAATCAGAAGAAGTAGAAGAAGGAGAAGGAGAAGGTGAAGTCTGGAGGGTGAATCAGAAGAAGCAGAAGAAGGAGAAGGAGAAGGTGAAGTCTGGAGGGTGAATCAGAAGAAGCAGAAGAAGGAGAAGGAGAAGATGAAGTCTGGAGGGTGTATCAGAAGAAGCAGAAGAAGGAGAAGGAGAAGGTGAAGTCTGGAGGGTGAAACAGAAGAAGCAGAAGGAGGAGAAGGAGAAGGTGAAGTCTGGAGGGTGAATCAGAAGAAGCAGAAGAAGGAGAAGGAGAAGGTGAAGTCAGGAGGGTGAATCAGAAGAAGCAGAAGAAGGAGAAGGAGAAGGTGAAGTTAGGAGGGTGAATCAGAAGAAGCAGAAGAAGGAGAAGGAGCAGGTGAAGTCAGGGGGTGAAGCAGAAGAAGTAGAAGAAGGAGAAGGAGAAGGTGAAGTCAGGACGGTGAAGCAGAAGAAGCAGAAGAAGGAGAAGGAGAAGGTGAAGTCTGGAGGGCGCAGCAGAAGAAGCAGAAGAAGGAGAAGGAGAAGCTGAAGTCTGGAGGGTGAAGCAGAAGAAGCAGAAGAAGGAGAAGGAGAAGGTGAAGTCTGGAGGGTGAATCAGAAGAAGTAGAAGAAGGAGAAGGAGAAGATGAAGTCAGGAGAGTGAAGCAGAAGAAGCAGAAGATGGAGAAGGAGAAGGTGAAGTCTGGAGGGCGAAGCAGAAGAAGCAGAAGAAGGAGAAGGAGAAGGTGAAGTCTGGAGGGTGAAGCAGAAGAAGCAGAAGAAGGAGAAGGAGAAGGTGAAGTCTGGAGGGTGAATCAGAAGAAGTAGAAGAAGGAGAAGGAGAAGGTGAAGTCAGGAGGGTGAAGCAGAAGAAGCAGAAAAAGGAGAAGGAGAAGGTGAAGTCTGGAGGGTGAAGCAGAAGAAGCAGAAGAAGGAGCAGGAGAAGGTGAAGTCTGGACGGTGAAGCAGAAGAAGCAGAAGAAGGAGAAGGAGAAGGTGAAGTCAGGAGGGTGAATCAGAAGAAGTAGAAGAAGGAGAAGGAGAAGGTGAAGTCTGGAGGGTGAATCAGAAGAAGCAGAAGAAGGAGAAGGAGAAGATGAAGTCTGGAGGGTGAATCAGAAGAAGTAGAAGAAGGAGAAGGAGAAGGTGAGGTCTGGAGGGTCAATCAGAAGAAGCAGAAGAAAGAGAAGGAGAAGGTGAAGTCTGGAGGGTGAAGCAGAAGAAACAGAAGAAGGAGAAGGAGAAGGTGAAGACTGGAGGGTGAATCAGAAGAAGTAGAAGAAGGAGAAGGAGAAGGTGAAGTCTGGAGGGTGAATCAGAAGAAGCAGAAGAAGGAGAAGGAGAAGGTGAAGTCTGGAGGGTGAATTAGAAGAAGCAGAAGAAGGAGAAGGAGAAGGTGAAGTCAGGAGGGTGAATCAGAAGAAGCAGAAGAAGGAGAAGGAGAAGGTAAAGTTAGGAGGGTGAATCAGAAGAAGCAGAAGAAGGAGAAGGAGCAGGTGAAGTCAGGGGGGTGAAACAGAAGAAGTAGAAGAAGGAGAAGGAGAAGGTGAAGTCAGGAGGGTGAAGCAGAAGAAGCAGAAGAAGGACAAGGAGAAGGTGAAGTCTGGAGGGCGCAGCAGAAGAAGCAGAAGAAGGAGAAAGAGAAGGTGAAGTCTGGAGGGTGAAGCAGAAGAAGCAGAAGAAGGAGAAGGAGAAGGTGAAGTCTGGAGGGTGGATCAGAAGAAGTAGAAGAAGGAGAAGGAGAAGGTGAAGTCAGGAGAGTGAAGCAGAAGAAGCAGAAGAAGGAGAAGGAGAAGGTGAAGTCTGGAGGGTGAAGCAGCAGAAGCAGAAGAAGGAGAAGGAGAAGGTGATGTCTGGAGGGCGAATCAGAAGAAGCAGAAGAAGGAGAAGGAGAAGGTGAAGTCTGGAGGGTGAAGCAGAAGAAGCAGAAGAAGGAGAAGGAGAAGGTGAAGTCTGGAGGGTGAATCAGAAGAAGTAGAAGAAGGAGAAGGAGAAGGTGAAGTCAGGAGGGTGAAGCAGAAGAAGCAGAAGAAGGAGAAGGAGAAGGTGAAGGCAGGAGGGTGAATCGGAAGAAGTAGAAGAAGGAGAAGGAGAAGGTGAAGTCTGGAGGGTGAATCAGAAGAAGTAGAAGAAGGAGAAGGAGAAGGTGAAGTCTGGAGGGTGAATCAGAAGAAGTAGAAGAAGGAGAAGGAGAAGGTGAAGTCTGGAGGGTGAATCAGAAGAAGCAGAAGAAGGAGAAGGAGAAGGTGAAGTCTGGAGGGAGAAGCAGAAGAAGTAGAAGAAGGAGAAGGAGAAGGTGAAGTCTGGAGGGTGAATCAGAAGAAGTAGAAGAAGGAGAAGGAGAAGGTGAAGTCTGGAGGGTGAATCAGAAGAAGTAGAAGAAGGAGAAGGAGAAGCTGAAGTCTGGAGGGTGAATCAGAAGAAACAGAAGAAGGAGAAGGAGAAGGTGAAGTCTGGAGGGTGAATCAGAAGAAGTAGAAGAAGGAGAAGGAGAAGGTGTAGTCTGGAGGGTGAATCAGAAGAAGTAGACGAAGGAGAAGGAGAAGGTGAAGTCTGGAGGGTGAATCAGAAGAAGCAGAAGAAGGAGAAGGAGAAGGTGAAGTCTGGAGGGTGAATCAGAAGAAGTAGAAGAAGGAGAAGGAGAAGGTGAAGTCTGGAGGGTGAATCAGAAGAAGCAGAAGGAGGAGAAGGAGAAGGTGAAGTCTGGAGGGTGAATCAGAAGAAGCAGAAGAAGGAGAAGGAGAAGGTGAAGTCTGGAGGGTGAAACAGAAGCAGCAGAATAAGGAGAAGGAGAAGGTGAAGTCAGGAGGGTGAATCAGAAGAAGCAGAAGAAGGAGAAGGAGAAGGTGAAGTAAGGAGGGTGAATCAGAAGAAGCAGAAGAAGGAGAAGGAGAAGGTGAAGTCTGGAGTGTGAAGCAGAAGAAGTAGAAGAAGGAGAAGGAGAAGGTGAAGTCTGGAGGGTGAAGCAGAAGAAGTAGAAGAAGGAGAAGGAGAAGGTGAAGTCAGGAGGGTGAATCAGAAGAAGTAGAAGAAGGAGAAGGAGAAGGTGAAGTCAGGAGGGTGAATCAGAAGAAGCAGAAGAAGGAGAAGGAGAAGGTGAAGTTTGGAGGGTGAATCAGAAGAATCAGAAGAAGGAGAAGGAGAAGGTGAAGTCTGGAGGGTGAATCAGAAGATGCAGAAGAAAGAGAAGGAGAAGGTGAAGTCTGGAGGGTGAAGCAGAAGAAACAGAAGAAGGAGAAGGAGAAGGTGAAGACTGGAGGGTGAATCTGAAGAAGTAGAAGAAGGAGAAGGAGAAGGTGAAGTCTGGAGGGTGAATCAGAAGAAGTAGAAGAAGGAGAAGGAGAAGGTGAAGTCTGGAGGGTGAATCAGAAGAAGCAGAAGAAGGAGAAGGAGAAGGTGAAGTCTGGAGGGTGAATCAGAAGAAGCAGAAGAAGGAGAAGGAGAAGATGAAGTCTGGAGGGTGAATCAGAAGAAGCAGAAGAAGGAGAAGGAGAAGGTGAAGTCTGGAGGGTGAATCAGAAGAAGCAGAAGAAGGAGAAGGAGAAGGTTAAGTCTGGAGGGTGAATCAGAAGAATCAGAAGAAGGAGAAGGAGAGGGTGAAGTCTGGAGGGTGAATCAGAAGAAGCAGAAGAAAGAGAAGGAGAAGGTGAAGTCTGGAGGGTGAAGCAGAAGAAACAGAAGAAGGAGTAGGAGAAGGTGAAGACTGGAGGGTGAATCTGAAGAAGTAGAAGAAGGAGAAGGAGAAGGTGAAGTCTGGAGGGTGAATCAGAAGAAGTAGAAGAAGGAGAAGGAGAAGGTGAAGTCTGGAGGGTGAATCAGAAGAAGCAGAAGAAGGAGAAGGAGAAGGTGAAGTCTGGAGGGTGAATCAGAAGAAGCAGAAGAAGGAGAAGGAGAAGGTGAAGTCTGGAGGGTGAAACACAAGAAGCAGAAGAAGGAGAAGGAGAAGGTGAGGTCTGGAGGGTGAATCAGAAGAAGCAGAAGAAGGAGAAGGAGAAGGTGAAGTCAGGAGGGTGAATCAGAAGAAGCAGAAGAAGGAGAAGGAGAAGGTGAAGTTAGGAGGGTGAATCAGAAGAAGCAGAAGAAGGAGAAGGAGCAGGTGAAGTCAGGGGGGTGAAGCAGAAGAAGTAGAAGAAGGAGAAGGAGAAGGTGAAGTCAGGACGGTGAAGCAGAAGAAGCAGAAGAAGGAGAAGGAGAAGGTGAAGTCTGGAGGGCGCAGCAGAAGAAGCAGAAGAAGGAGAAGGAGAAGCTGAAGTCTGGAGGGTGAAGCAGAAGAAGTAGAAGAAGGAGAAGGAGAAGGTGAAGTCTGGAGGGTGAATCAGAAGAAGTAGAAGAAGGAGAAGGAGAAGGTGAAGTCAGGAGAGTGAAGCAGAAGAAGCAGAAGATGGAGAAGGAGAAGGTGAAGTCTGGAGGGCGAAGCAGAAGAAGCAGAAGAAGGAGAAGGAGAAGGTGAAGTCTGGAGGGTGAAGCAGAAGAAGCAGAAGAAGGAGAAGGAGAAGGTGAAGTCTGGAGGGTGAATCAGAAGAAGTAGAAGAAGGAGAAGGAGAAGGTGAAGTCAGGAGGGTGAAGCAGAAGAAGCAGAAGAAGGAGAAGGAGAAGGTGAAGTCTGGAGGGTGAAGCAGAAGAAGCAGAAGAAGGAGCAGGAGAAGGTGAAGTCTGGAGGGTGAAGCAGAAGAAGCAGAAGAAGGAGAAGGTGAAGTCAGGAGGGTGAATCAGAAGAAGTAGAAGAAGGAGAAGGAGAAGGTGAAGTCTGGAGGGTGAATCAGAAGAAGCAGAAGAAGAAGAACGAGAAGGTGAAGTCTGGAGGGTGAATCAGAAGAAGCAGAAGAAGGAGAAGGAGAAGATGAAGTCTGGAGGGTGAATCAGAAGAAGTAGAAGAAGGAGAAGGAGAAGGTGAGGTCTGGAGGGTCAATCAGAAGAAGCAGAAGAAGGAGAAGGAGAAGGTGAAGTCTGGAGGGTGAATCAGAAGAAGCAGAAGAAGGAGAAGGAGAAGGTGAAGTCTGGAGGGTGAATTAGAAGAAGCAGAAGAAGGAGAAGGAGAAGGTGAAGTCAGGAGGGTGAATCAGAAGAAGCAGAAGAAGGAGAAGGAGAAGGTAAAGTTAGGAGGGTGAATCAGAAGAAGCAGAAGAAGGAGAAGGAGCAGGTGAAGTCAGGGGGGTGAAACAGAAGAAGTAGAAGAAGGAGAAGGAGAAGGTGAAGTCAGGAGGGTGAAGCAGAAGAAGCAGAAGAAGGAGAAGGAGAAGGTGAAGTCTGGAGGGCGCAGCAGAAGAAGCAGAAGAAGGAGAAGGAGAAGGTGAAGTCTGGAGGGTGAAGCAGAAGAAGCAGAAGAAGGAGAAGGAGAAGGTGAAGTCTGGAGGGTGAATCAGAAGAAGTAGAAGAAGGAGAAGGAGAAGGTGAAGTCAGGAGAGTGAAGCAGAAGAAGCAGAAGAAGGAGAAGGAGAAGGTGAAGTCTGGAGGGTGAAGCAGAAGAAGCAGAAGAAGGAGAAGGAGAAGGTGATGTCTGGAGGGCGAAGCAGAAGAAGCAGAAGAAGGAGAAGGAGAAGGTGAAGTCTGGAGGGTGAAGCAGAGGAAGCAGAAGAAGGAGAAGGAGAAGGTGAAGTCAGGAGGGTGAATCGGAAGAAGTAGAAGAAGGAGAAGGAGAAGGTGAAGTCTGGAGGGTGAATCAGAAGAAGTAGAAGAAGGAGAAGTAGAAGGTGAAGTCTGGAGGGTGAATCAGAAGAAGTAGAAGAAGGAGAAGGAGAAGGTGAAGTCTGGAGGGTGAATCAGAAGAAGCAGAAGAAGGAGAAGGAGAAGGTGAAGTCTGGAGGGAGAAGCAGAAGAAGTAGAAGAAGGAGAAGGAGAAGGTAAAGTCTGGAGGGTGAATCAGAAGAAGTAGAAGAAGGAGAAGGAGAAGGTGAAGTCTGGAGGGTGAATCAGAAGAAGTAGAAGAAGGAGAAGGAGAAGGTGAAGTCTGGAGGGTGAATCAGAAGAAACAGAAGAAGGAGAAGGAGAAGGTGATGTCTGGAGGGTGAATCAGAAGAAGTAGAAGAAGGAGAAGGAGAAGGTGTAGTCTGGAGGGTGAATCAGAAGAAGTAGACGAAGGAGAAGGAGAAGGTGAAGTCTGGAGGGTGAATCAGAAGAAGCAGAAGAAGGAGAAGGAGAAGGTGAAGTCTGGAGGGTGAATCAGAAGAAGTAGAAGAAGGAGAAGGAGAAGGTGAAGTCTGGAGGGTGAATCAGAAGAAGCAGAAGAAGGAGAAGGAGAAGGTGAAGTCTGGAGGGTGAATCAGAAGAAGCAGAAGAAGGAGAAGGAGAAGGTGAAGTCTGGAGGGTGAAACAGAAGAAGCAGAAGAAGGAGAAGGAGAAGGTGAAGTCAGGAGGGTGAATCAGAAGAAGCAGAAGAAGGAGAAGGAGAAGGTGAAGTAAGGAGGGTGAATCAGAAGAAGCAGAAGAAGGAGCAGGAGAAGGTGAAGTCTGGAGTGTGAAGCAGAAGAAGCAAAAGAAGGAGAAGGAGAAGGTGAAGTCTGGAGGGTGAATCAGAAGAAGTAGAAGAAGGAGAAGCAGAAGGTGAAGTCTGGAGGGTGAAGCAGAAAAGTAGAAGAAGGAGAAGGAGAAGGTGAAGTCAGGAGGGTGAATCAGAAGAAGTAGAAGAAGGAGAAGGAGAAGGTGAAGTCAGGAGGGTGAATCAGAAGAAGCAGAAGAAGGAGAAGGAGAAGGTGAAGTCTGGAGGGTGAATCAGAAGAATCAGAAGAAGGAGAAGGAGGAGGTGAAGTCTGGAGGGTGAATCAGAAGAAGCAGAAGAAAGAGAAGGAGAAGGTGAAGTCTGGAGGGTGAATCAGAAGAAGCAGAAGAAGGAGAAGGAGAAGGTGAAGTCTGGAGGGAGAAGCAGAAGAAGTAGAAGAAGGAGAAGGAGAAGGTGAAGTCTGGAGGGTGAATCAGAAGAAGTAGAAGAAGGAGAAGGAGAAGGTGAAGTCTGGAGGGTGAATCAGAAGAAGTAGAAGAAGGAGAAGGAGAAGGTGAAGTCTGGAGGGTGAATCAGAAGAAACAGAAGAAGGAGAAGGAGAAGGTGAAGTCTGGAGGGTGAATCAGAAGAAGTAGAAGAAGGAGAAGGAGAAGGTGTAGTCTGGAGGGTGAATCAGAAGAAGTAGACGAAGGAGAAGGAGAAGGTGAAGTCTGGAGGGTGAACCAGAAGAAGCAGAAAAGGAGAAGGAGAAGGTGAAGTCTGGAGGGTGAATCAGAAGAAGTAGAAGAAGGAGAAGGAGAAGGTGAAGTCTGGAGGGTGAATCAGAAGAAGCAGAAGAAGGAGAAGGAGAAGGTGAAGTCTGGAGGGTGAATCAGAAGAAGCAGAAGAAGGAGAAGGAGAAGATGAAGTCTGGAGGGTGAAACAGAAGAAGCAGAATAAGGAGAAGGAGAAGGTGAAGTCAGGAGGGTGAACCAGAAGAAGCAGAAGAAGGAGAAGGAGAAGGTGAAGTAAGGAGGGTGAATCAGAAGAAGCAGAAGAAGGAGAAGGAGAAGGTGAAGTCTGGAGTGTGAAGCAGAAGAAGCAAAAGAAGGAGAAGGAGAAGGTGAAGTCTGGAGGGTGAATCAGAAGAAGTAGAAGAAGGAGAAGGAGAAGGTGAAGTCTGGAGGGTGAAGCAGAAGAAGTAGAAGAAGGAGAAGGAGAAGGTGAAGTCAGGAGGGTGAATCAGAAGAAGTAGAAGAAGGAGAAGGAGAAGGTGAAGTCAGGAGGGTGAATCAGAAGAAGCAGAAGAAGGAGAAGGAGAAGGTGAAGTCTGGAGGGTGAATCAGAAGAATCAGAAGAAGGAGAAGGAGAAGGTGAAGTCTGGAGGGTGAATCAGAAGAAGCAGAAGAAAGAGAAGGAGAAGGTGAAGTCTGGAGGGTGAATCAGAAGAAGTAGAAGAAGGAGAAGGAGAAGGTGAAGTCTTGAGGGTGAATCAGAAAAAGCAGAAGAAGGAGAAGGAGAAGGTGAAGTCTGGAGGGTGAATCAGAAGAAGCAGAAGAAGGAGAAGGAGAAGGTGAAGTCTGGAGGGTGAATCAGAAGAAGCAGAAGAAGGAGAAGGAGAAGGTGAAGTCTGGAGGGTGAATCAGAAGAAGCAGAATAAGGAGAAGGAGAAGGTGAAGTCTGGAGGGTGAATCAGAAGAAGCAGAAAAAGGAGAAGGAGAAGGTGAAGTCTGAAGGGTGAATCAGAAGAAGTAGAAGAAGGAGAAGGAGAAGGTGAAGTCTGGAGGGTGAAGCAGAAGAAGTAGAAGAAGGAGAAGGAGAAGGTGAAGTCAGGAGGGTGAATCAGAAGAAGTAGAAGAAGGAGAAGGAGAAGGTGAAGTCAGGAGGGTGAATCAGAAGAAGCAGAAGAAGGAGAAGGAGAAGGTGAAGTCTGGAGGGTGAATCAGAAGAATCAGAAGAAGGAGAAGGAGAAGGTGAAGTCTGGAGGGTGAATCAGAAGAAGCAGAAGAAAGAGAAGGAGAAGGTGAAGTCTGGAGGGTGAAGCAGAAGAAACAGAAGAAGGAGAAGGAGAAGGTGAAGATTGGAGGGTGAATCAGAAGAAGTAGAAGAAGGAGAAGGAGAAGGTGAAGTCTGGAGGGTGAATCAGAAGAAGTAGAAGAAGGAGAAGGAGAAGGTGAAGTCTAGAGGGTGAATCAGAAGAAGCAGAAGAAGGAGAAGGAGAAGGTGAAGTCTGGAGGGTGAATCAGAAGAAGCAGAAGAAGGAGAAGGAGAAGATGAAGTCTGGAGGGTGAATCAGAAGAAGTAGAAGAAGGAGAAGGAGAAGGTGAGGTCTGGAGGGTGAATCAGAAGAAGCAGAAGAAGGAGATGGAGAAGGTGAAGTCTGGAGGGTGAATCAGAAGAAGCAGAAGAAGGAGAAGGAGAAGGTGAAGTCTGGAGGGTGAATCAGAAGAAGCAGAAGAAGGAGAAGGTGAAGGTGAAGTCAGGAGGGTGAATCAGAAGAAGCAGAAGAAGGAGAAGGAGAAGGTGAAGTTAGGAGGGTGAATCAGAAGAAGCAGAAGAAGGAGAAGGAGCAGGTGATGTCAGGGGGATGAAGCAGAAGAAGTAGAAGAAGGAGAAGGAGAAGGTGAAGTCAGGACGGTGAAGCAGAAGAAGCAGAAGAAGGAGAAGGAGAAGGTGAAGTCTGGAGGGTGAATCAGAAGAAGTAGAAGTAGGAGAAGGAGAAGGTCAAGTCTGGAGGGTGAATCAGAAGAAGTAGAATAAGGAGAAGGAGAAGGTGAAGTCTGGAGGGTGAAGCAGAAGAAGTAGAAGAAGGAGAAGGAGAAGGTGAAGTCAGGAGGGTGAATCAGAAGAAGTAGAAGAAGGAGAAGGAGAAGGTGAAGTCAGGAGGGTGAATCAGAAGAAGCAGAAGAAGGAGAAGGAGAAGGTGAAGTCTGGAGGGTGAATCAGAAGAATCAGAAGAAGGAGAAGGAGAAGGTGAAGTCTGGAGGGTGAATCAGAAGAAGCAGAAGAAAGAGAAGGAGAAGGTGAAGTCTGGAGGGTGAATAAAAGAAGTAGAAGAAGGAGAAGGAGAAGGTGAAGTCTGGAGGGTGAATCAGAAGAAGCAGAAGAAGGAGAAGGAGAAGGTGAAGTCTGGAGTGTGAAGCAGAAGAAGTAGAAGAAGGAGAAGGAGAAGGTGAAGTCTGGAGGGTGAAGCAGAAGAAGTAGAAGAAGGAGAAGGAGAAGGTGAAGTCAGGAGGGTGAATCAGAAGAAGTAGAAGAAGGAGAAGGAGAAGGTGAAGTCAGGAGGGTGAATCAGAAGAAGCAGAAGAAGGAGAAGGAGAAGGTGAAGTTTGGAGGGTGAATCAGAAGAATCAGAAGAAGGAGAAGGAGAAGGTGAAGTCTGGAGGGTGAATCAGAAGATGCAGAAGAAAGAGAAGGAGAAGGTGAAGTCTGGAGGGTGAAGCAGAAGAAACAGAAGAAGGAGAAGGAGAAGGTGAAGACTGGAGGGTGAATCTGAAGAAGTAGAAGAAGGAGAAGGAGAAGGTGAAGTCTGGAGGGTGAATCAGAAGAAGTAGAAGAAGGAGAAGGAGAAGGTGAAGTCTGGAGGGTGAATCAGAAGAAGCAGAAGAAGGAGAAGGAGAAGGTGAAGTCTGGAGGGTGAATCAGAAGAAGCAGAAGAAGGAGAAGGAGAAGATGAAGTCTGGAGGGTGAATCAGAAGAAGCAGAAGAAGGAGAAGGAGAAGGTGAAGTCTGGAGGGTGAATCAGAAGAAGCAGAAGAAGGAGAAGGAGAAGGTTAAGTCTGGAGGGTGAATCAGAAGAATCAGAAGAAGGAGAAGGAGAGGGTGAAGTCTGGAGGGTGAATCAGAAGAAGCAGAAGAAAGAGAAGGAGAAGGTGAAGTCTGGAGGGTGAAGCAGAAGAAACAGAAGAAGGAGTAGGAGAAGGTGAAGACTGGAGGGTGAATCTGAAGAAGTAGAAGAAGGAGAAGGAGAAGGTGAAGTCTGGAGGGTGAATCAGAAGAAGTAGAAGAAGGAGAAGGAGAAGGTGAAGTCTGGAGGGTGAATCAGAAGAAGCAGAAGAAGGAGAAGGAGAAGGTGAAGTCTGGAGGGTGAATCAGAAGAAGCAGAAGAAGGAGAAGGAGAAGGTGAAGTCTGGAGGGTGAAACACAAGAAGCAGAAGAAGGAGAAGGAGAAGGTGAGGTCTGGAGGGTGAATCAGAAGAAGCAGAAGAAGGAGAAGGAGAAGGTGAAGTCAGGAGGGTGAATCAGAAGAAGCAGAAGAAGGAGAAGGAGAAGGTGAAGTTAGGAGGGTGAATCAGAAGAAGCAGAAGAAGGAGAAGGAGCAGGTGAAGTCAGGGGGGTGAAGCAGAAGAAGTAGAAGAAGGAGAAGGAGAAGGTGAAGTCAGGACGGTGAAGCAGAAGAAGCAGAAGAAGGAGAAGGAGAAGGTGAAGTCTGGAGGGCGCAGCAGAAGAAGCAGAAGAAGGAGAAGGAGAAGCTGAAGTCTGGAGGGTGAAGCAGAAGAAGTAGAAGAAGGAGAAGGAGAAGGTGAAGTCTGGAGGGTGAATCAGAAGAAGTAGAAGAAGGAGAAGGAGAAGGTGAAGTCAGGAGAGTGAAGCAGAAGAAGCAGAAGATGGAGAAGGAGAAGGTGAAGTGTGGAGGGCGAAGCAGAAGAAGCAGAAGAAGGAGAAGGAGAAGGTGAAGTCTGGAGGGTGAAGCAGAAGAAGCAGAAGAAGGAGAAGGAGAAGGTGAAGTCTGGAGGGTGAATCAGAAGAAGTAGAAGAAGGAGAAGGAGAAGGTGAAGTCAGGAGGGTGAAGCAGAAGAAGCAGAAGAAGGAGAAGGAGAAGGTGAAGTCTGGAGGGTGAAGCAGAAGAAGCAGAAGAAGGAGCAGGAGAAGGTGAAGTCTGGAGGGTGAAGCAGAAGAAGCAGAAGAAGGAGAAGGTGAAGTCAGGAGGGTGAATCAGAAGAAGTAGAAGAAGGAGAAGGAGAAGGTGAAGTCTGGAGGGTGAATCAGAAGAAGCAGAAGAAGAAGAACGAGAAGGTGAAGTCTGGAGGGTGAATCAGAAGAAGCAGAAGAAGGAGAAGGAGAAGATGAAGTCTGGAGGGTGAATCAGAAGAAGTAGAAGAAGGAGAAGGAGAAGGTGAGGTCTGGAGGGTCAATCAGAAGAAGCAGAAGAAGGAGAAGGAGAAGGTGAAGTCTGGAGGGTGAATCAGAAGAAGCAGAAGAAGGAGAAGGAGAAGGTGAAGTCTGGAGGGTGAATTAGAAGAAGCAGAAGAAGGAGAAGGAGAAGGTGAAGTCAGGAGGGTGAATCAGAAGAAGCAGAAGAAGGAGAAGGAGAAGGTAAAGTTAGGAGGGTGAATCAGAAGAAGCAGAAGAAGGACAAGGAGCAGGTGAAGTCAGGGGGGTGAAACAGAAGAAGTAGAAGAAGGAGAAGGAGAAGGTGAAGTCAGGAGGGTGAAGCAGAAGAAGCAGAAGAAGGAGAAGGAGAAGGTGAAGTCTGGAGGGCGCAGCAGAAGAAGCAGAAGAAGGAGAAGGAGAAGGTGAAGTCTGGAGGGTGAAGCAGAAGAAGCAGAAGAAGGAGAAGGAGAAGGTGAAGTCTGGAGGGTGAATCAGAAGAAGTAGAAGAAGGAGAAGGAGAAGGTGAAGTCAGGAGAGTGAAGCAGAAGAAGCAGAAGAAGGAGAAGGAGAAGGTGAAGTCTGGAGGGTGAAGCAGAAGAAGCAGAAGAAGGAGAAGGAGAAGGTGATGTCTGGAGGGCGAAGCAGAAGAAGCAGAAGAAGGAGAAGGAGAAGGTGAAGTCTGGAGGGTGAAGCAGAGGAAGCAGAAGAAGGAGAAGGAGAAGGTGAAGTCAGGAGGGTGAATCGGAAGAAGTAGAAGAAGGAGAAGGAGAAGGTGAAGTCTGGAGGGTGAATCAGAAGAAGTAGAAGAAGGAGAAGTAGAAGGTGAAGTCTGGAGGGTGAATCAGAAGAAGTAGAAGAAGGAGAAGGAGAAGGTGAAGTCTGGAGGGTGAATCAGAAGAAGCAGAAGAAGGAGAAGGAGAAGGTGAAGTCTGGAGGGAGAAGCAGAAGAAGTAGAAGAAGGAGAAGGAGAAGGTAAAGTCTGGAGGGTGAATCAGAAGAAGTAGAAGAAGGAGAAGGAGAAGGTGAAGTCTGGAGGGTGAATCAGAAGAAGTAGAAGAAGGAGAAGGAGAAGGTGAAGTCTGGAGGGTGAATCAGAAGAAACAGAAGAAGGAGAAGGAGAAGGTGATGTCTGGAGGGTGAATCAGAAGAAGTAGAAGAAGGAGAAGGAGAAGGTGTAGTCTGGAGGGTGAATCAGAAGAAGTAGACGAAGGAGAAGGAGAAGGTGAAGTCTGGAGGGTGAATCAGAAGAAGCAGAAGAAGGAGAAGGAGAAGGTGAAGTCTGGAGGGTGAATCAGAAGAAGTAGAAGAAGGAGAAGGAGAAGGTGAAGTCTGGAGGGTGAATCAGAAGAAGCAGAAGAAGGAGAAGGAGAAGGTGAAGTCTGGAGGGTGAATCAGAAGAAGCAGAAGAAGGAGAAGGAGAAGGTGAAGTCTGGAGGGTGAAACAGAAGAAGCAGAAGAAGGAGAAGGAGAAGATGAAGTCAGGAGGGTGAATCAGAAGAAGCAGAAGAAGGAGAAGGAGAAGGTGAAGTAAGGAGGGTGAATCAGAAGAAGCAGAAGAAGGAGCAGGAGAAGGTGAAGTCTGGAGTGTGAAGCAGAAGAAGCAAAAGAAGGAGAAGGAGAAGGTGAAGTCTGGAGGGTGAATCAGAAGAAGTAGAAGAAGGAGAAGCAGAAGGTGAAGTCTGGAGGGTGAAGCAGAAAAGTAGAAGAAGGAGAAGGAGAAGGTGAAGTCAGGAGGGTGAATCAGAAGAAGTAGAAGAAGGAGAAGGAGAAGGTGAAGTCAGGAGGGTGAATCAGAAGAAGCAGAAGAAGGAGAAGGAGAAGGTGAAGTCTGGAGGGTGAATCAGAAGAATCAGAAGAAGGAGAAGGAGGAGGTGAAGTCTGGAGGGTGAATCAGAAGAAGCAGAAGAAAGAGAAGGAGAAGGTGAAGTCTGGAGGGTGAATCAGAAGAAGCAGAAGAAGGAGAAGGAGAAGGTGAAGTCTGGAGGGAGAAGCAGAAGAAGTAGAAGAAGGAGAAGGAGAAGGTGAAGTCTGGAGGGGGAATCAGAAGAAGTAGAAGAAGGAGAAGGAGAAGGTGAAGTCTGGAGGGTGAATCAGAAGAAGTAGAAGAAGGAGAAGGAGAAGGTGAAGTCTGGAGGGTGAATCAGAAGAAACAGAAGAAGGAGAAGGAGAAGGTGAAGTCTGGAGGGTGAATCAGAAGAAGTAGAAGAAGGAGAAGGAGAAGGTGTAGTCTGGAGGGTGAATCAGAAGAAGTAGACGAAGGAGAAGGAGAAGGTGAAGTCTGGAGGGTGAACCAGAAGAAGCAGAAAAGGAGAAGGAGAAGGTGAAGTCTGGAGGGTGAATCAGAAGAAGTAGAAGAAGGAGAAGGAGAAGGTGAAGTCTGGAGGGTGAATCAGAAGAAGCAGAAGAAGGAGAAGGAGAAGGTGAAGTCTGGAGGGTGAATCAGAAGAAGCAGAAGAAGGAGAAGGAGAAGATGAAGTCTGGAGGGTGAAACAGAAGAAGCAGAATAAGGAGAAGGAGAAGGTGAAGTCAGGAGGGTGAACCAGAAGAAGCAGAAGAAGGAGAAGGAGAAGGTGAAGTAAGGAGGGTGAATCAGAAGAAGCAGAAGAAGGAGAAGGAGAAGGTGAAGTCTGGAGTGTGAAGCAGAAGAAGCAAAAGAAGGAGAAGGAGAAGGTGAAGTCTGGAGGGTGAATCAGAAGAAGTAGAAGAAGGAGAAGGAGAAGGTGAAGTCTGGAGGGTGAAGCAGAAGAAGTAGAAGAAGGAGAAGGAGAAGGTGAAGTCAGGAGGGTGAATCAGAAGAAGTAGAAGAAGGAGAAGGAGAAGGTGAAGTCAGGAGGGTGAATCAGAAGAAGCAGAAGAAGGAGAAGGAGAAGGTGAAGTCTGGAGGGTGAATCAGAAGAATCAGAAGAAGGAGAAGGAGAAGGTGAAGTCTGGAGGGTGAATCAGAAGAAGCAGAAGAAAGAGAAGGAGAAGGTGAAGTCTGGAGGGTGAATCAGAAGAAGTAGAAGAAGGAGAAGGAGAAGGTGAAGTCTTGAGGGTGAATCAGAAAAAGCAGAAGAAGGAGAAGGAGAAGGTGAAGTCTGGAGGGTGAATCAGAAGAAGCAGAAGAAGGAGAAGGAGAAGGTGAAGTCTGGAGGGTGAATCAGAAGAAGCAGAAGAAGGAGAAGGAGAAGGTGAAGTCTGGAGGGTGAATCAGAAGAAGCAGAATAAGGAGAAGGAGAAGGTGAAGTCTGGAGGGTGAATCAGAAGAAGCAGAAAAAGGAGAAGGAGAAGGTGAAGTCTGAAGGGTGAATCAGAAGAAGTAGAAGAAGGAGAAGGAGAAGGTGAAGTCTGGAGGGTGAAGCAGAAGAAGTAGAAGAAGGAGAAGGAGAAGGTGAAGTCAGGAGGGTGAATCAGAAGAAGTAGAAGAAGGAGAAGGAGAAGGTGAAGTCAGGAGGGTGAATCAGAAGAAGCAGAAGAAGGAGAAGGAGAAGGTGAAGTCTGGAGGGTGAATCAGAAGAATCAGAAGAAGGAGAAGGAGAAGGTGAAGTCTGGAGGGTGAATCAGAAGAAGCAGAAGAAAGAGAAGGAGAAGGTGAAGTCTGGAGGGTGAAGCAGAAGTAACAGAAGAAGGAGAAGGAGAAGGTGAAGACTGGAGGGTGAATCAGAAGAAGTAGAAGAAGGAGAAGGAGAAGGTGAAGTCTGGAGGGTGAATCAGAAGAAGTAGAAGAAGGAGAAGGAGAAGGTGAAGTCTAGAGGGTGAATCAGAAGAAGCAGAAGAAGGAGAAGGAGAAGGTGAAGTCTGGAGGGTGAATCAGAAGAAGCAGAAGAAGGAGAAGGAGAAGATGAAGTCTGGAGGGTGAATCAGAAGAAGTAGAAGAAGGAGAAGGAGAAGGTGAGGTCTGGAGGGTGAATCAGAAGAAGCAGAAGAAGGAGATGGAGAAGGTGAAGTCTGGAGGGTGAATCAGAAGAAGGAGAAGGAGAAGGTGAAGTCTGGAGGGTGAATCAGAAGAAGCAGAAGAAGGAGAAGGTGAAGGTGAAGTCAGGAGGGTGAATCAGAAGAAGCAGAAGAAGGAGAAGGAGAAGGTGAAGTTAGGAGGGTGAATCAGAAGAAGCAGAAGAAGGAGAAGGAGCAGGTGATGTCAGGGGGATGAAGCAGAAGAAGTAGAAGAAGGAGAAGGAGAAGGTGAAGTCAGGACGGTGAAGCAGAAGAAGCAGAAGAAGGAGAAGGAGAAGGTGAAGTCTGGAGGGTGAATCAGAAGAAGTAGAAGTAGGAGAAGGAGAAGGTCAAGTCTGGAGGGTGAATCAGAAGAAGTAGAATAAGGAGAAGGAGAAGGTGAAGTCTGGAGGGTGAAGCAGAAGAAGTAGAAGAAGGAGAAGGAGAAGGTGAAGTCAGGAGGGTGAATCAGAAGAAGTAGAAGAAGGAGAAGGAGAAGGTGAAGTCAGGAGGGTGAATCAGAAGAAGCAGAAGAAGGAGAAGGAGAAGGTGAAGTCTGGAGGGTGAATCAGAAGAATCAGAAGAAGGAGAAGGAGAAGGTGAAGTCTGGAGGGTGAATCAGAAGAAGCAGAAGAAAGAGAAGGAGAAGGTGAAGTCTGGAGGGTGAATAAAAGAAGTAGAAGAAGGAGAAGGAGAAGGTGAAGTCTGGAGGGTGAATCATAAGAAGCAGAAGAAGGAGAAGGAGAAGGTGAAGTCTGGAGGGTGAATCAGAAGAAGTAGAAGAAGGAGAAGGAGAAGGTGAAGTCTGGAGGGTGAATCAGAAGAAGTAGAAGAAGGAGAAGGAGAAGGTCAAGTCTGGAGGGTGAATCAGAAGAAGTAGAATAAGGAGAAGGAGAAGGTGAAGTCTGGAGTGTGAAGCAGAAGAAGTAGAAGAAGGAGAAGGAGAAGGTGAAGTCAGGAGGGTGAATCAGAAGAAGTAGAAGAAGGAGAAGGAGAAGGTGAAGTCAGGAGGGTGAATCAGAAGAAGCAGAAGAAGGAGAAGGAGAAGGTGAAGTCTGGAGGGTGAATAAGAAGAATCAGAAGAAGGAGAAGGAGAAGGTGAAGTCTGGAGGGTGAATCAGAAGAAGCAGAAGAAAGAGAAGGAGAAGGTGAAGTCTGGAGGGTGATTCAGAAGAAGTAGAATAAGGAGAAGGAGAAGGTGAAGTCTGGAGGGTGAATCAGAAGAAGTAGAAGAAGGAGAAGGAGAAGGTGAAGTCTGGAGGGTGAAGCAGAAGAAGTAGAAGAAGGAGAAGGAGAAGTCAGGAGGGTGAATCAGAAGAAGTAGAAAACGGAGAAGGAGAAGGTGAAGTCAGGAGGGTGAATCAGAAGAAGCAGAAGAAGGAGAAGGAGAAGGTGAAGTCTGGAGGGTGAATCAGAAGAATCAGAAGAAGGAGAAGGAGAAGGTGAAGTCTGGAGGGTGAATCAGAAGAAGCAGAGGAAGGAGAAGGAGAAGGTGAAGTCTGGAGGGTGAATCAGAAGAAGCAGAATAAGGAGAAGGAGAAGGTGAAGTCTGGAGGGTGAATCAGAAGAAGCAGAATAAGGAGAAGGAGAAGGTGAAGTCTGGAGGGTGAATCAGAAGAAGCAGAAGAAGGAGAAGGAGAAGGTGAAGTCTGGAGGGTGAAGCAGAAGAAGTAGAAGAAGGAGAAGGAGAAGGTGAAGTCAGGAGGGTGAATCAGAAGAAGTAGAAGAAGAAGAAGGAGAAGGTGAAGTCAGGAGGGTGAATCAGAAGAAGCAGAAGATGGAGAAGGAGAAGGTGAAGTCTGGAGGGTGAATCAGAAGAATCAGAAGAAGGAGAAGTAGAAGGTGAAGTCTGGAGGGTGAATCAGAAGAAGCAGAAGAAAGAGAAGGAGAAGGTGAAGTCTGGAGGGTGAAGCAGAAGAAACAGAAGAAGGAGAAGGAGAAGGTGAAGACTGGAGGGTGAATCAGAAGAAGTAGAAGAAGGAGAAGGAGAAGGTGAAGTCTGGAGGGTGAATCAGAAGAAGTAGAAGAAGGAGAAGGAGAAGGTGAAGTCTGGAGGGTGAATCAGAAGAAGCAGAAGAAGGAGAAGGAGAAGGTGAAGTCTGGAGGGTGAATCAGAAGAAGCAGAAGAAGGAGAAGGAGAAGATGAAGTCTGGAGGGTGAATCAGAAGAAGTAGAAGAAGGAGAAGGAGAAGGTGAAGTCAGGAGGGTGAATCAGAAGAAGTAGAAGAAGGAGAAGGAGAAGGTGAAGTCAGGAGGGTGAATCAGAAGAAGCAGAAGAAGGAGAAGGAGAAGGTGAAGTCTGGAGGGTGAATCAGAAGAATCAGAAGAAGGAGAAGGAGGAGGTGAAGTCTGGAGGGTGAATCAGAAGAAGCAGAAGAAAGAGAAGGAGAAGGTGAAGTCTGGAGGGTGAATCAGAAGAAGCAGAAGAAGGAGAAGGAGAAGGTGAAGTCTGGAGGGAGAAGCAGAAGAAGTAGAAGAAGGAGAAGGAGAAGGTGAAGTCTGGAGGGTGAATCAGAAGAAGTAGAAGAAGGAGAAGGAGAAGGTGAAGTCTGGAGGGTGAATCAGAAGAAGTAGAAGAAGGAGAAGGAGAAGGTGAAGTCTGGAGGGTGAATCAGAAGAAACAGAAGAAGGAGAAGGAGAATGGGGAAGTCTGGAGGGTGAATCAGAAGAAGTAGAAGAAGGAGAAGGAGAAGGTGTAGTCTGGAGGGTGAATCAGAAGAAGTAGACGAAGGAGAAGGAGAAGGTGAAGTCTGGAGGGTGAACCAGAAGAAGCAGATAAGGAGAAGGAGAAGGTGAAGTCTGGAGGGTGAATCAGAAGAAGTAGAAGAAGGAGAAGGAGAAGGTGAAGTCTGGAGGGTGAATCAGAAGAAGCAGAAGAAGGAGAAGGAGAAGGTGAAGTCTGGAGGGTGAATCAGAAGAAGCAGAAGAAGGAGAAGGAGAAGATGAAGTCTGGAGGGTGAAACAGAAGAAGCAGAATAAGGAGAAGGAGAAGGTGAAGTCAGGAGGGTGAATCAGAAGAAGCAGAAGAAGGAGAAGGAGAAGGTGAAGTAAGGAGGGTGAATCAGAAGAAGCAGAAGAAGGAGAAGGAGAAGGTGAAGTCTGGAGTGTGAAGCAGAAGAAGCAAAAGAAGGAGAAGGAGAAGGTGAAGTCTGGAGGGTGAATCAGAAGAAGTAGAAGAAGGAGAAGGAGAAGGTGAAGTCTGGAGGGTGAAGCAGAAGAAGTAGAAGAAGGAGAAGGAGAAGGAGAAGTCAGGAGGGTGAATCAGAAGAAGTAGAAGAAGGAGAAGGAGAAGGTGAAGTCAGGAGGGTGAATCAGAAGAAGCAGAAGAAGGAGAAGGAGAAGGTGAAGTCTGGAGGGTGAATCAGAAGAAGCAGAAAAAGGAGAAGGAGAAGGTGAAGTCTGAAGGGTGAATCAGAAGAAGTAGAAGAAGGAGAAGGAGAAGGTGAAGTCTGGAGGGTGAAGCAGAAGAAGTAGAAGAAGGAGAAGGAGAAGGTGAAGTCAGGAGGGTGAATCAGAAGAAGTAGAAGAAGGAGAAGGAGAAGGTGAAGTCAGGAGGGTGAATCAGAAGAAGTAGAAGAAGGAGAAGGAGAAGGTGAAGTCTGGAGGGTGAATCAGAGAAGCAGAATAAGGAGAAGGAGAAGGTGAAGTCTGGAGGGTGAATCAGAAGAAGCAGAGGAAGGAGAAGGAGAAGGTGAAGTCTGGAGGGTGAATCAGAAGAAGCAGAATAAGGAGAAGGAGAAGGTGAAGTCTGGAGGGTGAATAAAAGAAGTAGAAGAAGGAGAAGGAGAAGGTGAAGTCTGGAGGGTGAATCATAAGAAGCAGAAGAAGGAGAAGGAGAAGGTGAAGTCTGGAGGGTGAATCAGAAGAAGTAGAAGAAGGAGAAGGAGAAGGTGAAGTCTGGAGGGTGAATCAGAAGAAGTAGAAGAAGGAGAAGGAGAAGGTCAAGTCTGGAGGGTGAATCAGAAGAAGTAGAATAAGGAGAAGGAGAAGGTGAAGTCTGGAGTGTGAAGCAGAAGAAGTAGAAGAAGGAGAAGGAGAAGGTGAAGTCAGGAGGGTGAATCAGAAGAAGTAGAAGAAGGAGAAGGAGAAGGTGAAGTCAGGAGGGTGAATCAGAAGAAGCAGAAGAAGGAGAAGGAGAAGGTGAAGTCTGGAGGGTGAATAAGAAGAATCAGAAGAAGGAGAAGGAGAAGGTGAAGTCTGGAGGGTGAATCAGAAGAAGCAGAAGAAAGAGAAGGAGAAGGTGAAGTCTGGAGGGTGATTCAGAAGAAGTAGAATAAGGAGAAGGAGAAGGTGAAGTCTGGAGGGTGAATCAGAAGAAGTAGAAGAAGGAGAAGGAGAAGGTGAAGTCTGGAGGGTGAAGCAGAAGAAGTAGAAGAAGGAGAAGGAGAAGTCAGGAGGGTGAATCAGAAGAAGTAGAAAACGGAGAAGGAGAAGGTGAAGTCAGGAGGGTGAATCAGAAGAAGCAGAAGAAGGAGAAGGAGAAGGTGAAGTCTGGAGGGTGAATCAGAAGAATCAGAAGAAGGAGAAGGAGAAGGTGAAGTCTGGAGGGTGAATCAGAAGAAGCAGAGGAAGGAGAAGGAGAAGGTGAAGTCTGGAGGGTGAATCAGAAGAAGCAGAATAAGGAGAAGGAGAAGGTGAAGTCTGGAGGGTGAATCAGAAGAAGCAGAATAAGGAGAAGGAGAAGGTGAAGTCTGGAGGGTGAATCAGAAGAAGCAGAAGAAGGAGAAGGAGAAGGTGAAGTCTGGAGGGTGAAGCAGAAGAAGTAGAAGAAGGAGAAGGAGAAGGTGAAGTCAGGAGGGTGAATCAGAAGAAGTAGAAGAAGAAGAAGGAGAAGGTGAAGTCAGGAGGGTGAATCAGAAGAAGCAGAAGAAGGAGAAGGAGAAGGTGAAGTCTGGAGGGTGAATCAGAAGAATCAGAAGAAGGAGAAGTAGAAGGTGAAGTCTGGAGGGTGAATCAGAAGAAGCAGAAGAAAGAGAAGGAGAAGGTGAAGTCTGGAGGGTGAAGCAGAAGAAACAGAAGAAGGAGAAGGAGAAGGTGAAGACTGGAGGGTGAATCAGAAGAAGTAGAAGAAGGAGAAGGAGAAGGTGAAGTCTGGAGGGTGAATCAGAAGAAGTAGAAGAAGGAGAAGGAGAAGGTGAAGTCTGGAGGGTGAATCAGAAGAAGCAGAAGAAGGAGAAGGAGAAGGTGAAGTCTGGAGGGTGAATCAGAAGAAGCAGAAGAAGGAGAAGGAGAAGATGAAGTCTGGAGGGTGAATCAGAAGAAGTAGAAGAAGGAGAAGGAGAAGGTGAAGTCAGGAGGGTGAATCAGAAGAAGTAGAAGAAGGAGAAGGAGAAGGTGAAGTCAGGAGGGTGAATCAGAAGAAGCAGAAGAAGGAGAAGGAGAAGGTGAAGTCTGGAGGGTGAATCAGAAGAATCAGAAGAAGGAGAAGGAGGAGGTGAAGTCTGGAGGGTGAATCAGAAGAAGCAGAAGAAAGAGAAGGAGAAGGTGAAGTCTGGAGGGTGAATCAGAAGAAGCAGAAGAAGGAGAAGGAGAAGGTGAAGTCTGGAGGGAGAAGCAGAAGAAGTAGAAGAAGGAGAAGGAGAAGGTGAAGTCTGGAGGGTGAATCAGAAGAAGTAGAAGAAGGAGAAGGAGAAGGTGAAGTCTGGAGGGTGAATCAGAAGAAGTAGAAGAAGGAGAAGGAGAAGGTGAAGTCTGGAGGGTGAATCAGAAGAAACAGAAGAAGGAGAAGGAGAATGGGGAAGTCTGGAGCGTGAATCAGAAGAAGTAGAAGAAGGAGAAGGAGAAGGTGTAGTCTGGAGGGTGAATCAGAAGAAGTAGACGAAGGAGAAGGAGAAGGTGAAGTCTGGAGGGTGAACCAGAAGAAGCAGATAAGGAGAAGGAGAAGGTGAAGTCTGGAGGGTGAATCAGAAGAAGTAGAAGAAGGAGAAGGAGAAGGTGAAGTCTGGAGGGTGAATCAGAAGAAGCAGAAGAAGGAGATGGAGAAGGTGAAGTCTGGAGGGTGAATCAGAAGAAGCAGAAGAAGGAGAAGGAGAAGATGAAGTCTGGAGGGTGAAACAGAAGAAGCAGAATAAGGAGAAGGAGAAGGTGAAGTCAGGAGGGTGAATCAGAAGAAGCAGAAGAAGGAGAAGGAGAAGGTGAAGTAAGGAGGGTGAATCAGAAGAAGCAGAAGAAGGAGAAGGAGAAGGTGAAGTCTGGAGTGTGAAGCAGAAGAAGCAAAAGAAGGAGAAGGAGAAGGTGAAGTCTGGAGGGTGAATCAGAAGAAGTAGAAGAAGGAGAAGGAGAAGGTGAAGTCTGGAGGGTGAAGCAGAAGAAGTAGAAGAAGGAGAAGGAGAAGGAGAAGTCAGGAGGGTGAATCAGAAGAAGTAGAAGAAGGAGAAGGAGAAGGTGAAGTCAGGAGGGTGAATCAGAAGAAGCAGAAGAAGGAGAAGGAGAAGGTGAAGTCTGGAGGGTGAATCAGAAGAAGCAGAAAAAGGAGAAGGAGAAGGTGAAGTCTGAAGGGTGAATCAGAAGAAGTAGAAGAAGGAGAAGGAGAAGGTGAAGTCTGGAGGGTGAAGCAGAAGAAGTAGAAGAAGGAGAAGGAGAAGGTGAAGTCAGGAGGGTGAATCAGAAGAAGTAGAAGAAGGAGAAGGAGAAGGTGAAGTCAGGAGGGTGAATCAGAAGAAGTAGAAGAAGGAGAAGGAGAAGGTGAAGTCTGGAGGGTGAATCAGAGAAGCAGAATAAGGAGAAGGAGAAGGTGAAGTCTGGAGGGTGAATCAGAAGAAGCAGAGGAAGGAGAAGGAGAAGGTGAAGTCTGGAGGGTGAATCAGAAGAAGCAGAATAAGGAGAAGGAGAAGGTGAAGTCTGGAGGGTGAATCAGAAGAAGCAGAATAAGGAGAAGGAGAAGGTGAAGTCTGGAGGGTGAATCAGAAGAAGCAGAAGAAGGAGAAGGAGAAGATGAAGTCTGGAGGGTGAATCAGAAGAAGTAGAAGAAGGAGAAGGAGAAGGTGAAGTCTGGAGGGTGAAGCAGAAGAAGTAGAAGAAGGAGAAGGAGAAGGTGATGTCAGGAGGGTGAATCAGAAGAAGTAGAAGAAGAAGAAGGAGAAGGTGAAGTCAGGAGGGTGAATCAGAAGAAGCAGAAGAAGGAGAAGGAGAAGGTGAAGTCTGGAGGGTGAATCAGAAGAATCAGAAGAAGGAGAAGTAGAAGGTGAAGTCTGGAGGGTGAATCAGAAGAAGCAGAAGAAAGAGAAGGAGAAGGTGAAGTCTGGAGGGTGAAGCAGAAGAAACAGAAGAAGGAGAAGGAGAAGGTGAAGACTGGAGGGTGAATCAGAAGAAGTAGAAGAAGGAGAAGGAGAAGGTGAAGTCTGGAGGGTGAATCAGAAGAAGTAGAAGAAGGAGAAGGAGAAGGTGAAGGCTGGAGGGTGAATCAGAAGAAGCAGAAGAAGGAGAAGGAGAAGGTGAAGTCTGGAGGGTGAATCAGAAGAAGCAGAAGAAGGAGAAGGAGAAGATGAAGTCTGGAGGGTGAATCAGAAGAAGTAGAAGAAGGAGAAGGAGAAGGTGAAGTCAGGAGGGTGAATCAGAAGAAGTAGAAGAAGGAGAAGGAGAAGGTGAAGTCAGGAGGGTGAATCAGAAGAAGCAGAAGAAGGAGAAGGAGAAGGTGAAGTCTGGAGGGTGAATCAGAAGAATCAGAAGAAGGAGAAGGAGGAGGTGAAGTCTGGAGGGTGAATCAGAAGAAGCAGAAGAAAGAGAAGGAGAAGGTGAAGTCTGGAGGGTGAATCAGAAGAAGCAGAAGAAGGAGAAGGAGAAGGTGAAGTCTGGAGGGAGAAGCAGAAGAAGTAGAAGAAGGAGAAGGAGAAGGTGAAGTCTGGAGGGTGAATCAGAAGAAGTAGAAGAAGGAGAAGGAGAAGGTGAAGTCTGGAGGGTGAATCAGAAGAAGTAGAAGAAGGAGAAGGAGAAGGTGAAGTCTGGATTGTGAATCAGAAGAAACAGAAGAAGGAGAAGGAGAATGGGGAAGTCTGGAGGGTGAATCAGAAGAAGTAGAAGAAGGAGAAGGAGAAGGTGTAGTCTGGAGGGTGAATCAGAAGAAGTAGACGAAGGAGAAGGAGAAGGTGAAGTCTGGAGGGTGAACCAGAAGAAGCAGATAAGGAGAAGGAGAAGGTGAAGTCTGGAGGGTGAATCAGAAGAAGTAGAAGAAGGAGAAGGAGAAGGTGAAGTCTGGAGGGTGAATCAGAAGAAGCAGAAGAAGGAGAAGGAGAAGGTGAAGTCTGGAGGGTGAATCAGAAGCAGCAGAAGAAGGAGAAGGAGAAGATGAAGTCTGGAGGGTGAAACAGAAGAAGCAGAATAAGGAGAAGGAGAAGGTGAAGTCAGGAGGGTGAATCAGAAGAAGCAGAAGAAGGAGAAGGAGAAGGTGAAGTAAGGAGGGTGAATCAGAAGAAGCAGAAGAAGGAGAAGGAGAAGGTGAAGTCTGGAGTGTGAAGCAGAAGAAGCAAAAGAAGGAGAAGGAGAAGGTGAAGTCTGGAGGGTGAATCAGAAGAAGTAGAAGAAGGAGAAGGAGAAGGTGAAGTCTGGAGGGTGAAGCAGAAGAAGTAGAAGAAGGAGAAGGAGAAGGAGAAGTCAGGAGGGTGAATCAGAAGAAGTAGAAGAAGGAGAAGGAGAAGGTGAAGTCAGGAGGGTGAATCAGAAGAAGCAGAAGAAGGAGAAGGAGAAGGTGAAGTCTGGAGGGTGAATCAGAAGAATCAGAAGAAGGAGAAGGAGAAGGTGAAGTCTGGAGGGTGAATCAGAAGAAGCAGAAGAAAGAGAAGGAGAAGGTGAAGTCTGGAGGGTGAATCAGAAGAAGTAGAAGAAGGAGAAGGAGAAGGTGAAGTCTGGAGGGTGAATCAGAAAAAGCAGAAGAAGGAGAAGGAGAAGGTGAAGTCTGGAGGGTGAATCAGAAGAAGCAGAAGAAGGAGAAGGAGAAGGTGAAGTCTGGAGGGTGAATCAGAAGAAGCAGAAGAAGGAGAAGGAGAAGGTGAAGTCTGGAGGGTGAATCAGAAGAAGCAGAATAAGGAGAAGGAGAAGGTGAAGTCTGGAGGGTGAATCAGAAGAAGCAGAAAAAGGAGAAGGAGAAGGTGAAGTCTGAAGGGTGAATCAGAAGAAGTAGAAGAAGGAGAAGGAGAAGGTGAAGTCTGGAGGGTGAAGCAGAAGAAGTAGAAGAAGGAGAAGGAGAAGGTGAAGTCAGGAGGGTGAATCAGAAGAAGTAGAAGAAGGAGAAGGAGAAGGTGAAGTCAGGAGGGTGAATCAGAAGAAGCAGAAGAAGGAGAAGGAGAAGGTGAAGTCTGGAGGGTGAATCAGAAGATTCAGAAGAAGGAGAAGGAGAAGGTGAAGTCTGGAGGGTGAATCAGAAGAAGCAGAAGAAAGAGAAGGAGAAGGTGAAGTCTGGAGGGTGAAGCAGAAGAAACAGAAGAAGGAGAAGGAGAAGGTGAAGACTGGAGGGTGAATCAGAAGAAGTAGAAGAAGGAGAAGGAGAAGGTGAAGTCTGGAGGGTGAATCAGAAGAAGTAGAAGAAGGAGAAGGAGAAGGTGAAGTCTGGAGGGTGAATCAGAAGAAGCAGAAGAAGGAGAAGGAGAAGGTGAAGTCTGGAGGGTGAATCAGAAGAAGCAGAAGAAGGAGAAGGAGAAGATGAAGTCTGGAGGGTGAATCAGAAGAAGTAGAAGAAGGAGAAGGAGAAGGTGAGGTCTGGAGGGTGAATCAGAAGAAGCAGAAGAAGGAGATGGAGAAGGTGAAGTCTGGAGGGTGAATCAGAAGAAGCAGAAGAAGGAGAAGGAGAAGGTGAAGTCTGGAGGGTGAATCAGAAGAAGCAGAAGAAGGAGAAGGAGAAGGTGAAGTCAGGAGGGTGAATCAGAAGAAGCAGAAGAAGGAGAAGGAGAAGGTGAAGTTAGGAGGGTGAATCAGAAGAAGCAGAAGAAGGAGAAGGAGCAGGTGATGTCAGGGGGATGAAGCAGAAGAAGTAGAAGAAGGAGAAGGAGAAGGTGAAGTCAGGACGGTGAAGCAGAAGAAGCAGAAGAAGGAGAAGGAGAAGGTGAAGTCTGGAGGGTGAATCAGAAGAAGTAGAAGTAGGAGAAGGAGAAGGTCAAGTCTGGAGGGTGAATCAGAAGAAGTAGAATAAGGAGAAGGAGAAGGTGAAGTCTGGAGGGTGAAGCAGAAGAAACAGAAGAAGGAGAAGGAGAAGGTGAAGTCAGGAGGGTGAATCAGAAGAAGCAGAAGAAGGAGAAGGTGAAGGTGAAGTCTGGAGGGTGAATAAGAAGAATCAGAAGAAGGAGAAGGAGAAGGTGAAGTCTGGAGGGTGAATCAGAAGAAGCAGAAGAAAGAGAAGGAGAAGGTGAATTCTGGAGGGTGATTCAGAAGAAGTAGAATAAGGAGAAGGAGAAGGTGAAGTCTGGAGGGTGAATCAGAAGAAGTAGAAGTAGGAGAAGGAGAAGGTCAAGTCTGGAGGGTGAATCAGAAGAAGTAGAATAAGGAGAAGGAGAAGGTGAAGTCAGGAGGGTGAATCAGAAGAAGTAGAAGAAGGAGAAGGAGAAGGTGAAGTCAGGAGGGTGAAGCAGAAGAAGTAGAAGAAGGAGAAGGAGAAGGTGAAGTCAGGAGGGTGAATCAGAAGAAGTAGAAAAAGGAGAAGGAGAAGGTGAAGTCAGGAGGGTGAATCAGAAGAAGCAGAAGAAGGAGAAGGAGAAGGTGAAGTCTGGAGGGTGAATCAGAAGAATCAGAAGAAGGAGAAGGAGAAGGTGAAGTCTGGAGGGTGAATCAGAAGAAGCAGAGGAAGGAGAAGGAGAAGGTGAAGTCTGGAGGGTGAATCAGAAGAAGCAGAATAAGGAGAAGGAGAAGGTGAAGTCTGGAGGGTGAATCAGAAGAAGCAGAATAAGGAGAAGGAGAAGGTGAAGTCTGGAGGGTGAATCAGAAGAAGCAGAAGAAGGAGAAGGAGAAGATGAAGTCTGGAGGGTGAATCAGAAGAAGTAGAAGAAGGAGAAGGAGAAGGTGAAGTCTGGAGGGTGAAGCAGAAGAAGTAGAAGAAGGAGAAGGAGAAGGTGAAGTCAGGAGGGTGAATCAGAAGAAGTAGAAGAAGAAGAAGGAGAAGGTGAAGTCAGGAGGGTGAATCAGAAGAAGCAGAAGAAGGAGAAGGAGAAGGTGAAGTCTGGAGGGTGAATCAGAAGAATCAGAAGAAGGAGAAGTAGAAGGTGAAGTCTGGAGGGTGAATCAGAAGAAGCAGAAGAAAGAGAAGGAGAAGGTGAAGTCTGGAGGGTGAAGCAGAAGAAACAGAAGAAGGAGAAGGAGAAGGTGAAGACTGGAGGGTGAATCAGAAGAAGTAGAAGAAGGAGAAGGAGAAGGTGAAGTCTGGAGGGTGAATCAGAAGAAGTAGAAGAAGGAGAAGGAGAAGGTGAAGTCTGGAGGGTGAATCAGAAGAAGCAGAAGAAGGAGAAGGAGAAGGTGAAGTCTGGAGGGTGAATCAGAAGAAGCAGAAGAAGGAGAAGGAGAAGATGAAGTCTGGAGGGTGAATCAGAAGAAGTAGAAGAAGGAGAAGGAGAAGGTGAAGTCAGGAGGGTGAATCAGAAGAAGTAGAAGAAGGAGAAGGAGAAGGTGAAGTCAGGAGGGTGAATCAGAAGAAGCAGAAGAAGGAGAAGGAGAAGGTGAAGTCTGGAGGGTGAATAAGAAGAATCAGAAGAAGGAGAAGGAGAAGGTGAAGTCTGGAGGGTGAATCAGAAGAAGCAGAAGAAAGAGAAGGAGAAGGTGAAGTCTGGAGGGTGATTCAGAAGAAGTAGAATAAGGAGAAGGAGAAGGTGAAGTCTGGAGGGTGAATCAGAAGAAGTAGAAGAAGGAGAAGGAGAAGTTGAAGTCTGGAGGGTGAAGCAGAAGAAGTAGAAGAAGGAGAAGGAGAAGGTGAAGTCAGGAGGGTGAATCAGAAGAAGCAGAAGAAGGAGAAGGAGAAGGTGAAGTCTGGAGGGTGAATCAGAAGAATCAGAAGAAGGAGAAGGAGAAGGTGAAGTCTGGAGGGTGAATCAGAAGAAGCAGAGGAAGGAGAAGGAGAAGGTGAAGTCTGGAGGGTGAATCAGAAGAAGCAGAATAAGGAGAAGGAGAAGGTGAAGTCTGGAGGGTGAATCAGAAGAAGCAGAATAAGGAGAAGGAGAAGGTGAAGTCTGGAGGGTGAATCAGAAGAAGCAGAAGAAGGAGAAGGAGAAGATGAAGTCTGGAGGGTGAATCAGAAGAAGTAGAAGAAGGAGAAGGTGAAGGTGAAGTCTGGAGGGTGAAGCAGAAGAAGTAGAAGAAGGAGAAGGAGAAGGTGAAGTCAGGAGGGTGAATCAGAAGAAGTAGAAGAAGAAGAAGGAGAAGGTGAAGTCAGGAGGGTGAATCAGAAGAAGCAGAAGAAGGAGAAGGAGAAGGTGAAGTCTGGAGGGTGAATCAGAAGAATCAGAAGAAAGAGAAGGAGAAGGTGAAGTCTGGAGGGTGAAGCAGAAGAAACAGAAGAGGGAGAAGGAGAAGGTGAAGACTGGAGGGTGAATCAGAAGAAGTAGAAGAAGGAGAAGGAGAAGGTGAAGTCTGGAGGGTGAATCAGAAGAAGTAGAAGAAGGAGAAGGAGAAGGTGAAGTCTGGAGGGTGAATCAGAAGAAGCAGAAGAAGGAGAAGGAGAAGGTGAAGTCTGGAGGGTGATTCAGAAGAAGTAGAATAAGGAGAAGGAGAAGGTGAAGTCTGGAGGGTGAATCAGAAGAAGTAGAAGAAGGAGAAGGAGAAGTTGAAGTCTGGAGGGTGAAGCAGAAGAAGTAGAAGAAGGAGAAGGAGAAGGTGAAGTCAGGAGGGTGAATCAGAAGAAGCAGAAGAAGGAGAAGGAGAAGGTGAAGTCTGGAGGGTGAATCAGAAGAAGTAGAAGAAGGAGAAGGAGAAGGTGAAGTCTGGAGGGTGAATCAGAAGTACTAGAAGAAGGAGAAGGAGAAGGGGAAGTCTGGACGGTGAATCAGAAGAAACAGAAGAAGGAGAAGGAGAAGGTGAAGTCTGGAGGGTGAATCAGAAGAAGTAGAAGAAGGAGAAGGAGAAGGTGTAGTCTGGAGGGTGAATCAGAAGAAGTAGACGAAGGAGAAGGAGAAGGTGAAGTCTGGAGGGTGAATCAGAAGAAGCAGAAGAAGGAGAAGGAGAAGGTGAAGTCTGGAGGGTGAATCAGAAGAAGCAGAAGAAGGAGAAGGAGAAGGTGAAGTCTGGAGGGTGAATCAGAAGAAGCAGAATAAGGAGAAGGAGAAGGTGAAGTCTGGAGGGTGAATCAGAAGAAGCAGAAAAAGGAGAAGGAGAAGGTGAAGTATGAAGGGTGAATCAGAAGAAGTAGAAGAAGGAGAAGGAGAAGGTGAAGTCTGGAGGGTGAAGCAGAAGAAGTAGAAGAAGGAGAAGGAGAAGGTGAAGTCAGGAGGGTGAATCAGAAGAAGTAGAAGAAGGAGAAGGAGAAGATGAAGTCAGGAGGGTGAATCATAAGAAGCAGAAGAAGGAGAAGGAGAAGGTGAAGTCTGGAGGGTGAATCAGAAGAATCAGAAGAAGGAGAAGGAGAAGGTGAAGTCTGGAGGGTGAATCAGAAGAAGCAGAAGAAAGAGAAGGAGAAGGTGAAGTCTGGAGGGTGAAGCAGAAGAAACAGAAGAAGGAGAAGGAGAAGGTGAAGACTGGAGGGTGAATCAGAAGAAGTAGAAGAAGGAGAAGGTGAAGTCTGGAGGGTGAATCAGAAGAAGTAGAAGAAGGAGAAGGAGAAGGTGAAGTCTGGAGGGTGAATCAGAAGAAGCAGAAGAAGGAGAAGGAGAAGGTGAAGTCTGGAGGGTGAATCAGAAGAAGCAGAAGAAGGAGAAGGAGAAGATGAAGTCTGGAGGGTGAATCAGAAGAAGTAGAAGAAGGAGAAGGTGAGGTCTGGAGGGTGAATCAGAAGAAGCAGAAGAAGGAGAAGGAGAAGGTGAAGTCTGGAGGGTGAATCAGAAGAAGCAGAAGAAGGAGAAGGAGAAGGTGATGTCTGGAGGGTGAATCAGAAGAAGCAGAAGAAGGAGAAGGAGAAGGTGAAGTCAGGAGGGTGAATCAGAAGAAGCAGAAGAAGGAGAAGGAGAAGGTGAAGTTAGGAGGGTGAATCAGAAGAAGCAGAAGAAGGAGAAGGAGCAGGTGATGTCAGGGGGATGAAGCAGAAGAAGTAAAAGAAGGAGAAGGAGAAGGTGAAGTCAGGACGGTGAAGCAGAAGAAGCAGAAGAAGGAGAAGGAGAAGGTGAAGTCTGGAGGGTGAATCAGAAGAAGTAGAAGAAGGAGAAGGAGAAGGTGAAGTCTGGAGGGTGAATCAGAAGAAGCAGAATAAGGAGAAGGAGAAGGTGAAGTCTGGAGGGTGAATCAGAAGAAGCAGAAGAAGGAGAAGGAGAAGATGAAGTCTGGAGGGTGAATCAGAAGAAGTAGAAGAAGGAGAAGGTGAAGGTGAAGTCTGGAGGGTGAAGCAGAAGAAGTAGAAGAAGGAGAAGGAGAAGGTGAAGTCAGGAGGGTGAATCAGAAGAAGTAGAAGAAGAAGAAGGAGAAGGTGAAGTCAGGAGGGTGAATCAGAAGAAGCAGAAGAAGGAGAAGGAGAAGGTGAAGTCTGGAGGGTGAATCAGAAGAATCAGAAGAAAGAGAAGGAGAAGGTGAAGTCTGGAGGGTGAAGCAGAAGAAACAGAAGAGGGAGAAGGAGAAGGTGAAGACTGGAGGGTGAATCAGAAGAAGTAGAAGAAGGAGAAGGAGAAGGTGAAGTCTGGAGGGTGAATCAGAAGAAGTAGAAGAAGGAGAAGGAGAAGGTGAAGTCTGGAGGGTGAATCAGAAGAAGCAGAAGAAGGAGAAGGAGAAGGTGAAGTCTGGAGGGTGATTCAGAAGAAGTAGAATAAGGAGAAGGAGAAGGTGAAGTCTGGAGGGTGAATCAGAAGAAGTAGAAGAAGGAGAAGGAGAAGTTGAAGTCTGGAGGGTGAAGCAGAAGAAGTAGAAGAAGGAGAAGGAGAAGGTGAAGTCAGGAGGGTGAATCAGAAGAAGCAGAAGAAGGAGAAGGAGAAGGTGAAGTCTGGAGGGTGAATCAGAAGAAGTAGAAGAAGGAGAAGGAGAAGGTGAAGTCTGGAGGGTGAATCAGAAGTACTAGAAGAAGGAGAAGGAGAAGGGGAAGTCTGGACGGTGAATCAGAAGAAACAGAAGAAGGAGAAGGAGAAGGTGAAGTCTGGAGGGTGAATCAGAAGAAGTAGAAGAAGGAGAAGGAGAAGGTGTAGTCTGGAGGGTGAATCAGAAGAAGTAGACGAAGGAGAAGGAGAAGGTGAAGTCTGGAGGGTGAATCAGAAGAAGCAGAAGAAGGAGAAGGAGAAGGTGAAGTCTGGAGGGTGAATCAGAAGAAGCAGAAGAAGGAGAAGGAGAAGGTGAAGTCTGGAGGGTGAATCAGAAGAAGCAGAATAAGGAGAAGGAGAAGGTGAAGTCTGGAGGGTGAATCAGAAGAAGCAGAAAAAGGAGAAGGAGAAGGTGAAGTATGAAGGGTGAATCAGAAGAAGTAGAAGAAGGAGAAGGAGAAGGTGAAGTCTGGAGGGTGAAGCAGAAGAAGTAGAAGAAGGAGAAGGAGAAGGTGAAGTCAGGAGGGTGAATCAGAAGAAGTAGAAGAAGGAGAAGGAGAAGATGAAGTCAGGAGGGTGAATCATAAGAAGCAGAAGAAGGAGAAGGAGAAGGTGAAGTCTGGAGGGTGAATCAGAAGAATCAGAAGAAGGAGAAGGAGAAGGTGAAGTCTGGAGGGTGAATCAGAAGAAGCAGAAGAAAGAGAAGGAGAAGGTGAAGTCTGGAGGGTGAAGCAGAAGAAACAGAAGAAGGAGAAGGAGAAGGTGAAGACTGGAGGGTGAATCAGAAGAAGTAGAAGAAGGAGAAGGTGAAGTCTGGAGGGTGAATCAGAAGAAGTAGAAGAAGGAGAAGGAGAAGGTGAAGTCTGGAGGGTGAATCAGAAGAAGCAGAAGAAGGAGAAGGAGAAGGTGAAGTCTGGAGGGTGAATCAGAAGAAGCAGAAGAAGGAGAAGGAGAAGATGAAGTCTGGAGGGTGAATCAGAAGAAGTAGAAGAAGGAGAAGGTGAGGTCTGGAGGGTGAATCAGAAGAAGCAGAAGAAGGAGAAGGAGAAGGTGAAGTCTGGAGGGTGAATCAGAAGAAGCAGAAGAAGGAGAAGGAGAAGGTGATGTCTGGAGGGTGAATCAGAAGAAGCAGAAGAAGGAGAAGGAGAAGGTGAAGTCAGGAGGGTGAATCAGAAGAAGCAGAAGAAGGAGAAGGAGAAGGTGAAGTTAGGAGGGTGAATCAGAAGAAGCAGAAGAAGGAGAAGGAGCAGGTGATGTCAGGGGGATGAAGCAGAAGAAGTAAAAGAAGGAGAAGGAGAAGGTGAAGTCAGGACGGTGAAGCAGAAGAAGCAGAAGAAGGAGAAGGAGAAGGTGAAGTCTGGAGGGTGAATCAGAAGAAGTAGAAGAAGGAGAAGGAGAAGGTCAAGTCTGGAGGGTGAATCAGAAGAAGTAGAAGAAGGAGAAGGAGAAGGTGAAGTCAGGAGGGTGAAGCAGAAGAAGTAGAAGAAGGAGAAGGAGAAGGTGAAGTCAGGAGGGTGAATCAGAAAAAGTAGAAGAAGGAGAAGGAGAATGTGAAGTCAGGAGGGTGAATCAGAAGAAGCAGAAGAAGGAGAAGAAGAAGGTGAAGTCTGGAGGGTGAATCAGAAGAATCAGAAGAAGGAGAAGGAGAAGGTGAAGTCTGGAGGGTGAATCAGAAGAAGCAGAAGAAAGAGAAGGAGAAGGTGAAGTCTGGAGGGTGAATCAGAAGAAGTAGAAATAGGAGAAGGAGAAGGTGAAGTCTGGAGTGTGAATCAGAAGAAGCAGAAGAAGGAGAAGGAGAAGGTGAAGTCTGGAGGGTGAATCAGAAGAAGCAGAATAAGGAGAAGGAGAAGGTGAAGTCTGGAGGGTGAATCAGAAGAAGCAGAAGAAGGAGAAGGAGAAGGTGAAGTCTGGAGGGTGAATCAGAAGAAATAGAAGAAGGAGAAGGAGAAGGTGAAGTCTGGAGGGTGAAGCAGAAGAAGTAGAAGAAGGAGAAGGAGAAGGTGAAGTCAGGAGGGTGAATCAGAAGAAGTAGAAGAAGGAGAAGGAGAAGGTGAGGTCAGGAGGGTGAATCAGAAGAAGCAGAAGAAGGAGAAGGAGAAGGTGAAGTCTGGAGGGTGAATCAGAAGAATCAGAAGAAGGAGAAGGAGAAGGTGAAGTCTGGAGGGTGAATCAGAAGAAGCAGAGGAAGGAGAAGGAGAAGGTGAAGTCTGGAGGGTGAATCAGAAGAAGCAGAATAAGGAGAAGGAGAAGGTGAAGTCTGGAGGGTAAATCAGAAGAAGCAGAATAAGGAGAAGGAGAAGGTGAAGTCTGGAGGGTGAATCAGAAGAAGCAGAAGAAGGAGAAGGAGAAGATGAAGTCTGGAGGGTGAAGCAGAAGAAGTAGAAGAAGGAGAAGGAGAAGGTGAAGTCTGGAGGGTGAAGCAGAAGAAGTAGAAGAAGGAGAAGGAGAAGGTGAAGTCTGGAGGGTGAATCAGAAGAAGCAGAAGAAAGAGAAGGAGAAGGTGAAGTCTGGAGGGTGAATCAGAAGAAGTAGAAGAAGGAGAAGGAGAAGGTGAAGTCTGGAGGGTGAATCAGAAGAAGTAGAAGAAGGAGAAGGAGAAGGTGAAGTCTGGAGGGTGAAGCAGAAGAAGTAGAAGAAGGAGAAGGAGAAGGTGAAGTCAGGAGGGTGAATCAGAAGAAGTAGAAGAAGGAGAAGGAGAAGGTGAAGTCAGGAGAGTGAATCAGAAGAAGCAGAAGAAGGAGAAGGAGAAGGTGAAGTCTGGAGGGTGAATCAGAAGAATCAGAAGAAGGAGAAGGAGAAGGTGAAGTCTGGAGGGTGAATCAGAAGAAGCAGAGGAAGGAGAAGGAGAAGGTGAAGTCTGGAGGGTGAATCAGAAGAAGCAGAATAAGGAGAAGGAGAAGGTGAAGTCTGGAGGGTGAATCAGAAGAAGCAGAATAAGGAGAAGGAGAAGGTGAAGTCAGGACGGTGAATCAGAAGAAGCAGAAGAAGGAGAAGGAGAAGATGAAGTCTGGAGGGTGAATCAGAAGAAGTAGAAGAAGGAGAAGGAGAAGGTGAAGTCTGGAGGGTGAAGCAGAAGAAGTAGAAGAAGGAGAAGGAGAAGGTGAAGTCAGGAGGGTGAATCAGAAGAAGTAGAAGAAGAAGAAGGAGAAGGTGAAGTCAGGAGGGTGAATCAGAAGAAGCAGAAGAAGGAGAAGGAGAAGGTGAAGTCTGGAGGGTGAATCAGAAGAATCAGAAGAAGGAGAAGTAGAAGGTGAAGTCTGGAGGGTGAATCAGAAGAAGCAGAAGAAAGAGAAGGAGAAGGTGAAGTCTGGAGGGTGAAGCAGAAGAAACAGAAGAAGGAGAAGGAGAAGGTGAAGACTGGAGGGTGAATCAGAAGAAGTAGAAGAAGGAGAAGGAGAAGGTGAAGTCTGGAGGGTGAATCAGAAGAAGTAGAAGAAGGAGAAGGAGAAGGTGAAGTCTGGAGTGTGAATCAGAAGAAGCAGAAGAAGGAGAAGGAGAAGGTGAAGTCTGGAGGGTGAATTAGAAGAAGCAGAAGAAGGAGAAGGAGAAGATGAAGTCTGGAGGGTGAATCAGAAGAAGTAGAAGAAGGAGAAGGAGAAGGTGAAGTCTGGAGGGTGAATCAGAAGTAGTAGAAGAAGGAGAAGGAGAAGGTGAAGTCTGGACGGTGAATCAGAAGAAACAGAAGAAGGAGAAGGAGAAGGTGAAGTCTGGAGGGTGAATCAGAAGAAGTAGAAGAAGGAGAAGGAGAAGGTGTAGTCTGGAGGGTGAATCAGAAGAAGTAGACGAAGGAGAAGGAGAAGGTGAAGTCTGGAGGGTGAATCAGAAGAAGCAGAAGAAGGAGAAGGAGAAGGTGAAGTCTGGAGGGTGAATCAGAAGAAGCAGAAGAAGGAGAAGGAGAAGGTGAAGTCTGGAGGGTGAATCAGAAGAAGCAGAATAAGGAGAAGGAGAAGGTGAAGTCTGGAGGGTGAATCAGAAGAAGCAGAAAAAGGAGAAGGAGAAGGTGAAGTCTGAAGGGTGAATCAGAAGAAGTAGAAGAAGGAGAAGGAGAAGGTGAAGTCTGGAGGGTGAAGCAGAAGAAGTAGAAGAAGGAGAAGGAGAAGGTGAAGTCAGGAGGGTGAATCAGAAGAAGTAGAAGAAGGAGAAGGAGAAGATGAAGTCAGGAGGGTGAATCATAAGAAGCAGAAGAAGGAGAAGGAGAAGGTGAAGTCTGGAGGGTGAATCAGAAGAATCAGAAGAAGGAGAAGGAGAAGGTGAAGTCTGGAGGGTGAATCAGAAGAAGCAGAAGAAAGAGAAGGAGAAGGTGAAGTCTGGAGGGTGAAGCAGAAGAAACAGAAGAAGGAGAAGGAGAAGGTGAAGACTGGAGGGTGAATCAGAAGAAGTAGAAGAAGGAGAAGGAGAAGGTGAAGTCTGGAGGGTGAATCAGAAGAAGTAGAAGAAGGAGAAGGAGAAGGTGAAGTCTGGAGGGTGAATCAGAAGAAGGAGAAGGAGAAGTTGAAGTCTGGAGGGTGAATCAGAAGAAGCAGAAGAAGGAGAAGGAGAAGATGAAGTCTGGAGGGTGAATCAGAAGAAGTAGAAGAAGGAGAAGGAGAAGGTGAGGTCTGGAGGGTGAATCAGAAGAAGCAGAAGAAGGAGAAGGAGAAGGTGAAGTCTGGAGGGTGAATCAGAAGAAGCAGAAGAAGGAGAAGGAGAAGGTGAAGTCAGGAGGGTGAATCAGAAGAAGCAGAAGAAGGAGAAGGAGAAGGTGAAGTTAGGAGGGTGAATCAGAAGAAGCAGAAGAAGGAGAAGGAGCAGGTGATGTCAGGGGGATGAAGCAGAAGAAGTAGAAGAAGGAGAAGGAGAAGGTGAAGTCAGGACGGTGAAGCAGAAGAAGCAGAAGAAGGAGAAGGAGAAGGTGAAGTCTGGAGGGTGAATCAGAAGAAGCAGAAGAAGGAGAAGGAGAAGATGAAGTCTGGAGGGTGAATCAGAAGAAGTAGAAGAAGGAGAAGGTGAAGGTGAAGTCTGGAGGGTGAAGCAGAAGAAGTAGAAGAAGGAGAAGGAGAAGGTGAAGTCAGGAGGGTGAATCAGAAGAAGTAGAAGAAGAAGAAGGAGAAGGAGAAGTCAGGAGGGTGAATCAGAAGAAGCAGAAGAAGGAGAAGGAGAAGGTGAAGTCTGGAGGGTGAATCAGAAGAATCAGAAGAAGGAGAAGTAGAAGGTGAAGTCTGGAGGGTGAATCAGAAGAAGCAGAAGAAAGAGAAGGAGAAGTTGAAGTCTGGAGGGTGAAGCAGAAGAAACAGAAGAAGGAGAAGGAGAAGGTGAAGACTGGAGGGTGAATCAGAAGAAGTAGAAGAAGGAGAAGGAGAAGGTGAAGTCTGGAGGGTGAATCAGAAGAAGTAGAAGAAGGAGAAGGAGAAGGTGAAGTCTGGAGGGTGAATCAGAAGAAGCAGAAGAAGGAGAAGGAGAAGGTGAAGTCTGGAGGGTGAATCAGAAGAAGCAGAAGAAGGAGAAGGAGAAGATGAAGTCTGGAGGGTGAATCAGAAGAAGTAGAAGAAGGAGAAGGAGAAGGTGAAGTCTGGAGGGTGAATCAGAAGTACTAGAAGAAGGAGAAGGAGAAGGGGAAGTCTGGACGGTGAATCAGAAGAAACAGAAGAAGGAGAAGGAGAAGGTGAAGTCTGGAGGGTGAATCAGAAGAAGTAGAAGAAGGAGAAGGAGAAGGTGTAGTCTGGAGGGTGAATCAGAAGAAGTAGAAGAAGGAGAAGGAGCAGGTGATGTCAGGGGGATGAAGCAGAAGAAGTAGAAGAAGGAGAAGGAGAAGGTGAAGTCAGGACGGTGAAGCAGAAGAAGCAGAAGAAGGAGAAGGAGAAGGTGAAGTCTGGAGGGTGAATCAGAAGAAGTAGAAGAAGGAGAAGGAGAAGGTCAAGTCTGGAGGGTGAATCAGAAGAAGTAGAAGAAGGAGAAGGAGAAGGTGAAGTCAGGAGGGTGAAGCAGAAGAAGTAGAAGAAGGAGAAGGAGAAGGTGAAGTCAGGAGGGTGAATCAGAAAAAGTAGAAGAAGGAGAAGGAGAATGTGAAGTCAGGAGGGTGAATCAGAAAAGCAGAAGAAGGAGAAGAAGAAGGTGAAGTCTGGAGGGTGAATCAGAAGAATCAGAAGAAGGAGAAGGAGAAGGTGAAGTCTGGAGGGTGAATCAGAAGAAGCAGAAGAAAGAGAAGGAGAAGGTGAAGTCTGGAGGGTGAATCAGAAGAAGTAGAAGAAGGAGAAGGAGAAGGTGAAGTCTGGAGTGTGAATCAGAAGAAGCAGAAGAAGGAGAAGGAGGAGGTGAAGTCTGGAGGGTGAATCAGAAGAAGCAGAATAAGGAGAAGGAGAAGGTGAAGTCTGGAGGGTGAATCAGAAGAAGCAGAAGAAGGAGAAGGAGAAGGTGAAGTCTGGAGGGTGAATCAGAAGAAATAGAAGAAGGAGAAGGAGAAGGTGAAGTCTGGAGGGTGAAGCAGAAGAAGTAGAAGAAGGAGAAGGAGAAGGTGAAGTCAGGAGGGTGAATCAGAAGAAGTAGAAGAAGGAGAAGGAGAAGGTGAGGTCAGGAGGGTGAATCAGAAGAAGCAGAAGAAGGAGAAGGAGAAGGTGAAGTCTGGAGTGTGAATTAGAAGAATCAGAAGAAGGAGAAGGAGAAGGTGAAGTCTGGAGGGTGAATCAGAAGAAGCAGAGGAAGGAGAAGGAGAAGGTGAAGTCTGGAGGGTGAATCAGAAGAAGCAGAATAAGGAGAAGGAGAAGGTGAAGTCTGGAGGGTAAATCAGAAGAAGCAGAATAAGGAGAAGGAGAAGGTGAAGTCTGGAGGGTGAATCAGAAGAAGCAGAAGAAGGAGAAGGAGAAGATGAAGTCTGGAGGGTGAAGCAGAAGAAGTAGAAGAAGGAGAAGGAGAAGGTGAAGTCTGGAGGGTGAAGCAGAAGATGTAGAAGAAGGAGAAGGAGAAGGTGAAGTCAGGAGGGTGAATCAGAAGAAGCAGAAGAAGGAGAAGGAGAAGGTGAAGTCTGGAGGGTGAATCAGAAGAATCAGAAGAAGGAGAAGGAGAAGGTGAAGTCTGGAGGGTGAATCAGAAGAAGCAGAAGAAAGAGAAGGAGAAGGTGAAGTCTGGAGGGTGAATCAGAAGAAGTAGAAGAAGGAGAAGGAGAAGGTGAAGTCTGGAGGGTGAATCAGAAGAAGTAGAAGAAGGAGAAGGAGAAGGTGAAGTCTGGAGGGTGAAGCAGAAGAAGTAGAAGAAGGAGAAGGAGAAGGTGAAGTCAGGAGGGTGAATCAGAAGAAGTAGAAGAAGGAGAAGGAGAAGGTGAAGTCAGGAGAGTGAATCAGAAGAAGCAGAAGAAGGAGAAGGAGAAGGTGAAGTCTGGAGGGTGAATCAGAAGAATCAGAAGAAGGAGAAGGAGAAGGTGAAGTCTGGAGGGTGAATCAGAAGAAGCAGAGGAAGGAGAAGGAGAAGGTGAAGTCTGGAGGGTGAATCAGAAGAAGCAGAATAAGGAGAAGGAGAAGGTGAAGTCTGGAGGGTGAATCAGAAGAAGCAGAATAAGGAGAAGGAGAAGGTGAAGTCTGGAGGGTGAATCAGAAGAAGCAGAAGAAGGAGAAGGAGAAGATGAAGTCTGGAGGGTGAATCAGAAGAAGTAGAAGAAGGAGAAGGAGAAGGTGAAGTCTGGAGGGTGAAGCAGAAGAAGTAGAAGAAGGAGAAGGAGAAGGTGAAGTCAGGAGGGTGAATCAGAAGAAGTAGAAGAAGAAGAAGGAGAAGGTGAAGTCAGGAGGGTGAATCAGAAGAAGCAGAAGAAGGAGAAGGAGAAGGTGAAGTCTGGAGGGTGAATCAGAAGAATCAGAAGAAGGAGAAGTAGAAGGTGAAGTCTGGAGGGTGAATCAGAAGAAGCAGAAGAAAGAGAAGGAGAAGGTGAAGTCTGGAGGGTGAAGCAGAAGAAACAGAAGAAGGAGAAGGAGAAGGTGAAGACTGGAGGGTGAATCAGAAGAAGTAGAAGAAGGAGAAGGAGAAGGTGAAGTCTGGAGGGTGAATCAGAAGAAGTAGAAGAAGGAGAAGGAGAAGGTGAAGTCTGGAGTGTGAATCAGAAGAAGCAGAAGAAGGAGAAGGAGAAGGTGAAGTCTGGAGGGTGAATTAGAAGAAGCAGAAGAAGGAGAAGGAGAAGATGAAGTCTGGAGGGTGAATCAGAAGAAGTAGAAGAAGGAGAAGGAGAAGGTGAAGTCTGGAGGGTGAATCAGAAGTAGTAGAAGAAGGAGAAGGAGAAGGTGAAGTCTGGACGGTGAATCAGAAGAAACAGAAGAAGGAGAAGGAGAAGGTGAAGTCTGGACGGTGAATCAGAAGAAGTAGAAGAAGGAGAAGGAGAAGGTGTAGTCTGGAGGGTGAATCAGAAGAAGTAGACGAAGGAGAAGGAGAAGGTGAAGTCTGGAGGGTGAATCAGAAGAAACAGAAGAAGGAGAAGGAGAAGGTGAAGTCTGGAGGGTGAATCAGAAGAAGCAGAAGAAGGAGAAGGAGAAGGTGAAGTCTGGAGGGTGAATCAGAAGAAGCAGAATAAGGAGAAGGAGAAGGTGAAGTCTGGAGGGTGAATCAGAAGAAGCAGAAAAAGGAGAAGGAGAAGGTGAAGTCTGAAGGGTGAATCAGAAGAAGTAGAAGAAGGAGAAGGAGAAGGTGAAGTCTGGAGGGTGAAGCAGAAGAAGTAGAAGAAGGAGAAGGAGAAGGTGAAGTCAGGAGGGTGAATCAGAAGAAGTAGAAGAAGGAGAAGGAGAAGATGAAGTCAGGAGGGTGAATCATAAGAAGCAGAAGAAGGAGAAGGAGAAGGTGAAGTCTGGAGGGTGAATCAGAAGAATCAGAAGAAGGAGAAGGAGAAGGTGAAGTCTGGAGGGTGAATCAGAAGAAGCAGAAGAAAGAGAAGGAGAAGGTGAAGTCTGGAGGGTGAAGCAGAAGAAACAGAAGAAGGAGAAGGAGAAGGTGAAGACTGGAGGGTGAATCAGAAGAAGTAGAAGAAGGAGAAGGAGAAGGTGAAGTCTGGAGGGTGAATCAGAAGAAGTAGAAGAAGGAGAAGGAGAAGGTGAAGTCTGGAGGGTGAATCAGAAAAAGCAGAAGAAGGAGAAGGAGAAGGTGAAGTCTGGAGGGTGAATCAGAAGAAGCAGAAGAAGGAGAAGGAGAAGATGAAGTCTGGAGGGTGAATCAGAAGAAGTAGAAGAAGGCGAAGGAGAAGGTGAGGTCTGGAGGGTGAATCAGAAGAAGCAGAAGAAAGAGAAGGAGAAGGTGAAGTCTGGAGGGTGAATCAGAAGAAGCAGAAGAAGGAGAAGGAGAAGGTGATGTCTGGAGGGTGAATCAGAAGAAGCAGAAGAAGGAGAAGGAGAAGGTGAAGTCAGGAGGGTGAATCAGAAGAAGCAGAAGAAGGAGAAGGAGAAGGTGAAGTTAGGAGGGTGAATCAGAAGAAGCAGAAGAAGGAGAAGGAGCAGGTGATGTCAGGGGGATGAAGCAGAAGAAGTAGAAGAAGGAGAAGGAGAAGGTGAAGTCAGGACGTTGAAGCAGAAGAAGCAGAAGAAGGAGAAGGAGAAGGTGAAGTCTGGAGGGTGAATCAGAAGAAGTAGAAGAAGGAGAAGGAGAAGGTCAAGTCTGGAGGGTGAATCAGAAGAAGTAGAAGAAGGAGAAGGAGAAGGTGAAGTCTGGAGGGTGAAGCAGAAGAAGCAGAAGAAGGAGAAGAAGAAGGTGAAGTCTGGAGGGTGAATCAGAAGAATCAGAAGAAGGAGAAGGAGAAGGTGAAGTCTGGAGGGTGAATCAGAAGAAGCAGAAGAAAGAGAAGGAGAAGGTGAAGTCTGGAGGGTGAATCAGAAGAAGTAGAAGAAGGAGAAGGAGAAGGTGAAGTCTGGAGTGTGAATCAGAAGAAGCAGAAGAAGGAGAAGGAGAAGGTGAAGTCTGGAGGGTGAATCAGAAGAAGCAGAATAAGGAGAAGGAGAAGGTGAAGTCTGGAGGGTGAATCAGAAGAAGCAGAAGAAGGAGAAGGAGAAGGTGAAGTCTGGAGGGTGAATCAGAAGAAATAGAAGAAGGAGAAGGAGAAGGTGAAGTCTGGAGGGTGAAGCAGAAGAAGTAGAAGGAGAAGGAGAAGGTGAAGTCAGGAGGGTGAATCAGAAGAAGTAGAAGAAGGAGAAGGAGAAGGTGAAGTCAGGAGGGTGAATCAGAAGAAGCAGAAGAAGGAGAAGGAGAAGGTGAAGTCTGGAGGGTGAATCAGAAGAATCAGAAGAAGGAGAAGGAGAACGTGAAGTCTGGAGGGTGAATCAGAAGAAGTAGAAGAAGGAGAAGGAGAAGGTGAAGTCTGGATTGTGAATCAGAAGAAGCAGAAGAAGGAGAAGGAGAAGGTGAAGTCTGGAGGGTGAATTAGAAGAAGCAGAAGAAGGAGAAGGAGAAGATGAAGTCTGGAGGGTGAATCAGAAGAAGTAGAAGAAGGAGAAGGAGAAGGTGAAGTCTGGAGGGTGAATCAGAAGTAGTAGAAGAAGGAGAAGGAGAAGGTGAAGTCTGGACGGTGAATCAGAAGAAACAGAAGAAGGAGAAGGAGAAGGTGAAGTCTGGAGGGTGAATCAGAAGAAGTAGAAGAAGGAGAAGGAGATGGTGTAGTCTGGAGGGTGAATCAGAAGAAGTAGACGAAGGAGAAGGAGAAGGTGAAGTCTGGAGGGTGAATCAGAAGAAGCAGAAGAAGGAGAAGGAGAAGGTGAAGTCTGGAGGGTGAATCAGAAGAAGCAGAAGAAGGAGAAGGAGAAGATGAAGTCTGGAGGGTGAATCAGAAGAAGCAGAATAAGGAGAAGGAGAAGGTGAAGTCTGGAGGGTGAATCAGAAGAAGCAGAAAAAGGAGCAGGAGAAGGTGAAGTCTGAAGGGTGAATCAGAAGAAGTCGAAGAAGGAGAAGGAGAAGGTGAAGTCTGGAGGGTGAAGCAGAAGAAGTAGAAGAAGGAGAAGGAGAAGGTGAAGTCAGGAGGGTGAATCAGAAGAAGTAGAAGAAGGAGAAGGAGAAGATGAAGTCAGGAGGGTGAATCATAAGAAGCAGAAGAAGGAGAAGGAGAAGGTGAAGTCTGGAGGGTGAATCAGAAGAATCAGAAGAAGGAGAAGGAGAAGGTGAAGTCTGGAGGGTGAATCAGAAGAAGCAGAAGAAAGAGAAGGAGAAGGTGAAGTCTGGAGGGTGAAGCAGAAGAAACAGAAGAAGGAGAAGGAGAAGGTGAAGACTGGAGGGTGAATCAGAAGAAGTAGAAGAAGGAGAAGGAGAAGGTGAAGTCTGGAGGGTGAATCAGAAGAAGTAGAAGAAGGAGAAGGAGAAGGTGAAGTCTGGAGGGTGAATCAGAAGAAGCAGAAGAAGGAGAAGGAGAAGGTGAAGTCTGGAGGGTGAATCAGAAGAAGCAGAAGAAGGAGAAGGAGAAGATGAAGTCTGGAGGGTGAATCAGAAGAAGTAGAAGAAGGAGAAGGAGAAGGTGAGGTCTGGAGGGTGAATCAGAAGAAGCAGAAGAAGGAGAAGGAGAAGGTGAAGTCTGGAGGGTGAATCAGAAGAAGCAGAAGAAGGAGAAGGAGAAGGTGATGTCTGGAGGGTGAATCAGAAGAAGCAGAAGAAGGAGAAGGAGAAGGTGAAGTCAGGAGGGTGAATCAGAAGAAGCAGAAGAAGGAGGAGGAGAAGGTGAAGTTAGGAGGGTGAATCAGAAGAAGCAGAAGAAGGAGAAGGAGCAGGTGATGTCAGGGGGATGAAGCAGAAGAAGTAGAAGAAGGAGAAGGAGAAGGTGAAGTCAGGACGGTGAAGCAGAAGAAGCAGAAGAAGGAGAAGGAGAAGGTGAAGTCTGGAGGGTGAATCAGAAGAAGTAGAAGAAGGAGAAGGAGAAGGTCAAGTCTGGAGGGTGAATCAGAAGAAGTAGAAGAAGGAGAAGGAGAAGGTGAAGTCTGGAGGGTGAAGCAGAAGAAGTAGAAGAAGGAGAAGGAGAAGGTGAAGTCAGGAGGGTGAATCAGAAGAAGTAGAAGAAGGAGAAGGAGAATGTGAAGTCAGGAGGGTGAATCAGAAGAAGCAGAAGAAGGAGAAGAAGAAGGTGAAGTCTGGAGGGTGAATCAGAAGAATCAGAAGAAGGAGAAGGAGAAGGTGAAGTCTGGAGGGTGAATCAGAAGAAGCAGAAGAAAGAGAAGGAGAAGGTGAAGTCTGGAGGGTGAATCAGAAGAAGTAGAAGAAGGAGAAGGAGAAGGTGAAGTCTGGAGTGTGAATCAGAAGAAGCAGAAGAAGGAGAAGGAGAAGGTGAAGTCTGGAGGGTGAATCAGAAGAAGCAGAATAAGGAGAAGGAGAAGGTGAAGTCTGGAGGGTGAATCAGAAGAAGCAGTAGAAGGAGAAGGAGAAGGTGAAGTCTGGAGGGTGAATCAGAAGAAATAGAAGAAGGAGAAGGAGAAGGTGAAGTCTGGAGGGTGAAGCAGAAGAAGTAGAAGAAGGAGAAGGAGAAGGTGAAGTCAGGAGGGTGAATCAGAAGAAGTAGAAGAAGGAGAAGGAGAAGGTGAAGTCAGGAGGGTGAATCAGAAGAAGCAGAAGAAGGAGAAGGAGAAGGTGAAGTCTGGAGGGTGAATCAGAAGAATCAGAAGAAGGAGAAGGAGAAGGTGAAGTCTGGAGGGTGAATCAGAAGAAGCAGAGGAAGGAGAAGGAGAAGGTGAAGTCTGGAGGGTGAATCAGAAGAAGCAGAATAAGGAGAAGGAGAAGGTGAAGTCTGGAGGGTGAATCAGAAGAAGCAGAATAAGGAGAAGGAGAAGGTGAAGTCTGGAGGGTGAATAAGAAGAAGCAGAAGAAGGAGAAGGAGAAGATGAAGTCTGGAGGGTGAAGCAGAAGAAGTAGGAGAAGGAGAAGGTGAAGTCTGGAGGGTGAAGCAGAAGAAGTAGAAGAAGGAGAAGGAGAAGGTGAAGTCAGGAGGGTGAATCAGAAGAAGCAGAAGAAGGAGAAGGAGAAGGTGAAGTCTGGAGGGTGAATCAGAAGAATCAGAAGAAGGAGAAGGAGAAGGTGAAGTCTGGAGGGTGAATCAGAAGAAGCAGAAGAAAGAGAAGGAGAAGGTGAAGTCTGGAGGGTGAAGCAGAAGAAACAGAAGAAGGAGAAGGAGAAGGTGAAGACTGGAGGGTGAATCAGAAGAAGTACAAGAAGGAGAAGGAGAAGGTGAAGTCTGGAGGGTGAATCAGAAGAAGTAGAAGAAGGAGAAGGAGAAGGTGAAGTCTGGAGGGTGAATCAGAAGTAGTGGAAGAAGGAGAAGGAGAAGGTGAAGTCTGGACGGTGAATCAGAAGAAACAGAAGAAGGAGAAGGAGAAGGTGAAGTCTGGAGGGTGAATCAGAAGAAGTAGAAGAAGGAGAAGCAGAAGGTGTAGTCTGGAGGGTGAATCAGAAGAAGTAAACGAAGGAGAAGGAGAAGGTGAAGTCTGGAGGGTGAATCAGAAGAAGCAGAAGAAGGAAATGGAGAAGGTGAAGTCTGGAGGGTGAATCAGAAGAAGTAGAAGAAGGAGAAGGAGAAGGTGAAGTCTGGAGGGTGAATCAGAAGAAGCAGAAGAAGGAGAAGAAGAAGGTAAAGTCTGGAGGGTGAATCAGAAGAAGCAGAAGAAGGAGAAGGAGAAGGAGAAGTCTCGAGGGTGAATCAGAAGAAGCAGAAGAAGGAGAAGGAGAAGGTGAAGTCTGGAGGGTGAAGCAGAAGAAGCAGAAGAAGGAGAAGGAGAAGGTGAAGTCAGGAGGGTGAATCAGAAGAATTAGAAGAAGGAGAAGGAGATGGTGAAGTCAGGAGGGTGATTCAGAAGAAGCAGAAGAAGGAGAAGGAGAAGGTGAAGTCTGGAGGGTGAATCAGAAGAATCAGAAGAAGGAGAAGGAGAAGGTGAAGTCTGGAGGGTGGATCAGAAGAAGCCGAAGAAGGAGAAGGAGAAGGTGAAGTCTGGAGGGTGAATCAGAAGAAGAGGAAGAAGGAGAAGGAGAAGGTGAAGTCAGGAGGGTGAATCAGAAGAAGCAGAAGAAGGAGAAGGAGAAGGTGAAGTTAGGAGGGTGAATCAGAAGAAGCAGAAGAAGGAGAAGGAGCAGGTGATGTCAGCGGGATGAAGCAGAAGAAGTAGAAGAAGGAGAAGGAGAAGGTGAAGTCAGGACGGTGAAGCAGAAGAAGCAGAAGAAGGAGAAGGAGAATGTGAAGTCTGGAGGGTGAATCAGAATAAGTAGAAGAAGGAGAAGGAGAAGGTCAAGTCTGGAGGGTGAATCAGAAGAAGTAGAAGAAGGAGAAGGAGAAGGTGAAGTCTGGAGGGTGAAGCAGAAGAAGTAGAAGAAGGAGAAGGAGAAGGTGAAGTCAGGAGGGTGAATCAGAAGAAGTAGAAGAAGGAGAAGGAGAAGGTGAAGTCAGGAGGGTGAATCAGAAGAAGCAGAAGAAGGAGAAGGAGAAGGTGAAGTCTGGACGGTGAATCAGAAGAAGTAGAAGAAGGAGAAGGAGAAGGTGTTGTCTGGAGGGTGAATCAGAAGAAGTAGACGAAGGAGAAGGAGAAGGTGAAGTCTGGAGGGTGAATCAGAAGAAGCAGAAGAAGGAGAAGGAGAAGGTGAAGTCTGGAGGGTGAATCAGAAGAAGCAGAAGAAGGAGAAGGAGAAGGTGAAGTCTGGAGGGTGAATCAGAAGAAGCAGAATATGGAGAAGGAGAAGGTGAAGTCTGGAGGGTGAATCAGAAGAAGCAGAAAAAGGAGAAGGAGAAGGTGAAGTCTGAAGGGTGAATCAGAAGAAGTAGAAGAAGGAGAAGGAGAAGGTGAAGTCTGGAGGGTGAAGCAGAAGAAGTAGAAGAAGGAGAAGGAGACGGTGAAGTCAGGAGGGTGAATCAGAAGAAGTAGAAGAAGGAGAAGGAGAAGGTGAAGTCAGGAGGGTGAATCAGAAGAAGCAGAAGAAGGAGAAGGAGAAGGTGAAGTCTGGAGGGTGAATCAGAAGAATCAGAAGAAGGAGAAGGAGAAGGTGAAGTCTGGAGGGTGAATCAGAAGAAGCAGAAGAAAGAGAAGGAGAAGGTGAAGTCTGGAGGGTGAAGCAGAAGAAACAGAAGAAGGAGAAGGAGAAGGTGAAGACTGGAGGGTGAATCAGAAGAAGTAGAAGAAGGAGAAGGAGAAGATGAAGTCTGGAGGGTGAATCAGAAGAAGCAGAAGAAGGAGAAGGAGAAGATGAAGTCTGGAGGGTGAATCAGAAGAAGTAGAAGAAGGAGAAGGAGAAGGTGAGGTCTGGAGGGTGAATCAGAAGAAGCAGAAGAAAGAGAAGGAGAAGGTGAAGTCTGGAGGGTGAATCAGAAGAAGCAGAAGAAGGAGAAGGAGAAGGTGATGTCTGGAGGGTGAATCAGAAGAAGCAGAAGAAGGAGAAGGAGAAGGTGAAGTCAGGAGGGTGAATCAGAAGAAGCAGAAGAAGGAGAAGGAGAAGGTGAAGTTAGGAGGGTGAATCAGAAGAAGCAGAAGAAGGAGAAGGAGCAGGTGATGTCAGGGGGATGAAGCAGAAGAAGTAGAAGAAGGAGAAGGAGAAGGTGAAGTCAGGACGTTGAAGCAGAAGAAGCAGAAGAAGGAGAAGGAGAAGGTGAAGTCTGGAGGGTGAATCAGAAGAAGTAGAAGAAGGAGAAGGAGAAGGTCAAGTCTGGAGGGTGAATCAGAAGAAGTAGAAGAAGGAGAAGGAGAAGGTGAAGTCTGGAGGGTGAAGCAGAAGAAGCAGAAGAAGGAGAAGAAGAAGGTGAAGTCTGGAGGGTGAATCAGAAGAATCAGAAGAAGGAGAAGGAGAAGGTGAAGTCTGGAGGGTGAATCAGAAGAAGCAGAAGAAAGAGAAGGAGAAGGTGAAGTCTGGAGGGTGAATCAGAAGAAGTAGAAGAAGGAGAAGGAGAAGGTGAAGTCTGGAGTGTGAATCAGAAGAAGCAGAAGAAGGAGAAGGAGAAGGTGAAGTCTGGAGGGTGAATCAGAAGAAGCAGAATAAGGAGAAGGAGAAGGTGAAGTCTGGAGGGTGAATCAGAAGAAGCAGAAGAAGGAGAAGGAGAAGGTGAAGTCTGGAGGGTGAATCAGAAGAAATAGAAGAAGGAGAAGGAGAAGGTGAAGTCTGGAGGGTGAAGCAGAAGAAGTAGAAGAAGGAGAAGGAGAAGGTGAAGTCAGGAGGGTGAATCAGAAGAAGTAGAAGAAGGAGAAGGAGAAGGTGAAGTCAGGAGGGTGAATCAGAAGAAGCAGAAGAAGGAGAAGGAGAAGGTGAAGTCTGGAGGGTGAATCAGAAGAATCAGAAGAAGGAGAAGGAGAAGGTGAAGTCTGGAGGGTGAATCAGAAGAAGTAGAAGAAGGAGAAGGAGAAGGTGAAGTCTGGATTGTGAATCAGAAGAAGCAGAAGAAGGAGAAGGAGAAGGTGAAGTCTGGAGGGTGAATTAGAAGAAGCAGAAGAAGGAGAAGGAGAAGATGAAGTCTGGAGGGTGAATCAGAAGAAGTAGAAGAAGGAGAAGGAGAAGGTGAAGTCTGGAGGGTGAATCAGAAGTAGTAGAAGAAGGAGAAGGAGAAGGTGAAGTCTGGACGGTGAATCAGAAGAAACAGAAGAAGGAGAAGGAGAAGGTGAAGTCTGGAGGGTGAATCAGAAGAAGTAGAAGAAGGAGAAGGAGATGGTGTAGTCTGGAGGGTGAATCAGAAGAAGTAGACGAAGGAGAAGGAGAAGGTGAAGTCTGGAGGGTGAATCAGAAGAAGCAGAAGAAGGAGAAGGAGAAGGTGAAGTCTGGAGGGTGAATCAGAAGAAGCAGAAGAAGGAGAAGGAGAAGATGAAGTCTGGAGGGTGAATCAGAAGAAGCAGAATAAGGAGAAGGAGAAGGTGAAGTCTGGAGGGTGAATCAGAAGAAGCAGAAAAAGGAGCAGGAGAAGGTGAAGTCTGAAGGGTGAATCAGAAGAAGTCGAAGAAGGAGAAGGAGAAGGTGAAGTCTGGAGGGTGAAGCAGAAGAAGTAGAAGAAGGAGAAGGAGAAGGTGAAGTCAGGAGGGTGAATCAGAAGAAGTAGAAGAAGGAGAAGGAGAAGATGAAGTCAGGAGGGTGAATCATAAGAAGCAGAAGAAGGAGAAGGAGAAGGTGAAGTCTGGAGGGTGAATCAGAAGAATCAGAAGAAGGAGAAGGAGAAGGTGAAGTCTGGAGGGTGAATCAGAAGAAGCAGAAGAAAGAGAAGGAGAAGGTGAAGTCTGGAGGGTGAAGCAGAAGAAACAGAAGAAGGAGAAGGAGAAGGTGAAGACTGGAGGGTGAATCAGAAGAAGTAGAAGAAGGAGAAGGAGAAGGTGAAGTCTGGAGGGTGAATCAGAAGAAGTAGAAGAAGGAGAAGGAGAAGGTGAAGTCTGGAGGGTGAATCAGAAGAAGCAGAAGAAGGAGAAGGAGAAGGTGAAGTCTGGAGGGTGAATCAGAAGAAGCAGAAGAAGGAGAAGGAGAAGATGAAGTCTGGAGGGTGAATCAGAAGAAGTAGAAGAAGGAGAAGGAGAAGGTGAGGTCTGGAGGGTGAATCAGAAGAAGCAGAAGAAGGAGAAGGAGAAGGTGAAGTCTGGAGGGTGAATCAGAAGAAGCAGAAGAAGGAGAAGGAGAAGGTGATGTCTGGAGGGTGAATCAGAAGAAGCAGAAGAAGGAGAAGGAGAAGGTGAAGTCAGGAGGGTGAATCAGAAGAAGCAGAAGAAGGAGGAGGAGAAGGTGAAGTTAGGAGGGTGAATCAGAAGAAGCAGAAGAAGGAGAAGGAGCAGGTGATGTCAGGGGGATGAAGCAGAAGAAGTAGAAGAAGGAGAAGGAGAAGGTGAAGTCAGGACGGTGAAGCAGAAGAAGCAGAAGAAGGAGAAGGAGAAGGTGAAGTCTGGAGGGTGAATCAGAAGAAGTAGAAGAAGGAGAAGGAGAAGGTCAAGTCTGGAGGGTGAATCAGAAGAAGTAGAAGAAGGAGAAGGAGAAGGTGAAGTCTGGAGGGTGAAGCAGAAGAAGTAGAAGAAGGAGAAGGAGAAGGTGAAGTCAGGAGGGTGAATCAGAAGAAGTAGAAGAAGGAGAAGGAGAATGTGAAGTCAGGAGGGTGAATCAGAAGAAGCAGAAGAAGGAGAAGAAGAAGGTGAAGTCTGGAGGGTGAATCAGAAGAATCAGAAGAAGGAGAAGGAGAAGGTGAAGTCTGGAGGGTGAATCAGAAGAAGCAGAAGAAAGAGAAGGAGAAGGTGAAGTCTGGAGGGTGAATCAGAAGAAGTAGAAGAAGGAGAAGGAGAAGGTGAAGTCTGGAGTGTGAATCAGAAGAAGCAGAAGAAGGAGAAGGAGAAGGTGAAGTCTGGAGGGTGAATCAGAAGAAGCAGAATAAGGAGAAGGAGAAGGTGAAGTCTGGAGGGTGAATCAGAAGAAGCAGTAGAAGGAGAAGGAGAAGGTGAAGTCTGGAGGGTGAATCAGAAGAAATAGAAGAAGGAGAAGGAGAAGGTGAAGTCTGGAGGGTGAAGCAGAAGAAGTAGAAGAAGGAGAAGGAGAAGGTGAAGTCAGGAGGGTGAATCAGAAGAAGTAGAAGAAGGAGAAGGAGAAGGTGAAGTCAGGAGGGTGAATCAGAAGAAGCAGAAGAAGGAGAAGGAGAAGGTGAAGTCTGGAGGGTGAATCAGAAGAATCAGAAGAAGGAGAAGGAGAAGGTGAAGTCTGGAGGGTGAATCAGAAGAAGCAGAGGAAGGAGAAGGAGAAGGTGAAGTCTGGAGGGTGAATCAGAAGAAGCAGAATAAGGAGAAGGAGAAGGTGAAGTCTGGAGGGTGAATCAGAAGAAGCAGAATAAGGAGAAGGAGAAGGTGAAGTCTGGAGGGTGAATAAGAAGAAGCAGAAGAAGGAGAAGGAGAAGATGAAGTCTGGAGGGTGAAGCAGAAGAAGTAGGAGAAGGAGAAGGTGAAGTCTGGAGGGTGAAGCAGAAGAAGTAGAAGAAGGAGAAGGAGAAGGTGAAGTCAGGAGGGTGAATCAGAAGAAGCAGAAGAAGGAGAAGGAGAAGGTGAAGTCTGGAGGGTGAATCAGAAGAATCAGAAGAAGGAGAAGGAGAAGGTGAAGTCTGGAGGGTGAATCAGAAGAAGCAGAAGAAAGAGAAGGAGAAGGTGAAGTCTGGAGGGTGAAGCAGAAGAAACAGAAGAAGGAGAAGGAGAAGGTGAAGACTGGAGGGTGAATCAGAAGAAGTACAAGAAGGAGAAGGAGAAGGTGAAGTCTGGAGGGTGAATCAGAAGAAGTAGAAGAAGGAGAAGGAGAAGGTGAAGTCTGGAGGGTGAATCAGAAGTAGTGGAAGAAGGAGAAGGAGAAGGTGAAGTCTGGACGGTGAATCAGAAGAAACAGAAGAAGGAGAAGGAGAAGGTGAAGTCTGGAGGGTGAATCAGAAGAAGTAGAAGAAGGAGAAGCAGAAGGTGTAGTCTGGAGGGTGAATCAGAAGAAGTAGACGAAGGAGAAGGAGAAGGTGAAGTCTGGAGGGTGAATCAGAAGAAGCAGAAGAAGGAAATGGAGAAGGTGAAGTCTGGAGGGTGAATCAGAAGAAGTAGAAGAAGGAGAAGGAGAAGGTGAAGTCTGGAGGGTGAATCAGAAGAAGCAGAAGAAGGAGAAGAAGAAGGTAAAGTCTGGAGGGTGAATCAGAAGAAGCAGAAGAAGGAGAAGGAGAAGGAGAAGTCTCGAGGGTGAATCAGAAGAAGCAGAAGAAGGAGAAGGAGAAGGTGAAGTCTGGAGGGTGAAGCAGAAGAAGCAGAAGAAGGAGAAGGAGAAGGTGAAGTCAGGAGGGTGAATCAGAAGAATTAGAAGAAGGAGAAGGAGATGGTGAAGTCAGGAGGGTGATTCAGAAGAAGCAGAAGAAGGAGAAGGAGAAGGTGAAGTCTGGAGGGTGAATCAGAAGAATCAGAAGAAGGAGAAGGAGAAGGTGAAGTCTGGAGGGTGAATCAGAAGAAGCAGAAGAAGGAGAAGGAGAAGGTGAAGTCTGGAGGGTGGATCAGAAGAAGCCGAAGAAGGAGAAGGAGAAGGTGAAGTCTGGAGGGTGAATCAGAAGAAGCAGAAGAAGGAGAAGGAGAAGGTGAAGTCAGGAGGGTGAATCAGAAGAAGCAGAAGAAGGAGAAGGAGAAGGTGAAGTTAGGAGGGTGAATCAGAAGAAGCAGAAGAAGGAGAAGGAGCAGGTGATGTCAGCGGGATGAAGCAGAAGAAGTAGAAGAAGGAGAAGGAGAAGGTGAAGTCAGGACGGTGAAGCAGAAGAAGCAGAAGAAGGAGAAGGAGAAGGTGAAGTCTGGAGGGTGAATCAGAAGAAGCAGAAGAAGGAGAAGGAGAAGGTGAAGTCTGGAGGGTGAATCAGAAGAAGCAGAAGAAGGAGAAGGAGAAGGTGAAGTCTGGAGGGTGAATCAGAAGAAGCAGAATATGGAGAAGGAGAAGGTGAAGTCTGGAGGGTGAATCAGAAGAAGCAGAAAAAGGAGAAGGAGAAGGTGAAGTCTGAAGGGTGAATCAGAAGAAGTAGAAGAAGGAGAAGGAGAAGGTGAAGTCTGGAGGGTGAAGCAGAAGAAGTAGAAGAAGGAGAAGGAGACGGTGAAGTCAGGAGGGTGAATCAGAAGAAGTAGAAGAAGGAGAAGGAGAAGGTGAAGTCAGGAGGGTGAATCAGAAGAAGCAGAAGAAGGAGAAGGAGAAGGTGAAGTCTGGAGGGTGAATCAGAAGAATCAGAAGAAGGAGAAGGAGAAGGTGAAGTCTGGAGGGTGAATCAGAAGAAGCAGAAGAAAGAGAAGGAGAAGGTGAAGTCTGGAGGGTGAAGCAGAAGAAACAGAAGAAGGAGAAGGAGAAGGTGAAGACTGGAGGGTGAATCAGAAGAAGTAGAAGAAGGAGAAGGAGAAGATGAAGTCTGGAGGGTGAATCAGAAGAAGTAGAAGAAGGAGAAGGAGAAGGTGATGTCTGGAGGGTGAATCAGAAGAAGCAGAAGAAAGAGAAGGAGAAGGTGAAGTCTGGAGGGTGAAGCAGAAGAAACAGAAGAAGGAGAAGGAGAAGGTGAAGACTGGAGGGTGAATCAGAAGAAGTAGAAGAAGGAGAAGGAGAAGGTGAAGTCTGGATGGTGAATCAGAAGAAACAGAAGAAGGAGAAGGAGAAGGTGAAGACTGGAGGGTGAATCAGAAGAAGCAGAAGAAAGAGAAGGAGAAGGTGAAGCCTGGAGGGTGAAGCAGAAGAAACAGAAGAAGGAGAAGGAGAAGGTGAAGACTGGAGGGTGAATCAGAAGAAGTAGAAGAAGGAGAAGGAGAAGGTGAAGTCTGGAGGGTGAATCAGAAGAAGTAGAAGAAGGAGAAGGAGAAGGTGAAGTCTGGAGGGTGAATCAGAAGAAGCAGAAGAAGGAGAAGGAGAAGGTGAAGTCTGGAGAGTGAATCAGAAGAAGCAGAAGAAGGAGAAGGAGAAGATGAAGTCTGGAGGGTGAATCAGAAGAAGTAGAAGAAGGAGAAGGAGAAGGTGAGGTCTGGAGGGTGAATCAGAAGAAGCAGAAGGAGGAGAAGGAGAAGGTGAAGTCTGGAGGGTGAATCAGAAGAAGCAGAAGAAGGAGAAGGAGAAGGTGATGTCTGGAGGGTGAATCAGAAGAAGCAGAAGAAGGAGAAGGAGAAGGTGAAGTCAGGAGGGTGAATCAGAAGAAGCAGAAGAAGGAGAAGGAGCAGGTGATGTCAGGGGGATGAAGCAGAAGAAGTAGAAGAAGGAGAAGGAGAAGGTGAAGTCAGGACGGTGAAGCAGAAGAAGCAGAAGAAGGAGAAGGAGAAGGTGAAGTCTGGAGGGTGAATCAGAAGAAGTAGAAGAAGGAGAAGGAGAAGGTCAAGTCTGGAGGGTGAATCAGAAGAAGTAGAAGAAGGAGAAGGAGAAGGTGAAGTCTGGAGGGTGAAGCAGAAGAAGTAGAAGAAGGAGAAGGAGTAGGTGAAGTCAGGAGGGTGAATCAGAAGAAGTAGAAGAAGGAGAAGGAGAATGTGAAGTCAGGAGGGTGAATCAGAAGAAGCAGAAGAAGGAGAAGAAGAAGGTGAAGTCTGGAGGGTGAATCAGAAGAAGCAGAAGAAAGAGAAGGAGAAGGTGAAGTCTGGAGGGTGAATCAGAAGAAGTAGAAGAAGGAGAAGGAGAAGGTGAAGTCTGGAGTGTGAATCAGAAGAAGCAGAAGAAGGAGAAGGAGAAGGTGAAGTCTGGAGGGTGAATCAGAAGAAGCAGAATAAGGAGAAGGAGAAGGTGAAGTCTGGAGGGTGAATCAGAAGAAGCAGAAGAAGGAGAAGGAGAAGGTGAAGTCTGGAGGGTGAATCAGAAGAAATAGAAGAAGGAGAAGGAGAAGGTGATGTCTGGAGGGTGAAGCAGAAGAAGTAGAAGAAGGAGAAGGAGAAGGTGAAGTCAGGAGGGTGAATCAGAAGAAGTAGAAGAAGGAGAAGGAGAACGTGAAGTCAGGAGGGTGAATCAGAAGAAGCAGAAGAAGGAGAAGGAGAAGGTGAAGTCTGGAGGGTGAATCAGAAGAATCAGAAGAAGGAGAAGGAGAAGGTGAAGTCTGGAGGGTGAATCAGAAGAAGCAGAGGAAGGAGAAGGAGAAGGTGAAGTCTGGAGGGTGAATCAGAAGAAGCAGAATAAGGAGAAGGAGAAGGTGAAGTCTGGAGGGTGAATCAGAAGAAGCAGAATAAGGAGAAGGAGAAGGTGAAGTCTGGAGGGTGAATCAGAAGAAGCAGAAGAAGGAGAAGGAGAAGATGAAGTCTGGAGGGTGAAGCAGAAGAAGTAGAAGAAGGAGAAGGAGAAGGTGAAGTCTGGAGGGTGAAGCAGAAGAAGTAGAAGAAGGAGAAGGAGAAGGTGAAGTCAGGAGGGTGAATCAGAAGAAGCAGAAGAAGGAGAAGGAGAAGGTGAAGTCTGGAGGGTGAATCAGAAGAATCAGAAGAAGGAGAAGGAGAAGGTGAAGTCTGGAGGGTGAATCAGAAGAAGCAGAAGAAAGAGAAGGAGAAGGTGAAGTCTGGAGGGTGAAGCAGAAGAAACAGAAGAAGGAGAAGGAGAAGGTGAAGACTGGAGGGTGAATCAGAAGAAGTACAAGAAGGAGAAGGAGAAGGTGAAGTCTGGAGGGTGAATCAGAAGAAGTAGAAGAAGGAGAAGGAGAAGGTGAAGTCTGGAGGGTGAATCAGAAGTAGTGGAAGAAGGAGAAGGAGAAGGTGAAGTCTGGACGGTGAATCAGAAGAAACAGAAGAAGGAGAAGGAGAAGGTGAAGTCTGGAGGGTGAATCAGAAGAAGTAGAAGAAGGAGAAGCAGAAGGTGTAGTCTGGAGGGTGAATCAGAAGAAGTAGACGAAGGAGAAGGAGAAGGTGAAGTCTGGAGGGTGAATCAGAAGAAGCAGAAGAAGGAAATGGAGAAGGTGAAGTCTGGAGGGTGAATCAGAAGAAGTAGAAGAAGGAGAAGGAGAAGGTGAAGTCTGGAGGGTGAATCAGAAGAAGCAGAAGAAGGAGAAGAAGAAGGTAAAGTCTGGAGGGTGAATCAGAAGAAGCAGAAGAAGGAGAAGGAGAAGGAGAAGTCTCGAGGGTGAATCAGAAGAAGCAGAAGAAGGAGAAGGAGAAGGTGAAGTCTGGAGGGTGAAGCAGAAGAAGCAGAAGAAGGAGAAGGAGAAGGTGAAGTCTGGAGGGTGAATCAGAAGAAGCAGAAAAAGGAGAAGGAGAAGGTGAAGTCTGAAGGGTGAATCAGAAGAAGTAGAAGAAGGAGAAGGAGAAGGTGAAGTCTGGAGGGTGAAGCAGAAGAAGTAGAAGAAGGAGAAGGAGAAGGTGAAGTCAGGAGGGTGAATCAGAAGAAGTAGAAGGAGGAGAAGGAGAAGGTGAAGTCAGGAGGGTGAATCAGAAGAAGCAGAAGAAGGAGAAGGAGAAGGTGAAGTCTGGAGGGTGAATCAGAAGAATCAGAAGAAGGAGAAGGAGAAGGTGAAGTCTGGAGGGTGAATCAGAAGAAGCAGAAGAAAGAGAAGGAGAAGGTGAAGTCTGGAGGGTGAAGCAGAAGAAACAGAAGAAGGAGAAGGAGAAGGTGAAGACTGGAGGGTGAATCAGAAGAAGTAGAAGAAGGAGAAGGAGAAGATGAAGTCTGGAGGGTGAAGCAGAAGAAGCAGAAGAAGGAGAAGGAGAAGGTGAAGTCAGGAGGGTGAATCAGAAGAAGTAGAAGAAGGAGAAGGAGAAGGTGAAGTCAGGAGGGTGATTCAGAAGAAGCAGAAGAAGGAGAAGGAGAAGGTGAAGTCTGGAGGGTGAATCAGAAGAATCAGAAGAAGGAGAAGGAGAAGGTGAAGTCTGGAGGGTGGATCAGAAGAAGCCGAAGAAGGAGAAGGAGAAGGTGAAGTCTGGAGGGTGAATCAGAAGAAGCAGAAGAAGGAGAAGGAGAAGGTGAAGTCAGGAGGGTGAATCAGAAGAAGCAGAAGAAGGAGAAGGTGAAGGTGAAGTTAGGAGGGTGAATCAGAAGAAGCAGAAGAAGGAGAAGGAGCAGGTGATGTCAGCGGGATGAAGCAGAAGAAGTAGAAGAAGGAGAAGGAGAAGGTGAAGTCAGGACGGTGAAGCAGAAGAAGCAGAAGAAGGAGAAGGAGAATGTGAAGTCTGGAGGGTGAATCAGAATAAGTAGAAGAAGGAGAAGGAGAAGGTCAAGTCTGGAGGGTGAATCAGAAGAAGTACAAGAAGGAGAAGGAGAAGGTGAAGTCTGGAGGGTGAAGCAGAAGAAGTAGAAGAAGGAGAAGGAGAAGGTGAAGTCAGGAGGGTGAATCAGAAGAAGTAGAAGAAGAAGAAGGAGAAGGTGAAGTCAGGAGGGTGAATCAGAAGAAGCAGAAGAAGGAGAAGGAGAAGGTGAAGTCTGGAGGGTGAATCAGAAGAAGTAGAAGAAGGAGAAGGAGAAGGTGTTGTCTGGAGGGTGAATCAGAAGAAGTAGACGAAGGAGAAGGAGAAGGTGAAGTCTGGAGGGTGAATCAGAAGAAGCAGAAGAAGGAGAAGGAGAAGGTGAAGTCTGGAGGGTGAATCAGAAGAAGCAGAAGAAGGAGAAGGAGAAGGTGAAGTCTGGAGGGTGAATCAGAAGAAGCAGAATATGGAGAAGGAGAAGGTGAAGTCTGGAGGGTGAATCAGAAGAAGCAGAAAAAGGAGAAGGAGAAGGTGAAGTCTGAAGGGTGAATCAGAAGAAGTAGAAGAAGGAGAAGGAGAAGGTGAAGTCTGGAGGGTGAAGCAGAAGAAGTAGAAGAAGGAGAAGGAGAAGGTGAAGTCAGGAGGGTGAATCAGAAGAAGTAGAAGAAGGAGAAGGAGAAGGTGAAGTCAGGAGGGTGAATCTTAAGAAGCAGAAGAAGGAGAAGGAGAAGTTGAAGTCTGGAGGGTGAATCAGAAGAATCAGAAGAAGGAGAAGGAGAAGGTGAAGTCTGGAGGGTGAATCAGAAGAAGCAGAAGAAAGAGAAGGAGAAGGTGAAGTCTGGAGGGTGAAGCAGAAGAAACAGAAGAAGGAGAAGGAGAAGGTGAAGACTGGAGGGTGAATCAGAAGAAGTAGAAGAAGGAGAAGGAGAAGATGAAGTCTGGAGGGTGAATCAGAAGAAGTAGAAGAAGGAGAAGGAGAAGGTGATGTCTGGAGGGTGAATCAGAAGAAGCAGAAGAAAGAGAAGGAGAAGGTGAAGTCTGGAGGGTGAAGCAGAAGAAACAGAAGAAGGAGAAGGAGAAGGTGAAGACTGGAGGGTGAATCAGAAGAAGTAGAAGAAGGAGAAGGAGAAGGTGAAGTCTGGAGGTTGAATCAGAAGAAACAGAAGAAGGAGAAGGAGAAGGTGAAGACTGGAGGGTGAATCAGAAGAAGCAGAAGAAAGAGAAGGAGAAGGTGAAGTCTGGAGGGTGAAGCAGAAGAAACAGAAGAAGGAGAAGGAGAAGGTGAAGACTGGAGGGTGAATCAGAAGAAGTAGAAGAAGGAGAAGGAGAAGGTGAAGTCTGGAGGGTGAATCAGAAGAAGTAGAAGAAGGAGAAGGAGAAGGTGAAGTCTGGAGGGTGAATCAGAAGAAGCAGAAGAAGGAGAAGGAGAAGGTGAAGTCTGGAGAGTGAATCAGAAGAAGCAGAAGAAGGAGAAGGAGAAGATGAAGTCTGGAGGGTGAATCAGAAGAAGTAGAAGAAGGAGAAGGAGAAGGTGAGGTCTGGAGGGTGAATCAGAAGAAGCAGAAGAAGGAGAAGGAGAAGGTGATGTCTGGAGGGTGAATCAGAAGAAGCAGAAGAAGGAGAAGGAGAAGGTGATGTCTGGAGGGTGAATCAGAAGAAGCAGAAGAAGGAGAAGGAGAAGGTGAAGTCAGGAGGGTGAATCAGAAGAAGCAGAAGAAGGAGAAGGAGAAGGTGAAGTTAGGAGGGTGAATCAGAAGAAGCAGAAGAAGGAGAAGGAGCAGGTGATGTCAGGGGGATGAAGCAGAAGAAGTAGAAGAAGGAGAAGGAGAAGGTGAAGTCAGGACGGTGAAGCAGAAGAAGCAGAAGAAGGAGAAGGAGAAGGTGAAGTCTGGAGAGTGAATCAGAAGAAGTAGAAGAAGGAGAAGGAGAAGGTCAAGTCTGGAGGGTGAATCAGAAGAAGTAGAAGAAGGAGAAGGAGAAGGTGAAGTCTGGAGGGTGAAGCAGAAGAAGTAGAAGAAGGAGAAGGAGTAGGTGAAGTCAGGAGGGTGAATCAGAAGAAGTAGAAGAAGGAGAAGGAGAATGTGAAGTCAGGAGGGTGAATCAGAAGAAGCAGAAGAAGGAGAAGAAGAAGGTGAAGTCTGGAGGGTGAATCAGAAGAAGCAGAAGAAAGAGAAGGAGAAGGTGAAGTCTGGAGGGTGAATCAGAAGAAGTAGAAGAAGGAGAAGGAGAAGGTGAAGTCTGGAGTGTGAAGCAGAAGAAGCAGAAGAAGGAGAAGGAGAAGGTGAAGTCTGGAGGGTGAAGCAGAAGAAGCAGAAGAAGGAGAAGGAGAAGGTGAAGTCAGGAGGGTGAATCAGAAGAAGTAGAAGAAGGAGAAGGAGAAGGTGAAGTCTGGAGGGTGAATCAGAAGAAGTGGAAGAAGGAGAAGGAGAAGGTGAAGTCTGGAGGGTGAATCAGAAGAAGTAGAAGAAGGAGAAGGAGAAGGTGAAGTCAGGAGGGTGAATCAGAAGAAGCAGAAGAAGGAGAAGGAGAAGGTGAAGTCTGGAGGGTGAATCAGAAGAAGTAGAAGAAGGAGAAGGAGAAGGTGAAGTCTGGAGGGTGAATCAGAAGATGTAGAAGAAGGAGAAGGAGAAGGTGAAGTCTGGAGGGTGAATCAGAAGAAGCAGAATAAGGAGAAGGAGAAGGTGAAGTCTGGAGGGTGAATCAGAAGAAGCAGAATAAGGAGAAGGAGAAGGTGAAGTCTGGAGGGTGAATCAGAAGAAGTAGAAGAAGGAGAAGGAGAAGATGAAGTCTGGAGGGTGAAGCAGAAGAAGTAGAAGAAGGAGAAGGAGAAGGTGAAGTCTGGAGGGTGAAGCAGAAGAAGTAGAAGAAGGAGAAGGAGAAGGTGAAGTCAGGAGGGTGAATCAGAAGAAGCAGAAGAAGGAGAAGGAGAAGGTGAAGTCTGGAGGGTGAATCAGAAGAATCAGAAGAAGGAGAAGGAGAAGGTGAAGTCTGGAGGGTGAATCAGAAGAAGCAGAAGAAAGAGAAGGAGAAGGTGAAGTCTGGAGGGTGAAGCAGAAGAAACAGAAGAAGGAGAAGGAGAAGGTGAAGACTGGAGGGTGAATCAGAAGAAGTACAAGAAGGAGAAGGAGAAGGTGAAGTCTGGAGGGTGAATCAGAAGAAGTAGAAGAAGGAGAAGGAGAAGGTGAAGTCTGGAGGGTGAATCAGAAGTAGTGGAAGAAGGAGAAGGAGAAGGTGAAGTCTGGACGGTGAATCAGAAGAAACAGAAGAAGGAGAAGGAGAAGGTGAAGTCTGGAGGGTGAATCAGAAGAAGTAGAAGAAGGAGAAGGAGAAGGTGTAGTCTGGAGGGTGAATCAGAAGAAGTAGACGAAGGAGAAGGAGAAGGTGAAGTCTGGAGGGTGAATCAGAAGAAGCAGAAGAAGGAGAAGGAGAAGGTGAAGTCTGGAGGGTGAATCAGAAGAAGCAGAAGAAGGAGAAGGAGAAGGTGAAGTCTGGAGGGTGAATCAGAAGAAGCAGAATAAGGAGAAGGAGAAGGTGAAGTCTGGAGGGTGAATCAGAAGAAGCAGAAAAAGGAGAAGGAGAAGGTGAAGTCTGAAGGGTGAATCAGAAGAAGTAGAAGAAGGAGAAGGAGAAGGTGAAGTCTGGAGGGTGAAGCAGAAGAAGTAGAAGAAGGAGAAGGAGAAGGTGATGTCTGGAGGGTGAATCAGAAGAAGCAGAAGAAGGAGAAGGAGAAGGTGAAGTCTGGAGGGTGAAGCAGAAGAAGTAGAAGAAGGAGAAGGAGAAGGTGAAGTCAGGAGGGTGAATCAGAAGAAGCAGAAGAAAGAGAAGGAGAAGGTGAAGTCTGGAGGGTGAAGCAGAAGAAACAGAAGAAGGAGAAGGAGAAGGTGAAGACTGGAGGGTGAATCAGAAGAAGCAGAAGAAGGAGAAGGAGAAGATGAAGTCTGGAGGGTGAATCAGAAGAAGTAGAAGAAGGAGAAGGAGAAGGTGAGGTCTGGAGGGTGAATCAGAAGAAGCAGAAGAAGGAGAAGGAGAAGGTGAAGTCTGGAGGGTGAATCAGAAGAAGCAGAAGAAGGAGAAGGAGAAGGTGATGTCTGGAGGGTGAATCAGAAGAAGCAGAAGAAGGAGAAGGAGAAGGTGAAGTCAGGAGGGTGAATCAGAAGAAGCAGAAGAAGGAGAAGTAGAAGGTGAAGTTAGGAGGGTGAATCAGAAGAAGCAGAAGAAGGAGAAGGAGCAGGTGATGTCAGGGGGATGAAGCAGAAGAAGTAGAAGAAGGAGAAGGAGAAGGTGAAGTCAGGACGGTGAAGCAGAAGAAGCAGAAGAAGGAGAAGGAGAAGGTGAAGTCTGGAGGGTGAATCAGAAGAAGTAGAAGAAGGAGAAGGAGAAGGTCAAGTCTGGAGGGTGAATCAGAAGAAGTAGAAGAAGGAGAAGGAGAAGGTGAAGTCTGGAGGGTGAAGCAGAAGAAGTAGAAGAAGGAGAAGGAGAAGGTGAAGTCAGGAGGGTGAATCAGAAGAAGTAGAAGAAGGAGAAGGAGAATGTGAAGTCAGGAGGGTGTATCAGATGAAGCAGAAGAAGGAGAAGAAGAAGGTGAAGTCTGGAGGGTGAATCAGAAGAATCAGAAGAAGGAGAAGGAGAAGGTGAAGTCTGGAGGGTGAATCAGAAGAAGCAGAAGAAAGAGAAGGAGAAGGTGAAGTCTGGAGGGTGAATCAGAAGAAGTAGAAGAAGGAGAAGGAGAAGGTGAAGTCTGGAGTGTGAATCAGAAGAAGCAGAAGAAGGAGAAGGAGAAGGTGAAGTCTGGAGGGTGAATCAGAAGAAGCAGAATAAGGAGAAGGAGAAGGTGAAGTCTGGAGGGTGAATCAGAAGAAGCAGAAGAAGGAGAAGGAGAAGGTGAAGTCTGGAGGGTGAATCAGAAGAAATAGAAGAAGGAGAAGGAGAAGGTGAAGTCTGGAGGGTGAAGCAGAAGAAGTAGAAGAAGGAGAAGGAGAAGGTGAAGTCAGGAGGGTGAATCAGAAGAAGTAGAAGAAGGAGAAGGAGAAGGTGAAGTCAGGAGGGTGAATCAGAAGAAGCAGAAGAAGGAGAAGGAGAAGGTGAAGTCTGGAGGGTGAATCAGAAGAATCAGAAGAAGGAGAAGGAGAAGGTGAAGTCTGGAGGGTGAATCAGAAGAAGTAGAAGAAGGAGAAGGAGAAGGTGAAGTCTGGAGTGTGAATCAGAAGAAGCAGAAGAAGGAGAAGGAGAAGGTGAAGTCTGGAGGGTGAATTAGAAGAAGCAGAAGAAGGAGAAGGAGAAGATGAAGTCTGGAGGGAGAATCAGAAGAACTAGAAGAAGGAGAAGGAGAAGGTGAAGTCTGGAGGGTGAATCAGAAGTAGTAGAAGAAGGAGAAGGAGAAGGTGAAGTCTGGACGGTGAATCAGAAGAAACAGAAGAAGGAGAAGGAGAAGGTGAAGTCTGGAGGGTGAATCAGAAGAAGTAGAAGAAGGAGAAGGAGAAGGTGTAGTCTGGAGGGTGAATCAGAAGAAGTAGACGAAGGAGAAGGAGAAGGTGAAGTCTGGAGGGTGAATCAGAAGAAGCAGAAGAAGGAGAAGGAGAAGGTGAAGTCTGGAGGGTGAATCAGAAGAAGCAGAAGAAGGAGAAGGAGAAGGTGAAGTCTGGAGGGTGAATCAGAAGAAGCAGAATAAGGAGAAGGAGAAGGTGAAGTCTGGAGGGTGAATCAGAAGAAGCAGAAAAAGGAGAAGGAGAAGGTGAAGTCTGAAGGGTGAATCAGAAGAAGTAGAAGAAGGAGAAGGAGAAGGTGAAGTCTGGAGGGTGAAGCAGAAGAAGTAGAAGAAGGAGAAGGAGAAGGTGAAGTCAGGAGGGTGAATCAGAAGAAGTAGAAGAAGGAGAAGGAGAAGATGAAGTCAGGAGGGTGAATCATAAGAAGCAGAAGAAGGAGAAGGAGAAGGTGAAGTCTGGAGGGTGAATCAGAAGAATCAGAAGAAGGAGAAGGAGAAGGTGAAGTCTGGAGGGTGAATCAGAAGAAGCAGAAGAAAGAGAAGGAGAAGGTGAAGTCTGGAGGGTGAAGCAGAAGAAACAGAAGAAGGAGAAGGAGAAGGTGAAGACTGGAGGGTGAATCAGAAGAAGTAGAAGAAGGAGAAGGAGAAGGTGAAGTCTGGAGGGTGAATCAGAAGAAGTAGAAGAAGGAGAAGGAGAAGGTGAAGTCTGGAGGGTGAATCAGAAGAAGCAGAAGAAGGAGAAGGAGAAGGTGAAGTTAGGAGGGTGAATCAGAAGAAGCAGAAGAAGGAGAAGGAGCAGGTGATGTCAGGGGGATGAAGCAGAAGAAGTAGAAGAAGGAGAAGGAGAAGGTGAAGTCAGGACGGTGAAGCAGAAGAAGCAGAAGAAGGAGAAGGAGAAGGTGAAGTCTGGAGGGTGAATCAGAAGAAGTAGAAGAAGGAGAAGGAGAAGGTCAAGTCTGGAGGGTGAATCAGAAGAAGTAGAAGAAGGAGAAGGAGAAGGTGAAGTCTGGAGGGTGAAGCAGAAGAAGTAGAAGAAGGAGAAGGAGAAGGTGAAGTCAGGAGGGTGAATCAGAAGAAGTAGAAGAAGGAGAAGGAGAATGTGAAGTCAGGAGGGTGAATCAGAAGAAGCAGAAGAAGGAGAAGAAGAAGGTGAAGTCTGGAGGGTGAATCAGAAGAATCAGAAGAAGGAGAAGGAGAAGGAGAAGTCTGGAGGGTGAATCAGAAGAAGCAGAAGAAAGAGAAGGAGAAGGTGAAGTCTGGAGGGTGAATCAGAAGAAGTAGAAGAAGGAGAAGGAGAAGGTGAAGTCTGGAGTGTGAATCAGAAGAAGCAGAAGAAGGAGAAGGAGAAGGTGAAGTCTGGAGGGTGAATCAGAAGAAGCAGAATAAGGAGAAGGAGAAGGTGAAGTCTGGAGGGTGAATCAGAAGAAGCAGAAGAAGGAGAAGGAGAAGGTGAAGTCTGGAGGGTGAATCAGAAGAAATAGAAGAAGGAGAAGGAGAAGGTGAAGTCTGGAGGGTGAAGCAGAAGAAGTAGAAGAAGGAGAAGGAGAAGGTGAAGTCAGGAGGGTGAATCAGAAGAAGTAGAAGAAGGAGAAGGAGAAGGTGAAGTCAGGAGGGTGAATCAGAAGAAGCAGAAGAAGGAGAAGGAGAAGGTGAAGTCTGGAGGGTGAATCAGAAGAATCAGAAGAAGGAGAAGGAGAAGGTGAAGTCTGGAGGGTGAATCAGAAGAAGCAGAGGAAGGAGAAGGAGAAGGTGAAGTCTGGAGGGTGAATCAGAAGAAGCAGAATAAGGAGAAGGAGAAGGTGAAGTCTGGAGGGTGAATCAGAAGAAGCAGAATAAGGAGAAGGAGAAGGTGAAGTCTGGAGGGTGAATCAGAAGAAGCAGAAGAAGGAGAAGGAGAAGATGAAGTCTGGAGGGTGAAGCAGAAGAAGTAGAAGAAGGAGAAGGAGAAGGTGAAGTCTGGAGGGTGAAGCAGAAGAAGTAGAAGAAGGAGAAGGAGAAGGTGAAGTCAGGAGGGTGAATCAGAAGAAGCAGAAGAAGGAGAAGGAGAAGGTGAAGTCTGGAGGGTGAATCAGAAGAATCAGAAGAAGGAGAAGGAGAAGGTGAAGTCTGGAGGGTGAATCAGAAGAAGCAGAAGAAAGAGAAGGAGAAGGTGAAGTCTGGAGGGTGAAGCAGAAGAAACAGAAGAAGGAGAAGGAGAAGGTGAAGACTGGAGGGTGAATCAGAAGAAGTACAAGAAGGAGAAGGAGAAGGTGAAGTCTGGAGGGTGAATCAGAAGAAGGAGAAGAAGGAGAAGGAGAAGGTGAAGTCTGGAGGGTGAATCAGAAGTAGTGAAAGAAGGAGAAGGAGAAGGTGAAGTCTGGACGGTGAATCAGAAGAAACAGAAGAAGGAGAAGGAGAAGGTGAAGTCTGGAGGGTGAATCAGAAGAAGTAGAAGAAGGAGAAGCAGAAGGTGTAGTCTGGAGGGTGAATCAGAAGAAGTAGACGAAGGAGAAGGAGAAGGTGAAGTCTGGAGGGTGAATCAGAAGAAGCAGAAGAAGGAAATGGAGAAGGTGAAGTCTGGAGGGTGAATCAGAAGAAGTAGAAGAAGGAGAAGGAGAAGGTGAAGTCTGGAGGGTGAATCAGAAGAAGCAGAAGAAGGAGAAGAAGAAGGTAAAGTCTGGAGGGTGAATCAGAAGAAGCAGAAGAAGGAGAAGGAGAAGGAGAAGTCTCGAGGGTGAATCAGAAGAAGCAGAAGAAGGAGAAGGAGAAGGTGAAGTCTGGAGGGTGAAGCAGAAGAAGCAGAAGAAGGAGAAGGAGAAGGTGAAGTCAGGAGGGTGAATCAGAAGAAGTAGAAGAAGGAGAAGGAGAAGGTGAAGTTAGGAGGGTGATTCAGAAGAAGCAGAAGAAGGAGAAGGAGAAGGTGAAGTCTGGAGGGTGAATCAGAAGAATCAGAAGAAGGAGAAGGAGAAGGTGAAGTCTGGAGGGTGGATCAGAAGAAGCCGAAGAAGGAGAAGGAGAAGGTGAAGTCTGGAGGGTGAATCAGAAGAAGCAGAAGAAGGAGAAGGAGAAGATGAAGTCAGGAGGGGGAATCAGAAGAAGCAGAAGAAGGAGAAGGAGAAGGTGAAGTTAGGAGGGTGAATCAGAAGAAGCAGAAGAAGGAGAAGGAGCAGGTGATGTCAGCGGGATGAAGCAGAAGAAGTAGAAGAAGGAGAAGGAGAAGGTGAAGTCAGGACGGTGAAGCAGAAGAAGCAGAAGAAGGAGAAGGAGAATGTGAAGTCTGGAGGGTGAATCAGAATAAGTAGAAGAAGGAGAAGGAGAAGGTCAAGTCTGGAGGGTGAATCAGAAGAAGTAGAAGAAGGAGAAGGAGAAGGTGAAGTCAGGAGGGTGAATCAGAAGAAGCAGAAGAAGGAGAAGGAGAAGGTGAAGTCTGGAGGGTGAATCAGAAGAAGTAGAAGAAGGAGAAGGAGAAGGTGAAGTCTGGAGGGTGAATCAGAAGATGTAGAAGAAGGAGAAGGAGAAGGTGAAGTCTGGAGGGTGAATCAGAAGAAGCAGAATAAGGAGAAGGAGAAGGTGAAGTCTGGAGGGTGAATCAGAAGAAGCAGAATAAGGAGAAGGAGAAGGTGAAGTCTGGAGGGTGAATCAGAAGAAGTAGAAGAAGGAGAAGGAGAAGATGAAGTCTGGAGGGTGAAGCAGAAGAAGTAGAAGAAGGAGAAGGAGAAGGTGAAGTCTGGAGGGTGAAGCAGAAGAAGTAGAAGAAGGAGAAGGAGAAGGTGAAGTCAGGAGGGTGAATCAGAAGAAGCAGAAGAAGGAGAAGGAGAAGGTGAAGTCTGGAGGGTGAATCAGAAGAATCAGAAGAAGGAGAAGGAGAAGGTGAAGTCTGGAGGGTGAATCAGAAGAAGCAGAAGAAAGAGAAGGAGAAGGTGAAGTCTGGAGGGTGAAGCAGAAGAAACAGAAGAAGGAGAAGGAGAAGGTGAAGACTGGAGGGTGAATCAGAAGAAGTACAAGAAGGAGAAGGAGAAGGTGAAGTCTGGAGGGTGAATCAGAAGAAGTAGAAGAAGGAGAAGGAGAAGGTGAAGACTGGAGGGTGAATCAGAAGTAGTGGAAGAAGGAGAAGGAGAAGGTGAAGTCTGGACGGTGAATCAGAAGAAACAGAAGAAGGAGAAGGAGAAGGTGAAGTCTGGAGGGTGAATCAGAAGAAGTAGAAGAAGGAGAAGGAGAAGGTGTAGTCTGGAGGGTGAATCAGAAGAAGTAGACGAAGGAGAAGGAGAAGGTGAAGTCTGGAGGGTGAATCAGAAGAAGCAGAAGAAGGAGAAGGAGAAGGTGAAGTCTGGAGGGTGAATCAGAAGAAGCAGAAGAAGGAGAAGGAGAAGGTGAAGTCTGGAGGGTGAATCAGAAGAAGCAGAATAAGGAGAAGGAGAAGGTGAAGTCTGGAGGGTGAATCAGAAGAAGCAGAAAAAGGAGAAGGAGAAGGTGAAGTCTGAAGGGTGAATCAGAAGAAGTAGAAGAAGGAGAAGGAGAAGGTGAAGTCTGGAGGGTGAAGCAGAAGAAGTAGAAGAAGGAGAAGGAGAAGGTGATGTCTGGAGGGTGAATCAGAAGAAGCAGAAGAAGGAGAAGGAGAAGGTGAAGTCTGGAGGGTGAAGCAGAAGAAGTAGAAGAAGGAGAAGGAGAAGGTGAAGTCAGGAGGGTGAATCAGAAGAAGCAGAAGAAAGAGAAGGAGAAGGTGAAGTCTGGAGGGTGAAGCAGAAGAAACAGAAGAAGGAGAAGGAGAAGGTGAAGACTGGAGGGTGAATCAGAAGAAGTAGAAGAAGGAGAAGGAGAAGGTGAAGTCTGGAGGGTGAATCAGAAGAAGTAGAAGAAGGAGAAGGAGAAGGTGAAGTCTGGAGGGTGAATCAGAAGAAGCAGAAGAAGGAGAAGGAGAAGGTGAAGTCTGGAGGGTGAATCAGAAGAAGCAGAAGAAGGAGAAGGAGAAGATGAAGTCTGGAGGGTGAATCAGAAGAAGTAGAAGAAGGAGAAGGAGAAGGTGAGGTCTGGAGGGTGAATCAGAAGAAGCAGAAGAAGGAGAAGGAGAAGGTGAAGTCTGGAGGGTGAATCAGAAGAAGCAGAAGAAGGAGAAGGAGAAGGTGATGTCTGGAGGGTGAATCAGAAGAAGCAGAAGAAGGAGAAGGAGAAGGTGAAGTCAGGAGGGTGAATCAGAAGAAGCAGAAGAAGGAGAAGTAGAAGGTGAAGTTAGGAGGGTGAATCAGAAGAAGCAGAAGAAGGAGAAGGAGCAGGTGATGTCAGGGGGATGAAGCAGAAGAAGTAGAAGAAGGAGAAGGAGAAGGTGAAGTCAGGACGGTGAAGCAGAAGAAGCAGAAGAAGGAGAAGGAGAAGGTGAAGTCTGGAGGGTGAATCAGAAGAAGTAGAAGAAGGAGAAGGAGAAGGTCAAGTCTGGAGGGTGAATCAGAAGAAGTAGAAGAAGGAGAAGGAGAAGGTGAAGTCTGGAGGGTGAAGCAGAAGAAGTAGAAGAAGGAGAAGGAGAAGGTGAAGTCAGGAGGGTGAATCAGAAGAAGTAGAAGAAGGAGAAGGAGAATGTGAAGTCAGGAGGGTGTATCAGATGAAGCAGAAGAAGGAGAAGAAGAAGGTGAAGTCTGGAGGGTGAATCAGAAGAATCAGAAGAAGGAGAAGGAGAAGGTGAAGTCTGGAGGGTGAATCAGAAGAAGCAGAAGAAAGAGAAGGAGAAGGTGAAGTCTGGAGGGTGAATCAGAAGAAGTAGAAGAAGGAGAAGGAGAAGGTGAAGTCTGGAGTGTGAATCAGAAGAAGCAGAAGAAGGAGAAGGAGAAGGTGAAGTCTGGAGGGTGAATCAGAAGAAGCAGAATAAGGAGAAGGAGAAGGTGAAGTCTGGAGGGTGAATCAGAAGAAGCAGAAGAAGGAGAAGGAGAAGGTGAAGTCTGGAGGGTGAATCAGAAGAAATAGAAGAAGGAGAAGGAGAAGGTGAAGTCTGGAGGGTGAAGCAGAAGAAGTAGAAGAAGGAGAAGGAGAAGGTGAAGTCAGGAGGGTGAATCAGAAGAAGTAGAAGAAGGAGAAGGAGAAGGTGAAGTCAGGAGGGTGAATCAGAAGAAGCAGAAGAAGGAGAAGGAGAAGGTGAAGTCTGGAGGGTGAATCAGAAGAATCAGAAGAAGGAGAAGGAGAAGGTGAAGTCTGGAGGGTGAATCAGAAGAAGTAGAAGAAGGAGAAGGAGAAGGTGAAGTCTGGAGTGTGAATCAGAAGAAGCAGAAGAAGGAGAAGGAGAAGGTGAAGTCTGGAGGGTGAATTAGAAGAAGCAGAAGAAGGAGAAGGAGAAGATGAAGTCTGGAGGGAGAATCAGAAGAAGTAGAAGAAGGAGAAGGAGAAGGTGAAGTCTGGAGGGTGAATCAGAAGTAGTAGAAGAAGGAGAAGGAGAAGGTGAAGTCTGGACGGTGAATCAGAAGAAACAGAAGAAGGAGAAGGAGAAGGTGAAGTCTGGAGGGTGAATCAGAAGAAGTAGAAGAAGGAGAAGGAGAAGGTGTAGTCTGGAGGGTGAATCAGAAGAAGTAGACGAAGGAGAAGGAGAAGGTGAAGTCTGGAAGGTGAATCAGAAGAAGCAGAAGAAGGAGAAGGAGAAGGTGAAGTCTGGAGGGTGAATCAGAAGAAGCAGAAGAAGGAGAAGGAGAAGGTGAAGTCTGGAGGGTGAATCAGAAGAAGCAGAATAAGGAGAAGGAGAAGGTGAAGTCTGGAGGGTGAATCAGAAGAAGCAGAAAAAGGAGAAGGAGAAGGTGAAGTCTGAAGGGTGAATCAGAAGAAGTAGAAGAAGGAGAAGGAGAAGGTGAAGTCTGGAGACTGAAGCAGAAGAAGTAGAAGAAGGAGAAGGAGAAGGTGAAGTCAGGAGGGTGAATCAGAAGAAGTAGAAGAAGGAGAAGGAGAAGATGAAGTCAGGAGGGTGAATCATAAGAAGCAGAAGAAGGAGAAGGAGAAGGTGAAGTCTGGAGGGTGAATCAGAAGAATCAGAAGAAGGAGAAGGAGAAGGTGAAGTCTGGAGGGTGAATCAGAAGAAGCAGAAGAAAGAGAAGGAGAAGGTGAAGTCTGGAGGGTGAAGCAGAAGAAACAGAAGAAGGAGAAGGAGAAGGTGAAGACTGGAGGGTGAATCAGAAGAAGTAGAAGAAGGAGAAGGAGAAGGTGAAGTCTGGAGGGTGAATCAGAAGAAGTAGAAGAAGGAGAAGGAGAAGGTGAAGTCTGGAGGGTGAATCAGAAGAAGCAGAAGAAGGAGAAGGAGAAGGTGAAGTCTGGAGGGTGAATCAGAAGAAGCAGAAGAAGGAGAAGGAGAAGATGAAGTCTGGAGGGTGAATCAGAAGAAGTAGAAGAAGGAGAAGGAGAAGGTGAGGTCTGGAGGGTGAATCAGAAGAAGCAGAAGAAGGAGAAGGAGAAGGTGAAGTCTGGAGGGTGAATCAGAAGAAGCAGAAGAAGGAGAAGGAGAAGGTGATGTCTGGAGGGTGAATCAGAAGAAGCAGAAGAAGGAGAAGGAGAAGGTGAAGTCAGGAGGGTGAATCAGAAGAAGCAGAAGAAGGAGAAGGAGAAGGTGAAGTTAGGAGGGTGAATCAGAAGAAGCAGAAGAAGGAGAAGGAGCAGGTGATGTCAGGGGGATGAAGCAGAAGAAGTAGAAGAAGGAGAAGGAGAAGGTGAAGTCAGGACGGTGAAGCAGAAGAAGCAGAAGAAGGAGAAGGAGAAGGTGAAGTCTGGAGGGTGAATCAGAAGAAGTAGAAGAAGGAGAAGGAGAAGGTCAAGTCTGGAGGGTGAATCAGAAGAAGTAGAAGAAGGAGAAGGAGTAGGTGAAGTCTGGAGGGTGAAGCAGAAGAAGTAGAAGAAGGAGAAGGAGAAGGTGAAGTCAGGAGGGTGAATCAGAAGAAGTAGAAGAAGGAGAAGGAGAATGTGAAGTCAGGAGGGTGAATCAGAAGAAGCAGAAGAAGGAGAAGAAGAAGGTGAAGTCTGGAGGGTGAATCAGAAGAATCAGAAGAAGGAGAAGGAGAAGGAGAAGTCTGGAGGGTGAATCAGAAGAAGCAGAAGAAAGAGAAGGAGAAGGTGAAGTCTGGAGGGTGAATCAGAAGAAGTAGAAGAAGGAGAAGGAGAAGGTGAAGTCTGGAGTGTGAATCAGAAGAAGCAGAAGAAGGAGAAGGAGAAGGTGAAGTCTGGAGGGTGAATCAGAAGAAGCAGAATAAGGAGAAGGAGAAGGTGAAGTCTGGAGGGTGAATCAGAAGAAGCAGAAGAAGGAGAAGGAGAAGGTGAAGTCTGGAGGGTGAATCAGAAGAAATAGAAGAAGGAGAAGGAGAAGGTGAAGTCTGGAGGGTGAAGCAGAAGAAGTAGAAGAAGGAGAAGGAGAAGGTGAAGTCAGGAGGGTGAATCAGAAGAAGTAGAAGAAGGAGAAGGAGAAGGTGAAGTCAGGAGGGTGAATCAGAAGAAGCAGAAGAAGGAGAAGGAGAAGGTGAAGTCTGGAGGGTGAATCAGAAGAATCAGAAGAAGGAGAAGGAGAAGGTGAAGTCTGGAGGGTGAATCAGAAGAAGCAGAGGAAGGAGAAGGAGAAGGTGAAGTCTGGAGGGTGAATCAGAAGAAGCAGAATAAGGAGAAGGAGAAGGTGAAGTCTGGAGGGTGAATCAGAAGAAGCAGAATAAGGAGAAGGAGAAGGTGAAGTCTGGAGGGTGAATCAGAAGAAGCAGAAGAAGGAGAAGGAGAAGATGAAGTCTGGAGGGTGAAGCAGAAGAAGTAGAAGAAGGAGAAGGAGAAGGTGAAGTCTGGAGGGTGAAGCAGAAGAAGTAGAAGAAGGAGAAGGAGAAGGTGAAGTCAGGAGGGTGAATCAGAAGAAGCAGAAGAAGGAGAAGGAGAAGGTGAAGTCTGGAGGGTGAATCAGAAGAATCAGAAGAAGGAGAAGGAGAAAGTGAAGTCTGGAGGGTGAATCAGAAGAAGCAGAAGAAAGAGAAGGAGAAGGTGAAGTCTGGAGGGTGAAGCAGAAGAAACAGAAGAAGGAGAAGGAGAAGGTGAAGACTGAAGGGTGAATCAGAAGAAGTACAAGAAGGAGAAGGAGAAGGTGAAGTCTGGAGGGTGAATCAGAAGAAGGAGAAGAAGGAGAAGGAGAAGGTGAAGTCTGGAGGGTGAATCAGAAGTAGTGGAAGAAGGAGAAGGAGAAGGTGAAGTCTGGACGGTGAATCAGAAGAAACAGAAGAAGGAGAAGGAGAAGGTGAAGTCTGGAGGGTGAATCAGAAGAAGTAGAAGAAGGAGAAGCAGAAGGTGTAGTCTGGAGGGTGAATCAGAAGAAGTAGACGAAGGAGAAGGAGAAGGTGAAGTCTGGAGGGTGAATCAGAAGAAGCAGAAGAAGGAAATGGAGAAGGTGAAGTCTGGAGGGTGAATCAGAAGAAGTAGAAGAAGGAGAAGGAGAAGGTGAAGTCTGGAGGGTGAATCAGAAGAAGCAGAAGAAGGAGAAGAAGAAGGTAAAGTCTGGAGGGTGAATCAGAAGAAGCAGAAGAAGGAGAAGGAGAAGGAGAAGTCTCGAGGGTGAATCAGAAGAAGCAGAAGAAGGAGAAGGAGAAGGTGAAGTCTGGAGGGTGAAGCAGAAGAAGCAGAAGAAGGAGAAGGAGAAGGTGAAGTCAGGAGGGTGAATCAGAAGAAGTAGAAGAAGGAGAAGGAGAAGGTGAAGTTAGGAGGGTGATTCAGAAGAAGCAGAAGAAGGAGAAGGAGAAGGTGAAGTCTGGAGGGTGAATCAGAAGAATCAGAAGAAGGAGAAGGAGAAGGTGAAGTCTGGAGGGTGGATCAGAAGAAGCCGAAGAAGGAGAAGGAGAAGGTGAAGTCTGGAGGGTGAATCAGAAGAAGCAGAAGAAGGAGAAGGAGAAGATGAAGTCAGGAGGGTGAATCAGAAGAAGCAGAAGAAGGAGAAGGAGAAGGTGAAGTTAGGAGGGTGAATCAGAAGAAGCAGAAGAAGGAGAAGGAGCAGGTGATGTCAGCGGGATGAAGCAGAAGAAGTAGAAGAAGGAGAAGGAGAAGGTGAAGTCAGGACGGTGAAGCAGAAGAAGCAGAAGAAGGAGAAGGAGAATGTGAAGTCTGGAGGGTGAATCAGAATAAGTAGAAGAAGGAGAAGGAGAAGGTCAAGTCTGGAGGGTGAATCAGAAGAAGTAGAAGAAGGAGAAGGAGAAGGTGAAGTCTGGAGGGTGAAGCAGAAGAAGTAGAAGAAGGAGAAGGAGAAGGTGAAGTCAGGAGGGTGAATCAGAAGAAGTAGAAGAAGGAGAAGGAGAAGGTGAAGTCAGGAGGGTGAATCAGAAGAAGCAGAAGAAGGAGAAGGAGAAGGTGAAGTCTGGAGGGTGAATCAGAAGAAGCAGAAGAAGGAGAAGGAGAAGGAGAAGTCTCGAGGGTGAATCAGAAGAAGCAGAAGAAGGAGAAGGAGAAGGTGAAGTCTGGAGGGTGAAGCAGAAGAAGCAGAAGAAGGAGAAGGAGAAGGTGAAGTCAGGAGGGTGAATCAGAAGAAGTAGAAGGAGGAGAAGGAGAAGGTGAAGTTAGGAGGGTGATTCAGAAGAAGCAGAAGAAGGAGAAGGAGAAGGTGAAGTCTGGAGGGTGAATCAGAAGAATCAGAAGAAGGAGAAGGAGAAGGTGAAGTCTGGAGGGTGGATCAGAAGAAGCCGAAGAAGGAGAAGGAGAAGGTGAAGTCTGGAGGGTGAATCAGAAGAAGCAGAAGAAGGAGAAGGAGAAGATGAAGTCAGGAGGGTGAATCAGAAGAAGCAGAAGAAGGAGAAGGAGAAGGTGAAGTTAGGAGGGTGAATCAGAAGAAGCAGAAGAAGGAGAAGGAGCAGGTGATGTCAGCGGGATGAAGCAGAAGAAGTAGAAGAAGGAGAAGGAGAAGGTGAAGTCAGGACGGTGAAGCAGAAGAAGCAGAAGAAGGAGAAGGAGAATGTGAAGTCTGGAGGGTGAATCAGAATAAGTAGAAGAAGGAGAAGGAGAAGGTCAAGTCTGGAGGGTGAATCAGAAGAAGTAGAAGAAGGAGAAGGAGAAGGTGAAGTCTGGAGGGTGAAGCAGAAGAAGTAGAAGAAGGAGAAGGAGAAGGTGAAGTCAGGAGGGTGAATCAGAAGAAGTAGAAGAAGGAGAAGGAGAAGGTGAAGTCAGGAGGGTGAATCAGAAGAAGCAGAAGAAGGAGAAGGAGAAGGTGAAGTCTGGAGGGTGAATCAGAAGAAGTAGAAGAAGGAGAAGGAGAAGGTGTTGTCTGGAGGGTGAATCAGAAGAAGTAGACGAAGGAGAAGGAGAAGGTGAAGTCTGGAGGGTGAATCAGAAGAAGCAGAAGAAGGAGAAGGAGAAGGTGAAGTCTGGAGGGTGAATCAGAAGAAGCAGAAGAAGGAGAAGGAGAAGGTGAAGTCTGGAGGGTGAATCAGAAGAAGCAGAATATGGAGAAGGAGAAGGTGAAGTCTGGAGGGTGAATCAGAAGAAGCAGAAAAAGGAGAAGGAGAAGGTGAAGTCTGAAGGGTGAATCAGAAGAAGTAGAAGAAGGAGAAGGAGAAGGTGAAGTCTGGAGGGTGAAGCAGAAGAAGTAGAAGAAGGAGAAGGAGAAGGTGAAGTCAGGAGGGTGAATCAGAAGAAGTAGAAGAAGGAGAAGGAGAAGGTGAAGTCTGGAGGGTGAATCAGAAGAATCAGAAGAAGGAGAAGGAGAAGGTGAAGTCTGGAGGGTGAATCAGAAGAAGCAGAAGAAAGAGAAGGAGAAGGTGAAGTCTGGAGGGTGAAGCAGAAGAAACAGAAGAAGGAGAAGGAGAAGGTGAAGACTGGAGGGTGAATCAGAAGAAGTAGAAGAAGGAGAAGGAGAAGATGAAGTCTGGAGGGTGAATCAGAAGAAGTAGAAGAAGGAGAAGGAGAAGGTGATGTCTGGAGGGTGAATCAGAAGAAGCAGAAGAAAGAGAAGGAGAAGGTGAAGTCTGGAGGGTGAAGCAGAAGAAACAGAAGAAGGAGAAGGAGAAGGTGAAGACTGGAGGGTGAATCAGAAGAAGTAGAAGAAGGAGAAGGAGAAGGTGAAGTCTGGAGGGTGAATCAGAAGAAACAGAAGAAGGAGAAGGAGAAGGTGAAGACTGGAGGGTGAATCAGAAGAAGCAGAAGAAAGAGAAGGAGAAGGTGAAGTCTGGAGGGTGAAGCAGAAGAAACAGAAGAAGGAGAAGGAGAAGGTGAAGACTGGAGGGTGAATCAGAAGAAGTAGAAGAAGGAGAAGGAGAAGGTGAAGTCTGGAGGGTGAATCAGAAGAAGTAGAAGAAGGAGAAGGAGAAGGTGAAGTCTGGAGGGTGAATCAGAAGAAGCAGAAGAAGGAGAAGGAGAAGGTGAAGTCTGGAGAGTGAATCAGAAGAAGCAGAAGAAGGAGAAGGAGAAGATGAAGTCTGGAGGGTGAATCAGAAGAAGTAGAAGAAGGAGAAGGAGAAGGTGAGGTCTGGAGGGTGAATCAGAAGAAGCAGAAGAAGGAGAAGGAGAAGGTGAAGTCTGGAGGGTGAATCAGAAGAAGCAGAAGAAGGAGAAGGAGAAGGTGATGTCTGGAGGGTGAATCAGAAGAAGCAGAAGAAGGAGAAGGAGAAGGTGAAGTCAGGAGGGTGAATCAGAAGAAGCAGAAGAAGGAGAAGGAGAAGGTGAAGTTAGGAGGGTGAATCAGAAGAAGCAGAAGAAGGAGAAGGAGCAGGTGATGTCAGGGGGATGAAGCAGAAGAAGTAGAAGAAGGAGAAGGAGAAGGTGAAGTCAGGACGGTGAAGCAGAAGAAGCAGAAGAAGGAGAAGGAGAAGGTGAAGTCTGGAGGGTGAATCAGAAGAAGTAGAAGAAGGAGAAGGAGAAGGTCAAGTCTGGAGGGTGAATCAGAAGAAGTAGAAGAAGGAGAAGGAGAAGGTGAAGTCTGGAGGGTGAAGCAGAAGAAGTAGAAGAAGGAGAAGGAGTAGGTGAAGTCAGGAGGGTGAATCAGAAGAAGTAGAAGAAGGAGAAGGAGAATGTGAAGTCAGGAGGGTGAATCAGAAGAAGCAGAAGAAGGAGAAGAAGAAGGTGAAGTCTGGAGGGTGAATCAGAAGAAGCAGAAGAAAGAGAAGGAGAAGGTGAAGTCTGGAGGGTGAATCAGAAGAAGTAGAAGAAGGAGAAGGAGAAGGTGAAGTCTGGAGTGTGAATCAGAAGAAGCAGAAGAAGGAGAAGGAGAAGGTGAAGTCTGGAGGGTGAATCAGAAGAAGCAGAATAAGGAGAAGGAGAAGGTGAAGTCTGGAGGGTGAATCAGAAGAAGCAGAAGAAGGAGAAAGAGAAGGTGAAGTCTGGAGGGTGAATCAGAAGAAATAGAAGAAGGAGAAGGAGAAGGTGATGTCTGGAGGGTGAAGCAGAAGAAGTAGAAGAAGGAGAAGGAGAAGGTGAAGTCAGGAGGGTGAATCAGAAGAAGTAGAAGAAGGAGAAGGAGAAGGTGAAGTCAGGAGGGTGAATCAGAAGAAGCAGAAGAAGGAGAAGGAGAAGGTGAAGTCTGGAGGGTGAATCAGAAGAATCAGAAGAAGGAGAAGGAGAAGGTGAAGTCTGGAGAGTGAATCAGAAGAAGCAGAGGAAGGAGAAGGAGAAGGTGAAGTCTGGAGGGTGAATCAGAAGAAGCAGAATAAGGAGAAGGAGAAGGTGAAGTCTGGAGGGTGAATCAGAAGAAGCAAAATAAGGAGAAGGAGAAGGTGAAGTCTGGAGGGTGAATCAGAAGAAGCAGAAGAAGGAGAAGGAGAAGATGATGTCTGGAGGGTGAAGCAGAAGAAGTAGAAGAAGGAGAAGGAGAAGGTGAAGTCTGGAGGGTGAAGCAGAAGAAGTAGAAGAAGGAGAAGGAGAACGTGAAGTCAGGAGGGTGAATCAGAAGAAGCAGAAGAAGGAGAAGGAGAAGGTGAAGTCTGGAGGGTGAATCAGAAGAATCAGAAGAAGGAGAAGGAGAAGGTGAAGTCTGGAGGGTGAATCAGAAGAAGCAGAAGAAAGAGAAGGAGAAGGTGAAGTCTGGAGGGTGAAGCAGAAGAAACAGAAGAAGGAGAAGGAGAAGGTGAAGACTGGAGGGTGAATCAGAAGAAGTACAAGAAGGAGAAGGAGAAGGTGAAGTCTGGAGGGTGAATCAGAAGAAGTAGAAGAAGGAGAAGGAGAAGGTGAAGTCTGGAGGGTGAATCAGAAGTAGTGGAAGAAGGAGAAGGAGAAGGTGAAGTCTGGACGGTGAATCAGAAGAAACAGAAGAAGGAGAAGGAGAAGGTGAAGTCTGGAGGGTGAATCAGAAGAAGTAGAAGAAGGAGAAGCAGAAGGTGTAGTCTGGAGGGTGAATCAGAAGAAGTAGACGAAGGAGAAGGAGAAGGTGAAGTCTGGAGGGTGAATCAGAAGAAGCAGAAGAAGGAAATGGAGAAGGTGAAGTCTGGAGGGTGAATCAGAAGAAGTAGAAGAAGGAGAAGGAGAAGGTGAAGTCTGGAGGGTGAATCAGAAGAAGCAGAAGAAGGAGAAGAAGAAGGTGAAGTCTGGAGGGTGAATCAGAAGAAGCAGAAGAAGGAGAAGGAGAAGGAGAAGTCTCGAGGGTGAATCAGAAGAAGCAGAAGAAGGAGAAGGAGAAGGTGAAGTCTGGAGGGTGAAGCAGAAGAAGTAGAAGAAGGAGAAGGAGAAGGTGAAGTCAGGAGGGTGAATCAGAAGAAGTAGAAGAAGGAGAAGGAGAAGGTGAAGTCAGGAGTGTGATTCAGAAGAAGCAGAAGAAGGAGAAGGAGAAGGTGAAGTCTGGAGGGTGAATCAGAAGAATCAGAAGAAGGAGAAGGAGAAGGTGAAGTCTGGAGGGTGAATCAGAAGAAGCCGAAGAAGGAGAAGGAGAAGGTGAAGTCTGGAGGGTGAATCAGAAGAAGCAGAAGAAGGAGAAGGAGAAGGTGAAGTCAGGAGGGTGAATCAGAAGAAGCAGAAGAAGGAGAAGGAGAAGGTGAAGTTAGGAGGGTGAATCAGAAGAAGCAGAAGAAGGAGAAGGAGAAGGAGAAGGTGAAGTCAGGACGGTGAAGCAGAAGAAGCAGAAGAAGGAGAAGGAGAATGTGAAGTCTGGAGGGTGAATCAGAATAAGTAGAAGAAGGAGAAGGAGAAGGTCAAGTCTGGAGGGTGAATCAGAAGAAGTAGAAGAAGGAGAAGGAGAAGGTGAAGTCTGGAGGGTGAAGCAGAAGAAGTAGAAGAAGGAGAAGGAGAAGGTGAAGTCAGGAGGGTGAATCAGAAGAAGTAGAAGAAGGAGAAGGAGAAGGTGAAGTCAGGAGGGTGAATCAGAAGAAGCAGAAGAAGGAGAAGGAGAAGGTGAAGTCTGGAGGGTGAATCAGAAGAAGTAGAAGAAGGAGAAGGAGAATGTGTTGTCTGGAGGGTGAATCAGAAGAAGTAGACGAAGGAGAAGGAGAAGGTGAAGTCTGGAGGGTGAATCAGAAGAAGCAGAAGAAGGAGAAGGAGAAGGTGAAGTCTGGAGGGTGAATCAGAAGAAGCAGAAGAAGGAGAAGGAGAAGGTGAAGTCTGGAGGGTGAATCAGAAGAAGCAGAATATGGAGAAGGAGAAGGTGAAGTCTGGAGGGTGAATCAGAAGAAGCAGAAAAAGGAGAAGGAGAAGGTGAAGTCTGAAGGGTGAATCAGAAGAAGTAGAAGAAGGAGAAGGAGAAGGTGAAGTCTGGAGGGTGAATCACAAGAAGTAGAAGAAGGAGAAGGAGAAGGTGAAGTCAGGAGGGTGAATCAGAAGAAGTAGAAGAAGGAGAAGGAGAAGGTGAAGTCAGGAGGGTGATTCAGAAGAAGCAGAAGAAGGAGAAGGAGAAGGTGAAGTCTGGAGGGTGAATCAGAAGAATCAGAAGAAGGAGAAGGAGAAGGTGAAGTCTGGAGGGTGAATCAGAAGAAGCCGAAGAAGGAGAAGGAGAAGGTGAAGTCTGGAGGGTGAATCAGAAGAAGCAGAAGAAGGAGAAGGAGAAGGTGAAGTCAGGAGGGTGAATCAGAAGAAGCAGAAGAAGGAGAAGGAGAAGGTGAAGTTAGGAGGGTGAATCAGAAGAAGCAGAAGAAGGAGAAGGAGCAGGTGATGTCAGCGGGATGAAGCAGAAGAAGTAGAAGAAGGAGAAGGAGAAGGTGAAGTCAGGACGGTGAAGCAGAAGAAGCAGAAGAAGGAGAAGGAGAATGTGAAGTCTGGAGGGTGAATCAGAATAAGTAGAAGAAGGAGAAGGAGAAGGTCAAGTCTGGAGGGTGAATCAGAAGAAGTAGAAGAAGGAGAAGGAGAAGGTGAAGTCTGGAGGGTGAAGCAGAAGAAGTAGAAGAAGGAGAAGGAGAAGGTGAAGTCAGGAGGGTGATTCAGAAGAAGCAGAAGAAGGAGAAGGAGAAGGTGAAGTCTGGAGGGTGAATCAGAAGAATCAGAAGAAGGAGAAGGAGAAGGTGAAGTCTGGAGGGTGAATCAGAAGAAGCCGAAGAAGGAGAAGGAGAAGGTGAAGTCTGGAGGGTGAATCAGAAGAAGCAGAAGAAGGAGAAGGAGAAGGTGATGTCAGCGGGATGAAGCAGAAGAAGTAGAAGAAGGAGAAGGAGAAGGTGAAGTCAGGACGGTGAAGCAGAAGAAGCAGAAGAAGGAGAAGGAGAATGTGAAGTCTGGAGGGTGAATCAGAAGAAGCAGAAGAAGGAAATGGAGAAGGTGAAGTCTGGAGGGTGAATCAGAAGAAGTAGAAGAAGGAGAAGGAGAAGGTGAAGTCTGGAGGGTGAATCAGAAGAAGCAGAAGAAGGAGAAGAAGAAGGTGAAGTCTGGAGGGTGAATCAGAAGAAGCAGAAGAAGGAGAAGGAGAAGGAGAAGTCTCGAGGGTGAATCAGAAGAAGCAGAAGAAGGAGAAGGAGAAGGTGAAGTCTGGAGGGTGAAGCAGAAGAAGTAGAAGAAGGAGAAGGAGAAGGTGAAGTCAGGAGGGTGAATCAGAAGAAGTAGAAGAAGGAGAAGGAGAAGGTGAAGTCAGGAGTGTGATTCAGAAGAAGCAGAAGAAGGAGAAGGAGAAGGTGAAGTCTGGAGGGTGAATCAGAAGAATCAGAAGAAGGAGAAGGAGAAGGTGAAGTCTGGAGGGTGAATCAGAAGAAGCCGAAGAAGGAGAAGGAGAAGGTGAAGTCTGGAGGGTGAATCAGAAGAAGCAGAAGAAGGAGAAGGAGAAGGTGAAGTCAGGAGGGTGAATCAGAAGAAGCAGAAGAAGGAGAAGGAGAAGGTGAAGTTAGGAGGGTGAATCAGAAGAAGCAGAAGAAGGAGAAGGAGCAGGTGATGTCAGCGGGATGAAGCAGAAGAAGTAGAAGAAGGAGAAGGAGAAGGTGAAGTCAGGACGGTGAAGCAGAAGAAGCAGAAGAAGGAGAAGGAGAATGTGAAGTCTGGAGGGTGAATCAGAATAAGTAGAAGAAGGAGAAGGAGAAGGTCAAGTCTGGAGGGTGAATCAGAAGAAGTAGAAGAAGGAGAAGGAGAAGGTGAAGTCTGGAGGGTGAAGCAGAAGAAGTAGAAGAAGGAGAAGGAGAAGGTGAAGTCAGGAGGGTGAATCAGAAGAAGTAGAAGAAGGAGAAGGAGAAGGTGAAGTCAGGAGGGTGAATCAGAAGAAGCAGAAGAAGGAGAAGGAGAAGGTGAAGTCTGGAGGGTGAATCAGAAGAAGTAGAAGAAGGAGAAGGAGAATGTGTTGTCTGGAGGGTGAATCAGAAGAAGTAGACGAAGGAGAAGGAGAAGGTGAAGTCTGGAGGGTGAATCAGAAGAAGCAGAAGAAGGAGAAGGAGAAGGTGAAGTCTGGAGGGTGAATCAGAAGAAGCAGAAGAAGGAGAAGGAGAAGGTGAAGTCTGGAGGGTGAATCAGAAGAAGCAGAATATGGAGAAGGAGAAGGTGAAGTCTGGAGGGTGAATCAGAAGAAGCAGAAAAAGGAGAAGGAGAAGGTGAAGTCTGAAGGGTGAATCAGAAGAAGTAGAAGAAGGAGAAGGAGAAGGTGAAGTCTGGAGGGTGAATCACAAGAAGTAGAAGAAGGAGAAGGAGAAGGTGAAGTCAGGAGGGTGAATCAGAAGAAGTAGAAGAAGGAGAAGGAGAAGGTGAAGTCAGGAGGGTGATTCAGAAGAAGCAGAAGAAGGAGAAGGAGAAGGTGAAGTCTGGAGGGTGAATCAGAAGAATCAGAAGAAGGAGAAGGAGAAGGTGAAGTCTGGAGGGTGAATCAGAAGAAGCCGAAGAAGGAGAAGGAGAAGGTGAAGTCTGGAGGGTGAATCAGAAGAAGCAGAAGAAGGAGAAGGAGAAGGTGAAGTCAGGAGGGTGAATCAGAAGAAGCAGAAGAAGGAGAAGGAGAAGGTGAAGTTAGGAGGGTGAATCAGAAGAAGCAGAAGAAGGAGAAGGAGCAGGTGATGTCAGCGGGATGAAGCAGAAGAAGTAGAAGAAGGAGAAGGAGAAGGTGAAGTCAGGACGGTGAAGCAGAAGAAGCAGAAGAAGGAGAAGGAGAATGTGAAGTCTGGAGGGTGAATCAGAATAAGTAGAAGAAGGAGAAGGAGAAGGTCAAGTCTGGAGGGTGAATCAGAAGAAGTAGAAGAAGGAGAAGGAGAAGGTGAAGTCTGGAGGGTGAAGCAGAAGAAGTAGAAGAAGGAGAAGGAGAAGGTGAAGTCAGGAGGGTGATTCAGAAGAAGCAGAAGAAGGAGAAGGAGAAGGTGAAGTCTGGAGGGTGAATCAGAAGAATCAGAAGAAGGAGAAGGAGAAGGTGAAGTCTGGAGGGTGAATCAGAAGAAGCCGAAGAAGGAGAAGGAGAAGGTGAAGTCTGGAGGGTGAATCAGAAGAAGCAGAAGAAGGAGAAGGAGAAGGTGAAGTCAGGAGGGTGAATCAGAAGAAGCAGAAGAAGGAGAAGGAGAAGGTGAAGTTAGGAGGGTGAATCAGAAGAAGCAGAAGAAGGAGAAGGAGCAGGTGATGTCAGCGGGATGAAGCAGAAGAAGTAGAAGAAGGAGAAGGAGAAGGTGAAGTCAGGACGGTGAAGCAGAAGAAGCAGAAGAAGGAGAAGGAGAATGTGAAGTCTGGAGGGTGAATCAGAATAAGTAGAAGAAGGAGAAGGAGAAGGTCAAGTCTGGAGGGTGAATCAGAAGAAGTAGAAGAAGGAGAAGGAGAAGGTGAAGTCTGGAGGGTGAAGCAGAAGAAGTAGAAGAAGGAGAAGGAGAAGGTGAAGTCAGGAGGGTGAATCAGAAGAAGTAGAAGAAGGAGAAGGAGAAGGTGAAGTCAGGAGGGTGAATCAGAAGAAGCAGAAGAAGGAGAAGGAGAAGGTGCAGTCTGGAGGGTGAATCAGAAGAAGTAGAAGAAGGAGAAGGAGAATGTGTTGTCTGGAGGGTGAATCAGAAGAAGTAGACGAAGGAGAAGGAGAAGGTGAAGTCTGGAGGGTGAATCAGAAGAAGCAGAAGAAGGAGAAGGAGAAGGTGAAGTCTGGAGGGTGAATCAGAAGAAGCAGAAGAAGGAGAAGGAGAAGGTGAAGTCTGGAGGGTGAATCAGAAGAAGCAGAATATGGAGAAGGAGAAGGTGAAGTCTGGAGGGTGAATCAGAAGAAGCAGAAAAAGGAGAAGGAGAAGGTGAAGTCTGAAGGGTGAATCAGAAGAAGTAGAAGAAGGAGAAGGAGAAGGTGAAGTCTGGAGGGTGAATCACAAGAAGTAGAAGAAGGAGAAGGAGAAGGTGAAGTCAGGAGGGTGAATCAGAAGAAGTAGAAGAAGGAGAAGGAGAAGGTGAAGTCAGGAGGGTGATTCAGAAGAAGCAGAAGAAGCAGAAGGAGAAGGTGAAGTCTGGAGGGTGAATCAGAAGAATCAGAAGAAGGAGAAGGAGAAGGTGAAGTCTGGAGGGTGAATCAGAAGAAGCCGAAGAAGGAGAAGGAGAAGGTGAAGTCTGGAGGGTGAATCAGAAGAAGCAGAAGAAGGAGAAGGAGAAGGTGAAGTCAGGAGGGTGAATCAGAAGAAGCAGAAGAAGGAGAAGGAGAAGGTGAAGTTAGGAGGGTGAATCAGAAGAAGCAGAAGAAGGAGAAGGAGCAGGTGATGTCAGCGGGATGAAGCAGAAGAAGTAGAAGAAGGAGAAGGAGAAGGTGAAGTCAGGACGGTGAAGCAGAAGAAGCAGAAGAAGGAGAAGGAGAATGTGAAGTCTGGAGGGTGAATCAGAATAAGTAGAAGAAGGAGAAGGAGAAGGTCAAGTCTGGAGGGTGAATCAGAAGAAGTAGAAGAAGGAGAAGGAGAAGGTGAAGTCTGGAGGGTGAAGCAGAAGAAGTAGAAGAAGGAGAAGGAGAAGGTGAAGTCAGGAGGGTGAATCAGAAGAAGTAGAAGAAGGAGAAGGAGAAGGTGAAGTCAGGAGGGTGAATCAGAAGAAGCAGAAGAAGGAGAAGGAGAAGGTGAAGTCTGGAGGGTGAATCAGAAGAAGTAGAAGAAGGAGAAGGAGAAGGTGTTGTCTGGAGGGTGAATCAGAAGAAGTAGACGAAGGAGAAGGAGAAGGTGAAGTCTGGAGGGTGAATCAGAAGAAGCAGAAGAAGGAGAAGGAGAAGGTGAAGTCTGGAGGGTGAATCAGAAGAAGCAGAAGAAGGAGAAGGAGAAGGTGAAGTCTGGAGGGTGAATCAGAAGAAGCAGAATATGGAGAAGGAGAAGGTGAAGTCTGGAGGGTGAATCAGAAGAAGCAGAAAAAGGAGAAGGAGAAGGTGAAGTCTGAAGGGTGAATCAGAAGAAGTAGAAGAAGGAGAAGGAGAAGGTGAAGTCTGGAGGGTGAAGCAGAAGAAGTAGAAGAAGGAGAAGGAGAAGGTGAAGTCAGGAGGGTGAATCAGAAGAAGTAGAAGAAGGAGAAGGAGAAGGTGAAGTCAGGAGGGTGAATCAGAAGAAGCAGAAGAAGGAGAAGGAGAAGGTGAAGTCTGGAGGGTGAATCAGAAGAATCAGAAGAAGGAGAAGGAGAAGGTGAAGTCTGGAGGGTGAATCAGAAGAAGCAGAAGAAAGAGAAGGAGAAGGTGAAGTCTGGAGGGTGAAGCCGAAGAAACAGAAGAAGGAGAAGGAGAAGGTGAAGACTGGAGGGTGAATCAGAAGAAGTAGAAGAAGGAGAAGGAGAAGGTGAAGTCTGGAGGGTGAATCAGAAGAAGTAGAAGAAGGAGAAGGAGAAGGTGATGTCTGGAGGGTGAATCAGAAGAAGCAGAAGAAGGAGAAGGAGAAGGTGAAGTCTGGAGGGTGAATCAGAAGAAGCAGAAGAAGGAAAAGGAGAAGATGAAGTCTGGAGGGTGAATCAGAAGAAGTAGAAGAAGGAGAAGGAGAAGGTGAGGTCTGGAGGGTGAATCAGAAGAAGCAGAAGAAGGAGAAGGAGAAGGTGAAGTCTGGAGGGTGAATCAGAAGAAGCAGAAGAAGGAGAAGGAGAAGGTGAAGTCTGGAGGGTGAATCAGAAGAAGCAGAAGAAGGAGAAGGAGAAGGTGAAGTCTGGAGGGTGAATCAGAAGAAGCAGAATAAGGAGAAGGAGAAGGTGAAGTCTGGAGGGTGAATCAGAAGAAGCAGAAGAAGGAGAAGGAGAAGGTGAAGTCTGGAGGGTGAATCAGAAGAAGTAGAAGAAGGAGAAGGAGAAGGTGAAGTCTGGAGGGTGAAGCAGAAGAAGTAGAAGAAGGAGAAGGAGAAGGTGAAGTCAGGAGGGTGAATCAGAAGAAGTAGAAGAAGGAGAAGGAGAAGGTGAAGTCAGGAGGGTGAATCAGAAGAAGCAGAAGAAGGAGAAGGAGAAGGTGAAGTCTGGAGGGTGAATCAGAAGAATCAGAAGAAGGAGAAGGAGAAGGTGAAGTCTGGAGGGTGAATCAGAAGAAGCAGAGGAAGGAGAAGGAGATGGTGAAGTCTGGAGGGTGAATCAGAAGAAGCAGAATAAGGAGAAGGAGAAGGTGAAGCCTGGAGGGTGAATCAGAAGAAGCAGAATAAGGAGAAGGAGAAGGTGAAGTCTGGAGGGTGAATCAGAAGAAGCAGAAGAAAGAGAAGGAGAAGGTGAAGTCTGGAGGGTGAATCAGAAGAAGTAGAATAAGGAGAAGGAGAAGGTGAAGTCTGGAGGGTGAATCAGAAGAAGTAGAAGAAGGAGAAGGAGAAGGTGAAGTCTGGAGGGTGAAGCAGAAGAAGTAGAAGAAGGAGAAGGAGAAGGTGAAGTCAGGAGGGTGAATCAGAAGAAGTAGAAGAAGGAGAAGGAGAAGGTGAAGTCAGGAGGGTGAATCAGAAGATGCAGAAGAAGGAGAAGGAGAAGGTGAAGTACGGAGGGTGAATCAGAAGAATCAGAAGAAGGAGAAGGAGAAGGTGAAGTCTGGAGGGTGAATCAGAAGAAGCAGAGGAAGGAGAAGGAGAAGGTGAAGTCTGGAGGGTGAATCAGAAGAAGCAGAATAAGGAGAAGGAGAAGGTGAAGTCTGGAGGGTGAATCAGAAGAAGCAGAATAAGGAGAAGGAGAAGGTGAAGTCTGGAGGGTGAATCAGAAGAAGCAGAAGAAGGAGAAGGAGAAGATGAAGTCTGGAGGGTGAATCAGAAGAAGTAGAAGAAGGAGAAGGAGAAGGTGAAGTCTGGAGGGTGAAGCAGAAGAAGTAGAAGAAGGAGAAGGAGAAGGTGAAGTCAGGAGGGTGAATCAGAAGAAGTAGAAGAAGAAGAAGGAGAAGGTGAAGTCAGGAGGGTGAATCAGAAGAAGCAGAAGAAGGAGAAGGAGAAGGTGAAGTCTGGAGGGTGAATCAGAATAAGTAGAAGAAGGAGAAGGAGAAGGTGAAGTCAGGACGGTGAAGCAGAAGAAGCAGAAGAAGGAGAAGGAGAAGGTGAAGTCTGGAGGGTGAATCAGAATAAGTAGAAGAAGGAGAAGGAGAAGGTCAAGTCTGGAGGGTGAATCAGAAGAAGTAGAAGAAGGAGAAGGAGAAGGTGAAGTCTGGAGGGTGAAGCAGAAGAAGTAGAAGAAGGAGAAGGATAAGGTGAAGTCAGGAGGGTGAATCAGAAGAAGTAGAAGAAGAAGAAGGAGAAGGTGAAGTCAGGAGGGTGAATCAGAAGAAGCAGAAGAAGGAGAAGGGGAAGGTGAAGTCTGGAGGGTGAATCAGAAGAATCAGAAGAAGGAGAAGGAGAAGGTGAAGTCTGGAGGGTGAATCAGAAGAAGCAGAAGAAAGAGAAGGAGAAGGTGAAGTCTGGAGGGTGAATCAGAAGAAGCAGAAGAAGGAGAAGGAGAAGGTGAAGTCAGGAGGGTGAATCAGAGGAAGCAGAAGAAGGAGAAGGAGAAGGTGAAGTTAGGAGGGTGAATCAGAAGAAGCAGAAGAAGGAGAAGGAGCAGGTGATGTCAGGGGGATGAAGCAGAAGAAGTAGAAGAAGGAGAAGGAGAAGGTGAAGTCAGGACGGTGAAGCAGAAGAAGCAGAAGAAGGAGAAGGAGAAGGTGAAGTCTGGAGGGTGAATCAGAAGAAGTAGAAGAAGGAGAAGGAGAAGGTCAAGTCTGGAGGGTGCATCAGAAGAAGTAGAAGAAGGAGAAGGAGAAGGTGAAGTCTGGAGGGTGAAGCAGAAGAAGTAGAAGAAGGAGAAGGAGAAGGTGAAGTCAGGAGGGTGAATCAGAAGAAGTAGAAGAAGGAGAAGGAGAAGGTGAAGTCAGGAGGGTGAATCAGAAGAAGCAGAAGAAGGAGAAGGAGAAGGTGAAGTCTGGAGGGTGAATCAGAAGAAGCAGAAGAAGGAAAAGGAGAAGATGAAATCTGGAGGGTGAATCAGAAGAAGTAGAAGAAGGAGAAGGAGAAGGTGAGGTCTGGAGGGTGAATCAGAAGAAGTAGAAGAAGGAGAAGGAGAAGGTGAAGTCTGGAGGGTGAAACAGAAGAAGCAGAAGAAGGAGAAGGAGAAGGTGAAGTCTGGAGGGTGAATCAGAAGAAGCAGAAGAAGGAGAAGGAGAAGGTGAAGTCTGGAGGGTGAATCAGAAGAAGCAGAAGAAGGAGAAGGAGAAGATGAAATCTGGAGGGTGAATCAGAAGAAGCAGAAGAAAGAGAAGGAGAAGGTGAAGTCTGGAGGGTGAATCAGAAGAAGTAGAAGAAGGAGAAGGAGAAGGTGAAGTCTGGAGTGTGAATCAGAAGAAGCAGAAGAAGGAGAAGGAGAAGGTGAAGTCTGGAGGGTGAATCAGAAGAAGCAGAAGAAGGAGAAGGAGAAGGTGAAGTCTGGAGGGTGAATCAGAAGAAGCAGAAGAAGGAGAAGGAGAAGTTGAAGTCTGGAGGGTGAATCAGAAGAAGCAGAATAAGGAGAAGTGAAGGTGAAGTATGGAGGGTGAATCAGAAGAAGCAGAAGAAGGAGAAGGAGAAGGTGAAGTCTGGAGGGTGAATCAGAAGAAGTAGAAGAAGGAGAAGGAGAAGATGAAGTCTGGAGGGTGAAGCAGAAGAAGTAGAAGAAGGAGAAGGAGAAGGTGAAGTCAGGAGGGTGAATCAGAAGAAGTAGAAGAAGGAGAAGGAGAAGGTGAAGTCAGGAGGGTGAATCAGAAGAAGCAGAAGAAGGAGAAGGAGAAGGTGAAGTCTGGAGGGTGAATCAGAAGAAGCAGAATAAGGAGAAGGAGAAGGGGAAGTCTAGAGGGTGAATCAGAAGAAGCAGAATAAGGAGAAGGAGAAGGTGAAGTCTGGAGGGTGAATCAGAAGAAGCAGAAGAAGGAGAAGGAGAAGATGAAGTCTGGAGGGTGAATCAGAAGAAGTAGAAGAAGGAGAAGGAGAAGGTGAAGTCTGGAGGGTGAAGCAGAAGAAGTAGAAGAAGGAGAAGGAGAAGGTGAAGTCAGGAGGGTGAATCAGAAGAAGTAGAAGAAGGAGAAGGAGAAGGTGAAGTCAGGAGGGTGAATCAGAAGAAGCAGAAGAAGGAGAAGGAGAAGGTGAAGTCTGGAGGGTGAATCAGAAAAATCAGAAGAAGGAGAAGGAGAAGGTGAAGTCTGGAGGGTGAATCAGAAGAAGCAGAAGAAAGAGAAGGAGAAGGTGAAGTCTGGAGGGTGAAGCAGAAGAAACAGAAGAAGGAGAAGGAGAAGGTGAAGACTGGAGGATGAATCAGAAGAAGTGGAAGAAGGAGAAGGAGAAGGTGAAGTATGGAGGGTGAATCAGAAGAAGTAGAAGAAGGAGAAGGAGAAGGTGAAGTCTGGAGGGTGAATCAGAAGAAGCAGAAGAAGGAGAAGGAGAAGGTGAAGTCTGGAGGGTGAATCAGAAGAAGCAGAAGAAGGAGAAGGAGAAGATGAAGTCTGGAGGGTGAATCAGAAGAAGTAGAAGAAGGAGAAGGAGAAGGTGAAGTCTGGAGGGTGAATCAGAAGTAGTAGAAGAAGGAGAAGGAGAAGGTGAAGTCTGGACGGTGTATCAGAAGAAACAGAAGAAGGAGAAGGAGAAGGTGAAGTCTGGAGGGTGAATCAGAAGAAGTAGAAGAAGGAGAAGGAGAAGGTGTAGTCTGGAGGGTGAATCAGAAGAAGTAGACGAAGGAGAAGCAGAAGGTGAAGTCTGGAGGGTGAATTAGAAGAAGCAGAAGAAGGAGAAGGAGAAGGTGAAGTCTGGAGGGTGAATCAGAAGAAGTAGAAGAAGGAGAAGGAGAAGGTGAAGTCTGGAGGGTGAATCAGAAGAAGTAGAAGAAGGAGAAGGAGAAGGTGAAGTCTGGAGGGTGAATCAGAAGAAGTAGAAGAAGGAGAAGGAGAAGGTGAAGTCTGGAGGGTGAATCAGAAGAAGCAGAAGAAGGAGAAGGAGAAGGTGAAGTCTGGAGGGTGAATCAGAAGAAGCAGAAGAAGGAGAAGGAGAAGGAGAAGTCTGGAGGGTGAATCAGAAGAAGCAGAATAAGGAGAAGGAGAAGGTGAAGTCTGGAGGGTGAATCAGAAGAAGCAGAAGAAGGAGAAGGAGAAGGTGAAGTCTGGAGGGTGAATCAGAAGAAGTAGAAGAAGGAGAAGGAGAAGGTGAAGTCTGGAGGGTGAATCAGAAGAAGTAGAAGAAGGAGAAGGAGAAGGTGAAGTCTGGAGGTTGAATCAGAAGAAGTAGAAGAAGGAGAAGGAGAAGGTGAAGTCTGGAGGGTGAAGCAGAAGAAGTAGAAGAAGGAGAAGGAGAAGGTGAAGTCAGGAGGGTGAATCAGAAGAAGTAGAAGAAGGAGAAGGGGAAGGTGAAGTCAGGAGGGTGAATCAGAAGAAGCAGAAGAAGGAGAAGGAGAAGGTGAAGTCTGGAGGGTGAATCAGAAGAATCAGAAGAAGGAGAAGGAGAAGGTGAAGTCTGGAGGGTGAATCAGAAGAAGCAGAAGAAAGAGAAGGAGATGGTGAAGTCTGGAGGGTGAAGCAGAAGAAGTAGAAGAAGGAGAAGGAGAAGGTGAAGACTGGAGGATGAATCAGAAGAAGTGGAAGAAGGAGAAGGAGAAGGTGAAGTATGGAGGGTGAATCAGAAGAAGTAGAAGAAGGAGAAGGAGAAGGTGAAGTCTGGAGGGTGAATCAGAAGAAGCAGAAGAAGGAGAAGGAGAAGGTGAAGTCTGGAGGGTGAATCAGAAGAAGCAGAAGAAGGAGAAGGAGAAGATGAAGTCTGGAGGGTGAATCAGAAGAAGTAGAAGAAGGAGAAGGAGAAGGTGAAGTCTGGAGGGTGAATCAGAAGTAGTAGAAGAAGGAGAAGGAGAAGGTGAAGTCTGGACGGTGTATCAGAAGAAACAGAAGAAGGAGAAGGAGAAGGTGAAGTCTGGAGGGTGAATCAGAAGAAGTAGAAGAAGGAGAAGGAGAAGGTGTAGTCTGGAGGGTGAATCAGAAGAAGTAGACGAAGGAGAAGCAGAAGGTGAAGTCTGGAGGGTGAATTAGAAGAAGCAGAAGAAGGAGAAGGAGAAGATGAAGTCTGGAGGGTGAATCAGAAGAAGTAGAAGAAGGAGAAGGAGAAGGTGAAGTCTGGAGGGTGAATCAGAAGTAGTAGAAGAAGGAGAAGGAGAAGGTGAAGTCTGGACGGTGTATCAGAAGAAACAGAAGAAGGAGAAGGAGAAGGTGAAGTCTGGAGGGTGAATCAGAAGAAGTAGAAGAAGGAGAAGGAGAAGGTGTAGTCTGGAGGGTGAATCAGAAGAAGTAGACGAAGGAGAAGCAGAAGGTGAAGTCTGGAGGGTGAATTAGAAGAAGCAGAAGAAGGAGAAGGAGAAGGTGAAGTCTGGAGGGTGAATCAGAAGAAGTAGAAGAAGGAGAAGGAGAAGGTGAAGTCTGGAGGGTGAATCAGAAGAAGTAGAAGAAGGAGAAGGAGAAGGTGAAGTCTGGAGGGTGAATCAGAAGAAGTAGAAGAAGGAGAAGGAGAAGGTGAAGTCTGGAGGGTGAATCAGAAGAAGCAGAAGAAGGAGAAGGAGAAGGTGAAGTCTGGAGGGTGAATCAGAAGAAGCAGAAGAAGGAGAAGGAGAAGGAGAAGTCTGGAGTGTGAATCAGAAGAAGCAGAATAAGGAGAAGGAGAAGGTGAAGTCTGGAGGGTGAATCAGAAGAAGCAGAAGAAGGAGAAGGAGAAGGTGAAGTCTGGAGGGTGAATCAGAAGAAGTAGAAGAAGGAGAAGGAGAAGGTGAAGTCTGGAGGGTGAATCAGAAGAAGTAGAAGAAGGAGAAGCAGAAGGTGTAGTCTGGAGGGTGAATCAGAAGAAGTAGACGAAGGAGAAGGAGAAGGTGAAGTCTGGAGGGTGAATCAGAAGAAGCAGAAGAAGGAAATGGAGAAGGTGAAGTCTGGAGGGTGAATCAGAAGAAGTAGAAGAAGGAGAAGGAGAAGGTGAAGTCTGGAGGGTGAATCAGAAGAAGCAGAAGAAGGAGAAGAAGAAGGTAAAGTCTGGAGGGTGAATCAGAAGAAGCAGAAGAAGGAGAAGGAGAAGGAGAAGTCTCGAGGGTGAATCAGAAGAAGCAGAAGAAGGAGAAGGAGAAGGTGAAGTCTGGAGGGTGAAGCAGAAGAAGCAGAAGAAGGAGAAGGAGAAGGTGAAGTCAGGAGGGTGAATCAGAAGAAGTAGAAGAAGGAGAAGGAGAAGGTGAAGTCAGGAGGGTGATTCAGAAGAAGCAGAAGAAGGAGAAGGAGAAGGTGAAGTCTGGAGGGTGAATCAGAAGAATCAGAAGAAGGAGAAGGAGAAGGTGAAGTCTGGAGGGTGTATCAGAAGAAGCCGAAGAAGGAGAAGGAGAAGGTGAAGTCTGGAGGGTGAATCAGAAGAAGCAGAAGAAGGAGAAGGAGAAGATGAAGTCAGGAGGGTGAATCAGAAGAAGCAGAAGAAGGAGAAGGAGAAGGTGAAGTTAGGAGGGTGAATCAGAAGAAGCAGAAGAAGGAGAAGGAGCAGGTGATGTCAGCGGGATGAAGCAGAAGAAGTAGAAGAAGGAGAAGGAGAAGGTGAAGTCAGGACGGTGAAGCAGAAGAAGCAGAAGAAGGAGAAGGAGAATGTGAAGTCTGGAGGGTGAATCAGAATAAGTAGAAGAAGGAGAAGGAGAAGGTCAAGTCTGGAGGGTGAATCAGAAGAAGTAGAAGAAGGAGAAGGAGAAGGTGAAGTCTGGAGGGTGAAGCAGAAGAAGTAGAAGAAGGAGAAGGAGAAGGTGAAGTCAGGAGGGTGAATCAGAAGAAGTAGAAGAAGGAGAAGGAGAAGGTGAAGTCAGGAGGGTGAATCAGAAGAAGCAGAAGAAGGAGAAGGAGAAGGTGAAGTCTGGAGGGTGAATCAGAAGAAGTAGAAGAAGGAGAAGGAGAAGGTGTTGTCTGGAGGGTGAATCAGAAGAAGTAGACGAAGGAGAAGGAGAAGGTGAAGTCTGGAGGGTGAATCAGAAGAAGCAGAAGAAGGAGAAGGAGAAGGTGAAGTCTGGAGGGTGAATCAGAAGAAGCAGAAGAAGGAGAAGGAGAAGGTGAAGTCTGGAGGGTGAATCAGAAGAAGCAGAATATGGAGAAGGAGAAGGTGAAGTCTGGAGGGTGAATCAGAAGAAGCAGAAAAAGGAGAAGGAGAAGGTGAAGTCTGAAGGGTGAATCAGAAGAAGTAGAAGAAGGAGAAGGAGAAGGTGAAGTCTGGAGGGTGAAGCAGAAGAAGTAGAAGAAGGAGAAGGAGAAGGTGAAGTCAGGAGGGTGAATCAGAAGAAGTAGAAGAAGGAGAAGGAGAAGGTGAAGTCAGGAGGGTGAATCAGAAGAAGCAGAAGAAGGAGAAGGAGAAGGTGAAGTCTGGAGGGTGAATCAGAAGAATCAGAAGAAGGAGAAGGAGAAGGTGAAGTCTGGAGGGTGAATCAGAAGAAGCAGAAGAAAGAGAAGGAGAAGGTGAAGTCTGGAGGGTGAAGCAGAAGAAACAGAAGAAGGAGAAGGAGAAGGTGAAGACTGGAGGGTGAATCAGAAGAAGTAGAAGAAGGAGAAGGAGAAGATGAAGTCTGGAGGGTGAATCAGAAGAAGTAGAAGAAGGAGAAGGAGAAGGTGATGTCTGGAGGGTGAATCAGAAGAAGCAGAAGAAAGAGAAGGAGAAGGTGAAGTCTGGAGGGTGAAGCAGAAAAAACAGAAGAAGGAGAAGGAGAAGGTGAAGACTGGAGGGTGAATCAGAAGAAGTAGAAGAAGGAGAAGGAGAAGGTGAAGTCTGGAGGGTGAATCAGAAGAAACAGAAGAAGGAGAAGGAGAAGGTGAAGACTGGAGGGTGAATCAGAAGAAGCAGAAGAAAGAGAAGGAGAAGGTGAAGTCTGGAGGGTGAAGCAGAAGAAACAGAAGAAGGAGAAGGAGAAGGTGAAGACTGGAGGGTGAATCAGAAGAAGTAGAAGAAGGAGAAGGAGAAGGTGAAGTCTGGAGGGTGAATCAGAAGAAGTAGAAGAAGGAGAAGGAGAAGGTGAAGTCTGGAGGGTGAATCAGAAGAAGCAGAAGAAGGAGAAGGAGAAGGTGAAGTCTGGAGAGTGAATCAGAAGAAGCAGAAGAAGGAGAAGGAGAAGATGAAGTCTGGAGGGTGAATCAGAAGAAGTAGAAGAAGGAGAAGGAGAAGGTGAGGTCTGGAGGGTGAATCAGAAGAAGCAGAAGAAGGAGAAGGAGAAGGTGAAGTCTGGAGGGTGAATCAGAAGAAGCAGAAGAAGGAGAAGGAGAAGGTGATGTCTGGAGGGTGAATCAGAAGAAGCAGAAGAAGGAGAAGGAGAAGGTGAAGTCAGGAGGGTGAATCAGAAGAAGCAGAAGAAGGAGAAGGAGAAGGTGAAGTTAGGAGGGTGAATCAGAAGAAGCAGAAGAAGGAGAAGGAGCAGGTGATGTCAGGGGGATGAAGCAGAAGAAGTAGAAGAAGGAGAAGGAGAAGGTGAAGTCAGGACGGTGAAGCAGAAGAAGCAGAAGAAGGAGAAGGAGAAGGTGAAGTCTGGAGGGTGAATCAGAAGAAGTAGAAGAAGGAGAAGGAGAAGGTCAAGTCTGGAGGGTGAATCAGAAGAAGTAGAAGAAGGAGAAGGAGAAGGTGAAGTCTGGAGGGTGAAGCAGAAGAAGTAGAAGAAGGAGAAGGAGTAGGTGAAGTCAGGAGGGTGAATCAGAAGAAGTAGAAGAAGGAGAAGGAGAATGTGAAGTCAGGAGGGTGAATCAGAAGAAGCAGAAGAAGGAGAAGAAGAAGGTGAAGTCTGGAGGGTGAATCAGAAGAAGCAGAAGAAAGAGAAGGAGAAGGTGAAGTCTGGAGGGTGAATCAGAAGAAGTAGAAGAAGGAGAAGGAGAAGGTGAAGTCTGGAGTGTGAATCAGAAGAAGCAGAAGAAGGAGAAGGAGAAGGTGAAGTCTGGAGGGTGAATCAGAAGAAGCTGAATAAGGAGAAGGAGAAGGTGAAGTCTGGAGGGTGAATCAGAAGAAGCAGAAGAAGGAGAAAGAGAAGGTGAAGTCTGGAGGGTGAATCAGAAGAAATAGAAGAAGGAGAAGGAGAAGGTGATGTCTGGAGGGTGAAGCAGAAGAAGTAGAAGAAGGAGAAGGAGAAGGTGAAGTCAGGAGGGTGAATCAGAAGAAGCAGAAGAAGGAGAAGGAGAAGGTGAAGTCTGGAGGGTGAATCAGAAGAATCAGAAGAAGGAGAAGGAGAAGGTGAAGTCTGGAGGGTGAATCAGAAGAAGCAGAGGAAGGAGAAGGAGAAGGTGACGTCTGGAGGGTGAATCAGAAGAAGCAGAATAAGGAGAAGGAGAAGGTGAAGTCTGGAGGGTGAATCAGAAGAAGCAAAATAAGGAGAAGGAGAAGGTGAAGTCTGGAGGGTGAATCAGAAGAAGCAGAAGAAGGAGAAGGAGAAGATGAAGTCTGGAGGGTGAAGCAGAAGAAGTAGAAGAAGGAGAAGGAGAAGGTGAAGTCTGGAGGGTGAAGCAGAAGAAGTAGAAGAAGGAGAAGGAGAACGTGAAGTCAGGAGGGTGAATCAGAAGAAGCAGAAGAAGGAGAAGGAGAAGGTGAAGTCTGGAGGGTGAATCAGAAGAATCAGAAGAAGGAGAAGGAGAAGGTGAAGTCTGGAGGGTGAATCAGAAGAAGCAGAAGAAAGAGAAGGAGAAGGTGAAGTCTGGAGGGTGAAGCAGAAGAAACAGAAGAAGGAGAAGGAGAAGGTGAAGACTGGAGGGTGAATCAGAAGAAGTACAAGAAGGAGAAGGAGAAGGTGAAGTCTGGAGGGTGAATCAGAAGAAGTAGAAGAAGGAGAAGGAGAAGGTGAAGTCTGGAGGGTGAATCAGAAGTAGTGGAAGAAGGAGAAGGAGAAGGTGAAGTCTGGACGGTGAATCAGAAGAAACAGAAGAAGGAGAAGGAGAAGGTGAAGTCTGGAGGGTGAATCAGAAGAAGTAGAAGAAGGAGAAGCAGAAGGTGTAGTCTGGAGGGTGAATCAGAAGAAGTAGACGAAGGAGAAGGAGAAGGTGAAGTCTGGAGGGTGAATCAGAAGAAGCAGAAGAAGGAAATGGAGAAGGTGAAGTCTGGAGGGTGAATCAGAAGAAGTAGAAGAAGGAGAAGGAGAAGGTGAAGTCTGGAGGGTGAATCAGAAGAAGCAGAAGAAGGAGAAGAAGAAGGTGAAGTCTGGAGGGTGAATCAGAAGAAGCAGAAGAAGGAGAAGGAGAAGGAGAAGTCTCGAGGGTGAATCAGAAGAAGCAGAAGAAGGAGAAGGAGAAGGTGAAGTCTGGAGGGTGAAGCAGAAGAAGTAGAAGAAGGAGAAGGAGAAGGTGAAGTCAGGAGGGTGAATCAGAAGAAGTAGAAGAAGGAGAAGGAGAAGGTGAAGTCAGGAGTGTGATTCAGAAGAAGCAGAAGAAGGAGAAGGAGAAGGTGAAGTCTGGAGGGTGAATCAGAAGAATCAGAAGAAGGAGAAGGAGAAGGTGAAGTCTGGAGGGTGAATCAGAAGAAGCCGAAGAAGGAGAAGGAGAAGGTGAAGTCTGGAGGGTGAATCAGAAGAAGTAGAAGAAGGAGAAGGAGAAGGTGAAGTCTGGAGGGTGAAGCAGAAGAAGTAGAAGAAGGAGAAGGAGTAGGTGAAGTCAGGAGGGTGAATCAGAAGAAGTAGAAGAAGGAGAAGGAGAATGTGAAGTCAGGAGGGTGAATCAGAAGAAGCAGAAGAAGGAGAAGAAGAAGGTGAAGTCTGGAGGGTGAATCAGAAGAAGCAGAAGAAAGAGAAGGAGAAGGTGAAGTCTGGAGGGTGAATCAGAAGAAGTAGAAGAAGGAGAAGGAGAAGGTGAAGTCTGGAGTGTGAATCAGAAGAAGCAGAAGAAGGAGAAGGAGAAGGTGAAGTCTGGAGGGTGAATCAGAAGAAGCAGAATAAGGAGAAGGAGAAGGTGAAGTCTGGAGGGTGAATCAGAAGAAGCAGAAGAAGGAGAAAGAGAAGGTGAAGTCTGGAGGGTGAATCAGAAGAAATAGAAGAAGGAGAAGGAGAAGGTGATGTCTGGAGGGTGAAGCAGAAGAAGTAGAAGAAGGAGAAGGAGAAGGTGAAGTCAGGAGGGTGAATCAGAAGAAGTAGAAGAAGGAGAAGGAGAAGGTGAAGTCAGGAGGGTGAATCAGAAGAAGCAGAAGAAGGAGAAGGAGAAGGTGAAGTCTGGAGGGTGAATCAGAAGAATCAGAAGAAGGAGAAGGAGAAGGTGAAGTCTGGAGGGTGAATCAGAAGAAGCAGAGGAAGGAGAAGGAGAAGGTGACGTCTGGAGGGTGAATCAGAAGAAGCAGAATAAGGAGAAGGAGAAGGTGAAGTCTGGAGGGTGAATCAGAAGAAGCAAAATAAGGAGAAGGAGAAGGTGAAGTCTGGAGGGTGAATCAGAAGAAGCAGAAGAAGGAGAAGGAGAAGATGAAGTCTGGAGGGTGAAGCAGAAGAAGTAGAAGAAGGAGAAGGAGAAGGTGAAGTCTGGAGGGTGAAGCAGAAGAAGTAGAAGAAGGAGAAGGAGAACGTGAAGTCAGGAGGGTGAATCAGAAGAAGCAGAAGAAGGAGAAGGAGAAGGTGAAGTCTGGAGGGTGAATCAGAAGAATCAGAAGAAGGAGAAGGAGAAGGTGAAGTCTGGAGGGTGAATCAGAAGAAGCAGAAGAAAGAGAAGGAGAAGGTGAAGTCTGGAGGGTGAAGCAGAAGAAACAGAAGAAGGAGAAGGAGAAGGTGAAGACTGGAGGGTGAATCAGAAGAAGTACAAGAAGGAGAAGGAGAAGGTGAAGTCTGGAGGGTGAATCAGAAGAAGTAGAAGAAGGAGAAGGAGAAGGTGAAGTCTGGAGGGTGAATCAGAAGTAGTGGAAGAAGGAGAAGGAGAAGGTGAAGTCTGGACGGTGAATCAGAAGAAACAGAAGAAGGAGAAGGAGAAGGTGAAGTCTGGAGGGTGAATCAGAAGAAGTAGAAGAAGGAGAAGCAGAAGGTGTAGTCTGGAGGGTGAATCAGAAGAAGTAGACGAAGGAGAAGGAGAAGGTGAAGTCAGGAGGGTGAATCAGAAGAAGTAGAAGAAGGAGAAGGAGAAGGTGAAGTCAGGAGTGTGATTCAGAAGAAGTAGAAGAAGGAGAAGGAGAAGGTGAAGTCAGGAGTGTGATTCAGAAGAAGCAGAAGAAGGAGAAGGAGAAGGTGAAGTCTGGAGGGTGAATCAGAAGAATCAGAAGAAGGAGAAGGAGAAGGTGAAGTCTGGAGGGTGAATCAGAAGAAGCCGAAGAAGGAGAAGGAGAAGGTGAAGTCTGGAGGGTGAATCAGAAGAAGTAGAAGAAGGAGAAGGAGAAGGTGAAGTCTGGAGGGTGAATCAGAAGAAGCAGAAGAAGGAGAAGAAGAAGGTGAAGTCTGGAGGGTGAATCAGAAGAAGCAGAAGAAGGAGAAGGAGAAGGAGAAGTCTCGAGGGTGAATCAGAAGAAGCAGAAGAAGGAGAAGGAGAAGGTGAAGTCTGGAGGGTGAAGCAGAAGAAGTAGAAGAAGGAGAAGGAGAAGGTGAAGTCAGGAGGGTGAATCAGAAGAAGTAGAAGAAGGAGAAGGAGAAGGTGAAGTCAGGAGTGTGATTCAGAAGAAGCAGAAGAAGGAGAAGGAGAAGGTGAAGTCTGGAGGGTGAATCAGAAGAATCAGAAGAAGGAGAAGGAGAAGGTGAAGTCTGGAGGGTGAATCAGAAGAAGCCGAAGAAGGAGAAGGAGAAGGTGAAGTCTGGAGGGTGAATCAGAAGAAGCAGAAGAAGGAGAAGGAGAAGGTGAAGTCAGGAGGGTGAATCAGAAGAAGCAGAAGAAGGAGAAGGAGAAGGTGAAGTTAGGAGGGTGAATCAGAAGAAGCAGAAGAAGGAGAAGGAGCAGGTGATGTCAGGGGGATGAAGCAGAAGAAGTAGAAGAAGGAGAAGGAGAAGGTGAAGTCATGACGGTGAAGCAGAAGAAGCAGAAGAAGGAGAAGGAGAAGGTGAAGTCTGGAGGGTGAATCAGAAGAAGTAGAAGAAGGAGAAGGAGAAGGTCAAGTCTGGAGGGTGCATCAGAAGAAGTAGAAGAAGGAGAAGGAGAAGGTGAAGTCTGGAGGGTGAAGCAGAAGAAGTAGAAGAAGGAGAAGGAGAAGGTGAAGTCAGGAGGGTGAATCAGAAGTAGTAGAAGAAGGAGAAGGAGAAGGTGAAGTCAGGAGGGTGAATCAGAAGAAGCAGAAGAAGGAGAATGAGAAGGTGAAGTCTGGAGGGTGAATCAGAAGAAGCAGAAGAAGGAGAAGGAGAAGATGAAATCTGGAGGGTGAATCAGAAGAAGTAGAAGAAGGAGAAGGAGAAGGTGAGGTCTGGAGGGTGAAACAGAAGAAGTAGAAGAAGGAGAAGGAGAAGGTGATCTGGAGGGTGAAACAGAAGAAGCAGAAGAAGGAGAAGGAGAAGGTGAAGTCTGGAGGGTGAATCAGAAGAAGCAGAAGAAGGAGAAGGAGAAGGTGAAGTCTGGAGGGTGAATCAGAAGAAGCAGAAGAAGGAGAAGGAGAAGATGAAATCTGGAGGGTGAATCAGAAGAAGCAGAAGAAAGAGAAGGAGAAGGTGAAGTCTGGAGTGTGAATCTGAAGAAGTAGAAGAAGGAGAAGGAGAAGGTGAAGTCTGGAGTGTGAATCAGAAGAAGCAGAAGAAGGAGAAGGAGAAGGTGAAGTCTGGAGGGTGAATCAGAAGAAGCAGAAGAAGGAGAAGGAGAAGGTGAAGTCTGGAGGGTGAATCAGAAGAAGCAGAAGAAGGAGAAGGAGAAGTTGAAGTCTGGAGGGTGAATCAGAAGAAGCAGAATAAGGAGAAGTGAAGGTGAAGTATGGAGGGTGAATCAGAAGAAGCAGAAGAAGGAGAAGGAGAAGGTGAAGTCTGGAGGGTGAATCAGAAGAAGTAGAAGAAGTAGAAGGAGAAGGTGAAGTCTGGAGTGTGAAGCAGAAGAAGTAGAAGAAGGAGAATGAGAAGGTGAAGTCAGGAGGGTGAATCAGAAGAAGTAGAAGAAGGAGAAGGAGAAGGTGAAGTCAGGAGGGTGAATCAGAAGAAGCAGAAGAAGGAGAAGGAGAAGGTGAAGTCTGGAGGGTGAATCAGAAGAAGCAGTATAAGGAGAAGGAGAAGGGGAAGTCTGGAGGGTGAATCAGAAGAAGCAGAATAAGGAGAAGGAGAAGGTGAAGTCTGGAGGGTGAACCAGAAGAAGCAGAAGAAGGAGAAGGAGAAGATAAAGTCTGGAGGGTGAATCAGAAGAAGTAGAAGAAGGAGAAGGAGAAGGTGAAGTCTGGAGGGTGAAGCAGAAGAAGTAGAAGAAGGAGAAGGAGAAGGTGAAGTCAGGAGGGTGAATCAGAAGAAGTAGAAGAAGGAGAAGGAGAAGGTGAAGTCAGGAGGGTGAATCAGAAGAAGCAGAAGAAGGAGAAGGAGAAGGTGAAGTCTGGAGGGTGAATCAGAAGAATCAGAAGAAGGAGAAGGAGAAGGTGAAGTCTGGAGGGTGAATCAGAAGAAGCAGAAGAAAGAGAAGGAGAAGGTGAAGTCTGGAGGGTGAAGCAGAAGAAACAGAAGAAGGAGAAGGAGAAGGTGAAGACTGGAGGATGAATCAGAAGAAGTGGAAGAAGGAGAAGGAGAAGGTGAAGTATGGAGGGTGAATCAGAAGAAGTAGAAGAAGGAGAAGGAGAAGGTGAAGTCTGGAGGGTGAATCAGAAGAAGCAGAAGAAGGAGAAGGAGAAGGTGAAGTCTGGAGGGTGAATCAGAAGAAGCAGAAGAAGGAGAAGGAGAAGATGAAGTCTGGAGGGTGAATCAGAAGAAGTAGAAGAAGGAGAAGGAGAAGGTGAAGTCTGGAGGGTGAATCAGAAGTAGTAGAAGAAGGAGAAGGAGAAGGTGAAGTCTGGACGGTGTATCAGAAGAAACAGAAGAAGGAGAAGGAGAAGGTGAAGTCTGGAGGGTGAATCAGAAGAAGTAGAAGAAGGAGAAGGAGAAGGTGTAGTCTGGAGGGTGAATCAGAAGAAGTAGACGAAGGAGAAGCAGAAGGTGAAGTCTGGAGGGTGAATTAGAAGAAGCAGAAGAAGGAGAAGGAGAAGGTGAAGTCTGGAGGGTGAATCAGAAGAAGTAGAAGAAGGAGAAGGAGAAGGTGAAGTCTGGAGGGTGAATCAGAAGAAGTAGAAGAAGGAGAAGGAGAAGGTGAAGTCTGGAGGGTGAATCAGAAGAAGTAGAAGAAGGAGAAGGAGAAGGTGAAGTCTGGAGGGTGAATCAGAAGAAGCAGAAGAAGGAGAAGGAGAAGGTGAAGTCTGGAGGGTGAATCAGAAGAAGCAGAAGAAGGAGAAGGAGAAGGAGAAGTCTGGAGGGTGAATCAGAAGAAGCAGAATAAGGAGAAGGAGAAGGTGAAGTCTGGAGGGTGTATCAGAAGAAGCAGAAGAAGGAGAAGGAGAAGGTGAAGTCTGGAGGGTGAATCAGAAGAAGTAGAAGAAGGAGAAGGAGAAGGTGAAGTCTGGAGGGTGAATCAGAAGAAGTAGAAGAAGGAGAAGGAGAAGGTGAAGTCTGGAGGTTGAATCAGAAGAAGTAGAAGAAGGAGAAGGAGAAGGTGAAGTCTGGAGGGTGAAGCAGAAGAAGTAGAAGAAGGAGAAGGAGAAGGTGAAGTCAGGAGGGTGAATCAGAAGAAGTAGAAGAAGGAGAAGGAGAAGGTGAAGTCAGGAGGGTGAATCAGAAGAAGCAGAAGAAGGAGAAGGAGAAGGTGAAGTCTGGAGGGTGAATCAGAAGAATCAGAAGAAGGAGAAGGAGAAGGTAAAGTCTGGAGGGTGAATCAGAAGAAGCAGAAGAAGGAGAAGGAGATGGTGAAGTCTGGAGGGTGAAGCAGAAGAAGTAGAAGAAGGAGAAGGAGAAGGTGAAGACTGGAGGATGAATCAGAAGAAGTGGAAGAAGGAGAAGGAGAAGGTGAAGTATGGAGGGTGAATCAGAAGAAGTAGAAGAAGGAGAAGGAGAAGGTGAAGTCTGGAGGGTGAATCAGAAGAAGCAGAAGAAGGAGAAGGAGAAGGTGAAGTCTGGAGGGTGAATCAGAAGAAGCAGAAGAAGGAGAAGGAGAAGATGAAGTCTGGAGGGTGAATCAGAAGAAGTAGAAGAAGGAGAAGGAGAAGGTGAAGTCTGGAGGGTGAATCAGAAGTAGTAGAAGAAGGAGAAGGAGAAGGTGAAGTCTGGACGGTGTATCAGAAGAAACAGAAGAAGGAGAAGGAGAAGGTGAAGTCTGGAGGGTGAATCAGAAGAAGTAGAAGAAGGAGAAGGAGAAGGTGTAGTCTGGAGGGTGAATCAGAAGAAGTAGACGAAGGAGAAGCAGAAGGTGAAGTCTGGAGGGTGAATTAGAAGAAGCAGAAGAAGGAGAAGGAGAAGGTGAAGTCTGGAGGGTGAATCAGAAGAAGTAGAAGAAGGAGAAGGAGAAGGTGAAGTCTGGAGGGTGAATCAGAAGTAGTAGAAGAAGGAGAAGGAGAAGGTGAAGTCTGGAGGGTGAATCAGAAGAAGCAGAAGAAGGAGAAGGAGAAGGTGAAGTCTGGAGGGTGAATCAGAAGAAGCAGAAGAAGGAGAAGGAGAAGATGAAGTCTGGAGGGTGAATCAGAAGAAGTAGAAGAAGGAGAAGGAGAAGGTGAAGTCTGGAGGGTGAATCAGAAGTAGTAGAAGAAGGAGAAGGAGAAGGTGAAGTCTGGACGGTTTATCAGAAGAAACAGAAGAAGGAGAAGGAGAAGGTGAAGTCTGGAGGGTGAATCAGAAGAAGTAGAAGAAGGAGAAGGAGAAGGTGTAGTCTGGAGGGTGAATCAGAAGAAGTAGACGAAGGAGAAGCAGAAGGTGAAGTCTGGAGGGTGAATTAGAAGAAGCAGAAGAAGGAGAAGGAGAAGGTGAAGTCTGGAGGGTGAATCAGAAGAAGTAGAAGAAGGAGAAGGAGAAGGTGAAGTCTGGAGGGTGAATCAGAAGAAGTAGAAGAAGGAGAAGGAGAAGGTGAAGTCTGGAGGGTGAATCAGAAGAAGTAGAAGAAGGAGAAGGAGAAGGTGAAGTCTGGAGGGTGAATCAGAAGAAGCAGAAGAAGGAGAAGGAGAAGGTGAAGTCTGGAGGGTGAATCAGAAGAAGCAGAAGAAGGAGAAGGAGAAGGAGAAGTCTGGAGGGTGAATCAGAAGAAGCAGAATAAGGAGAAGGAGAAGGTGAAGTCTGGAGGGTGAATCAGAAGAAGCAGAAGAAGGAGAAGGAGAAGGTGAAGTCTGGAGGGTGAATCAGAAGAAGTAGAAGAAGGAGAAGGAGAAGGTGAAGTCTGGAGGGTGAATCAGAAGAAGTAGAAGAAGGAGAAGGAGAAGGTGAAGTCTGGAGGTTGAATCAGAAGAAGTAGAAGAAGGAGAAGGAGAAGGTGAAGTCTGGAGGGTGAAGCAGAAGAAGTAGAAGAAGGAGAAGGAGAAGGTGAAGTCAGGAGGGTGAATCAGAAGAAGTAGAAGAAGGAGAAGGAGAAGGTGAAGTCAGGAGGGTGAATCAGAAGAAGCAGAAGAAGGAGAAGGAGAAGGTGAAGTCTGGAGGGTGAATCAGAAGAATCAGAAGAAGGAGAAGGAGAAGGTGAAGTCTGGAGGGTGAATCAGAAGAAGCAGAAGAAAGAGAAGGAGATGGTGAAGTCTGGAGGGTGAAGCAGAAGAAGTAGAAGAAGGAGAAGGAGAAGGTGAAGACTGGAGGATGAATCAGAAGAAGTGGAAGAAGGAGAAGGAGAAGGTGAAGTATGGAGGGTGAATCAGAAGAAGTAGAAGAAGGAGAAGGAGAAGGTGAAGTCTGGAGGGTGAATCAGAAGAAGCAGAAGAAGGAGAAGGAGAAGGTGAAGTCTGGAGGGTGAATCAGAAGAAGCAGAAGAAGGAGAAGGAGAAGATGAAGTCTGGAGGGTGAATCAGAAGAAGTAGAAGAAGGAGAAGGAGAAGGTGAAGTCTGGAGGGTGAATCAGAAGTAGTAGAAGAAGGAGAAGGAGAAGGTGAAGTCTGGACGGTGTATCAGAAGAAACAGAAGAAGGAGAAGGAGAAGGTGAAGTCTGGAGGGTGAATCAGAAGAAGTAGAAGAAGGAGAAGGAGAAGGTGTAGTCTGGAGGGTGAATCAGAAGAAGTAGACGAAGGAGAAGCAGAAGGTGAAGTCTGGAGGGTGAATTAGAAGAAGCAGAAGAAGGAGAAGGAGAAGGTGAAGTCTGGAGGGTGAATCAGAAGAAGCAGAAGAAGGAGAAGGAGAAGGTGAAGTCTGGAGGGTGAATCAGAAGAAGCAGAAGAATGAGAAGGAGAAGGAGAAGTCTGGAGGGTGAATCAGAAGAAGCAGAATAAGGAGAAGGAGAAGGTGAAGTCTGGAGGGTGAATCAGAAGAAGCAGAAGAAGGAGAAGGAGAAGGTGAAGTCTGGAGGGTAAATCAGAAGAAGTAGAAGAAGGAGAAGGAGAAGGTGAAGTCTGGAGGGTGAATCAGAAGAAGTAGAGGAAGGAGAAGGAGAAGGTGAAGTCTGGAGGTTGAATCAGAAGAAGTAGAAGAAGGAGAAGGAGAAGGTGAAGTCTGGAGGGTGAAGCAGAAGAAGTAGAAGAAGGAGAAGGAGAAGGTGAAGTCAGGAGGGTGAATCAGAAGAAGTAGAAGAAGGAGAAGGAGAAGGTGAAGTCAGGAGGGTGAATCAGAAGAAGCAGAAGAAGGAGAAGGAGAAGGTGAAGTCTGGAGGGTGAATCAGAAGAATCAGAAGAAGGAGAAGGAGAAGGTGAAGTCTGGAGGGTGAATCAGAAGAAGCAGAAGAAAGAGACGGAGATGGTGAAGTCTGGAGGGTGAATCAGAAGAAGTAGAAGAAGGAGAAGGAGAAGGTGAAGTCTGGAGGGTGAATCAGAAGAAGCAGAGGAAGGAGAAGGAGAAGGTGAAGTCTGGAGGGTGAATCAGAAGAAGCAGAAGAAGTAGAAGGAGAAGGTGAAGTCTGGAGGGTGAATCAGAAGAAGCAGAAGAAGGAGAAGGAGAAGCTGAAGTCTGGAGGGTGAATGAGAAGAAGCAGAATAAGGAGAAGGAGAAGGTGAAGTCTGGAGGGTGAATCAGAAGAAGCAGAAGAAGGAGAAGGAGAAGGTGAAGTCTGGAGGGTGAATCAGAAGAAGTAGAAGAAGGAGAAGGAGAAGGTGAAGTCTGGAGGGTGAAGCAGAAGAAGGAGAAGGAGAAGGTGAATCAGGAGGGTGAATCAGAAGAAGTAGAAGAAGGAGAAGGAGAAGGTGAAATCAGGAGGGTGAATCAGAAGAAGCAGAAGAAGGAGAAGGAGAAGGTGAAGTCTGTCGGGTGAATCAGAAGAATCAGAAGAAGGAGAAGGAGAAGGTGAAGTCTGGAGGGTGAATCAGAAGAAGCAGAAGAAAGAGAAGGAGAAGGTGAAGTCTGGAGGGTGAAGCAGAAGAAACAGAAGAAGGAGAAGGAGAAGGTGAAGACTGGAGGGTGAATCAGAAGAAGTAGAAGAAGGAGAAGGAGAAGGTGAAGTCTGGAGGGTGAATCAGAAGAAGTAGAAGAAGGAGAAGGAGAAGGTGAAGTCTGGAGGGTGAATCAGAAGAAGCAGAAGAAGGAGAAGGAGCAGGTGAAGTCTGGAGGGTGAATCAGAAGAAGCAGAAGAAGGAGAAGGAGAAGATGAAGTCTGGAGGGTGAATCAGAAGAAGTAGAAGAAGGAGAAGGAGAAGGTGAGGTCTGGAGGGTGAATCAGAAGAAGCAGAAGAAGGAGAAGGAGAAGGTGAAGTCTGGAGGGTGAATCAGAAGAAGCAGAAGAAGGAGAAGGAGAAGGTGAAGTCTGGAGGGTGAATCAGAAGAAACAGAAGGAGAAGGAGAAGGTGAAGTCTGGCGGGTGAATCAGAAAGAAGCAGAAGAAGGAGAAGGAGAAGGTGAAGTCTGGAGGGTGAATCAGAAGAAGTAGAAGAAGGAGAAGGAGAAGTTGAAGTCTGGAGGGTGAGCAGAAGAATTAGAAGATGGAGATAGGAGAGAGGTTGAAGTTCAGGAGGGTGAATCAGAAGAAGTAGAAGAAGGAGAAGGAGAAGGTGAAGTCAGGAGGGTGAATCAGAAGAAGCAGAAGAGATAGAGAGAAGGAGAAGGTGAAGTCTGGAGGGTGAATCAGAAGATATCAGAAGAAGGAGAAGGAGAAGGTGAAGTCTGGAGGGTGAATCAGAAGAAGCAGAGGAGAGGAGAAGGAGAAGGTGAAGTCTGGAGGGTGAATCAGAAGAAGCAGAATAAGGAGAAGGAGAAGGTGAAGTCTGGAGGGTGAATTCAGAAGAAGCAGAATAAGGAGAAGGAGGAAGGTGAAGTCTGGAGGGTGAATCAGAAGAAGCAGAAAGAGAGGAGAAGTGAGAAGGTGAAGTCTGGAGGGTGTGAATCAGAAGAAGTAGAAGAAGGAGAAGGAGAAGGTGAAGTCTGGAGGGTGAATCAGAAGAAGTAGAAGAAGAGGAGAAGGAGAAGGTGAAGTCAGGAGGGTGAAGCAGAAGAAACAGAAGAAGGAGAAGGAGAAGGTGAAGACTGGAGGAGGTGAATCAGAAGAAGTAGAAGAAGTAGAAGGAGAAGGTGAAGTCTGGAGGGTGAATCAGAAGAAGTAGATGAAGGAGAAGGAGAAGGTGAAGTCTGGAGGGTGAATCAGAAGAAGCAGAAGAAGGAGAAGGAGAAGGTGAAGTCTGGAGGAGGTGAATCAGAAGAAGCAGAAGAAGGAGAAGGAGAAGGTGAAGTCTGGAGGGTGAATCAGAAGAAGTAGAAGAAGGAGAAGGAGAAGGTGAAGTCTGGAGGGTGAAGCAGAAGTAGTAGAAGAAGGAGAAGGAGAAGGTGAATTTGGAGGGTGAATCAGAAGAAACAGAAGAAGGAGAAGGAGAAGGTGAAGTCTGGAGGGTGAATCAGAAGAAGTAGAAGAAGGAGAAGGAGAAGGTGTAGTCTGGAGGGTGAATCAGAAGAAGAAGACGAAGGAGAAGGAGAAGGTGAAGTACTGGAGGGTGAATCAGATGAAGCAGAAGAAGGAGATGGAGAAGGTGAAGTCTGGAGGGTGAATCAGAAAGAAGTAGAAGAAGGAGAAGGAGAAGGTTGAAGTCTGGAGGGTGAATCAGAAGAAAGCAGAAGAAGGAGAAGGAGAAGGTGAAGTCTGGAGGGTGATACAGAAGAAGCAGAAGAAGGAGAAGGAGAAGGTGAAGTCTGGAGGGTTGATTCAGAAGAAGCAGAATAAGGAGAAGAAGAAGGTGAAGTCTGGAGGGTGAATCAGAAGAAGCAGAAGAAGGAGAAGGAGAAGGTGAAGTCTGGAGGGTGATATCAAGAAGAAGTAGAAGAAGGAGAAGGAGAAGGTGAAGTCTGGAGGGTGAATCAGAAGAGTAGAAGAAGGAGAAGGAGAAGGTGAAGTCTGGAGGGTGAATCAGAAGACGTAGGAAGAAGGAGAAGGAGAAGGTGAAGTCTGGAGGAGTGAAGCAGAAGAAGTAGAAGAAGGAGAAGGAGAAGGTGAAGTCTGGAGGGTGAAGCAGAAGAAGTAGAAGAAGGAGAAGGAGAAGGTGAAGTCAGGAGGGTGAATCAAAAGAAGTAGAAGAAGGAGAAGGAGAAGGTGAAGTCAGGAGGAGGTGAATCAGAAGAAGCAGAAGAAGGAGAAGGAGAAGGTGAAGTCTGGAGGGTGAATCAGAAGAATCAGAAGAAGGAGAAGGAGAAGGTGAAGTCTGGAGGGTGAATCAGAATGAAGCAGAAAGAAAGAGAAGGAGAAGGTGAAGTCTGCAGGGTGAATCAGAAGAAGTAGAAGAAGGAGAAGGAGAAGGTGAAGTCTGGAGGGGTGAATCAGAAGAAGCAGAAGAAGGAGAAGGAGAAGGTGAAAGTCTGGAGGGTGAATCAGAAGAAGTAGACGAAGGAGAAGGAGAAGGTGAAGTCTGGAGGGGTGAATCAGAAGAAGCAGAAGAAGGAGATGGAGAAGGTGAAGTCTGGAGGGTGTGAATCAGAAGAAGTAGAAGAAGGAGAAGTAGAAGGTGAAGTCTGGAGGGTGAATCAGAAGAAGCAGAAGAAGGAGAAGGAGAAGGTGAAGTCTGGAGGGTGAATCAGAAGAAGCAGAAGAAGGAGAAGGAGAAGGTGAAGTCTGGAGGGTGATTCAGAAGAAGCAGAATAAGGAGAAGGAGAAGGTGAAATCCTGGAGGGTGAATCAGAAGAAGCAGAAGAAGGAGAAGGAGAAGGTGAAGTCTGGAAGGGTGAATTCAGAAGAAGTCGGAAGAAGGAGAAGGAGAAGATGAGTCTGGAGGGGTGAATCAGAGAAGGTAGATAGAAGGAGAACGGAGAAGGTGAAGTCTGGAGGGTGAATCAGAAGGAAGTAGAAGAAGGAGATAGGAGAAGGTGTAAGAGTCTGGAGGGTGAAGCAGAAGAAGGAGAAGAAGGAGAAGGAGAAAGGGTGAAGTCAGGAGGGTGAATCAGAAGATGTAGAAGAAAGGAGAAGGAGAAGGTGAAGTCAGAGGAGGGTGAATCAGAAGAAAGCAGAAGAAGGAGAAGGAAGGAAGGTGAAGTCTGGGAGGGTGAATCAGAAGAAGTTAGAAGAAGGAGAAGGAGAAGGTTGAAGTCTGGAGGTAAGTGAATCAGAAGAAGCAGAAGAAGGAGAAGGCGAAGGTGAAGTCCTGGAGGGTGATATCAGAAGAAGCAGAAGAAGGAGAAGGAGAAGGTGAAGTCTGGAGGGTGAATCAGAAGAAGCAGAATAAGGAGAAGGAGAAGGTGAAGTCTGGAGGGTGAATCAGAAGAAGCAGAAGAAGGAGAAGGAGAAGGTGAAGTCTGGAGGGGTGAAATCAAAGAAGAAGTAGAAGAAGGAGAAGGAGAAGGTGAAGTCTGGAGGGTGAAGCAGAAGAAGTAGAAGAAGGAGAAGGAGAAGGTGAAGTCAGGAGGGTGAATCAGAAGAAGTTGAAGAAGGAGAAGGAGAAGGTGAAGTCAGGAGGGTGAATCAGAAGAAGCAGAAGAAAGGAGATAGAGAAGGTGAAGTCTGGGAGGGTGAATCAGAAGAATCAGAAGAAGGAGAAGGAGAAGGTGAAGTCTGGAGGGTGAAGCAGAAGAAGCAGATTAAAGAGAAGGAAAAGGTGAAGTCTGGAGGGTGAAGCAGAATAAACAGAAGAAGGAGAAGGAAGAAGGTGAAGACTGGAGGGGTGAATCAGAAGAAGTAGAAGAAAGGAGAAGGAGGAAGGTGAAGTCTGGAGGGTGAATCAGAAGAAGTAGAAGGAGGAGAAGGAGAAGGGTGAAGTCTGGAGGGTGAATCAGAAGAAGCAGAAGAAAGGAGAAGGAGAAGGTGAAGTCTGGAGGGGTGAATCAGAAGAAGCAGAAGAAGGTGAAGGAGAGAAGATGAAGTCTGGAGGGTGAATCAGAAGAAGTAGAAGAAAGGAGAAGGAGAAGGTGAAGTCTGGAGGGTGAAGCAGAAGAAGTAGAAGAAGGAGAAGGAGAAGGTGAAGTCAAGGAGGGTGAATCAGAAGATGTAGAAGGAGGAGAAGGAGAAGGTGAAGTCAGGAGGGTGAATCAGAAGAAGCAGAAGAAGGAGAAGGAGAAGGTGAAGTCTGGAGGGTGAATCAGAAGAAGTAGAAGAAGGAGAAGGTGAAGTCTGGAGGGTGAATCAGAAGAAGAAGAAGAAGGAGAAGGAGAAGGTGAAGTCTGGAGGGTGAATCAGAAGAAGTAGAAGAAGGAGAAGGAGAAGGTGAAGTCTGGAGTGTGAAGCAGAAGAAGTAGAAGAAGGAGAAGGAGAAGGTGAAGTCAGGAGGGTGAATCAGAAGAAGTAGAAGAAGGAGAAGGAGAAGGTGAAGTCAGGAGGGTGAATCAGAAGAAGCAGAAGAAGGAGAAGGAGAAGGTGAAGTCTGGAGGGTGAATCAGAAGAAGCAGAATAAGGAGAAGTAGAAGGGGAAGTCTGGAGGGTGAATCAGAAGAAGCAGAATAAGGAGAAGGAGAAGGTGAAGTCTGGAGGGTGAATCAGAAAGAAGCAGAAGAAGGAGAAGGAGAAGATGAAGTCTGGAGGGTGAATCAGAAGAAGTAGAAGAAGGAGAAGGAGAAGGTGAAGTCTGGAGGGTGAAGCATGAAGAAGTAGAAGAAGGAGAAGGAGAAGGTGAAGTCAGGAGGGTGAATCAGAAGAAGTAGAAGAAGGAGAAGGAGAAGGTGAAGTCAGGAGGGTGAATCAGAAGAAGCAGAAGAAGGAGAAGGAGAAGGTGAAGTCTGGAGGGTGAATCAGAAGAATCAGAAGAAGGAGAAGGAGGAAGGTGAAGTCTGGAGGGTGAATCAGAAGAAGCAGAAGAAAGAGAAGGAGAAGGTGAAGTCTGGAGGGTGAAGCAGAAGAAACAGAAGAAGGAGAAGGAGAGAGGTGAAGACTGGAGGATGAATCAGAAGAAGTGGATGAAGGAGAAGGAGAAGGTGAAGTATGGAGGGTGAATCAGAAGAAGTAGAAGAAGGAGAAGGAGGAAGGTGAAGTCTGGAGGGTGAATCAGAAGAAGCAGAAGAAGGAGAAGGAGAAGGTGAAGTCTGGATGGGTGAATCAGAAGAAGCAGAAGAAGGAGAAGGAGAAGATGAAGTCTGGAGGGTGAATCAGAAGAAGTAGAAGAAGGAGAAGGAGAAGGTGAAGTCTGGAGGGGTGAATGAGAAGTAGTAGAAGAAGGAGAAGGAGAAGGTGAAGTCTGGACGGTGTATCAGAAGAAACAGAAGAAGGAGAAGGAGAAGGTGAAGTCTGGAGGGTGAATCAGAAGAAGTAGAAGAAGGAGAAGGAGAAGGTGTGTAGTCTGGAGGGTGAATCAGAAGAAGTAGACGAAGGAGAAGCCAGAAGGTGAAGTCTGGAGGGTGAATTAGAAGAAGCAGAAGAAGGAGAAGGGAGATGGTGAAGTCTGGAGGGTTGAATCAGAAGAAGTAGAAGAAGGAGAAGGAGAAGGTGAAGTCTGGAGGGTGAATCAGAAGAAGTAGAAGAAGGAGAAGGAGAAGGTGAAGTCTGGAGGGTGAATCAGAAGAAGTAGAAGAAGGAGAAGGAGAAGGTGAAGTCTGGAGGGTGAATCAGAAGAAGCAGAAGAAGGAGAAGGAGAAGGTGAAGTCTGGAGGGTGAATCAGAAGAAGCAGAAGAAGGAGAAGGAGAAGGAGAAGTCTGGAGGTGTGAATCAGAAGAAGCAGAATAAGGAGAAGGAGAAGGTGAAGTCTGGAGGGTGAATCAGAAGAAGCAGAAGAAGGAGAAGGAGAAGGTGAAGTCTGGAGGGTGAATCAGAAGAAGTAGAAGAAGGAGAAGGAGAAGGTGAAGTCTGGAGGGTGAATCAGAAGAAGTAGAAGAAGGAGAAGGAGAAGGTGAAGTCTGGAGGTTGAATCAGAAGAAGTAGAAGAAGGAGAAGGAGAAGGTGAAGTCTGGAGGGTGAATCAGATGAAGCAAGAAGAAGGTGATGGAGAAGGTGAAGTCTGGGAGGTGAATCAGAAGAAGTAGAAGAAGGAGAAGGAGAAGGTGAAGTCTGGAGGGTGAATCAGAAGAAGCAGAAGAAGGAGAAGGAGAAGGGTGAAGTCTGGAGGGTGAATCAGAAGAAGCAGAAGAAGGAGAAGGAGAAGGTGAAGTCTGGAGGGTGATTCAGAAGAAGCAGAATAAGGAGAAGAAGAAGGTGAAGTCTGGAGGGTGAATCTAGAAGAAGCATGAAGAAGGAAGAAGGAGAAGGTGAAGTCTGGAGGGTGAATCAGAAGAAGTAGAAGAAGGAGAAGGAGAAGGTGAAGTCTGGAGGGTGAATCAGAAGAAGTAGAAGAAGGAGAAGGAGAAGGTGAAGTCTGGAGGGGTGAATCAGAAGACGTAGAAGAAGGAGAAGGAGAAGGTGAAGTCTGGAGGGTGAAGCAGAAGAAGTAGAAGAAGGAGAAGGAGAAGGTGAAGTCTGGAGGGTGAAGCAGAAGAAGTAGAAGAAGGAGAAGGAGAAGGTGAAGTCAGGAGGGTGAATCAAAAGAAGTAGAAGAAGGAGAAGGAGAAGGTGAAGTCAGGAGGGTGAATCAGAAGAAGCAGAAGAAGGAGAAGGAGAAGGTGAAGTCTGGAGGGTGAATCAGAAGAATCAGAAGAAGGAGAAGGAGAAGGTGAAGTCTGGAGGGTGAATCAGAAGAAGCAGAAGAAAGAGAAGGAGAAGGTGAAGTCTGCAGGGTGAATCAGAAGAAGTAGAAGAAGGAGAAGGAGAAGGTGAAGTCTGGAGGGTGAATCAGAAGAAGCAGAAGAAGGAGAAGGAGAAGGTGAAGTCTGGAGGGTGAATCAGAAGAAGTAGACGAAGGAGAAGGAGAAGGTGAAGTCTGGAGGGTGAATCAGAAGAAGCAGAAGAAGGAGATGGAGAAGGTGAAGTCTGGAGGGTGAATCAGAAGAAGTAGAAGAAGGAGAAGGAGAAGGTGAAGTCTGGAGGGTGAATCAGAAGAAGCAGAAGAAGGAGAAGGAGAAGGTGAAGTCTGGAGGGTGAATCAGAAGAAGCAGAAGAAGGAGAAGGAGAAGGTGAAGTCTGGAGGGTGATTCAGAAGAAGCAGAATAAGGAGAAGGAGAAGGTGAAATCTGGAGGGTGAATCAGAAGAAGCAGAAGAAGGAGAAGGAGAAGGTGAAGTCTGGAGGGTGAATCAGAAGAAGTCGAAGAAGGAGAAGGAGAAGATGAAGTCTGGAGGGTGAATCAGAGAAGTAGAAGAAGGAGAAGGAGAAGGTGAAGTCTGGAGGGTGAATCAGAAGAAGTAGAAGAAGGAGAAGGAGAAGGTGAAGTCTGGAGGGTGAAGCAGAAGAAGGAGAAGCAGAAGGTGAAGTCAGGAGGGTGAATCAGAAGATGTAGAAGAAGGAGAAGGAGAAGGTGAAGTCAGGAGGGTGAATCAGAAGAAGCAGAAGAAGGAGAAGGAGAAGGTGAAGTCTGGAGGGTGAATCAGAAGAAGTAGAAGAAGGAGAAGGAGAAGGTGAAGTCTGGAGGGTGAATCAGAAGAAGCAGAAGAAGGAGAAGGCGAAGGTGAAGTCTGGAGGGTGAATCAGAAGAAGCAGAAGAAGGAGAAGGAGAAGGTGAAGTCTGGAGGGTGAATCAGAAGAAGCAGAATAAGGAGAAGGAGAAGGTGAAGTCTGGAGGGTGAATCAGAAGAAGCAGAAGAAGGAGAAGGAGAAGGTGAAGTCTGGAGGGTGAATCAGAAGAAGTAGAAGAAGGAGAAGGAGAAGGTGAAGTCTGGAGGGTGAAGCAGAAGAAGTAGAAGAAGGAGAAGGAGAAGGTGAAGTCAGGAGGGTGAATCAGAAGAAGTAGAAGAAGGAGAAGGAGAAGTTGAAGTCAGGAGGGTGAATCAGAAGAAGCAGAAGAAGGAGATAGAGAAGGTGAAGTCTGGAGGGTGAATCAGAAGAATCAGAAGAAGGAGAAGGAGAAGGTGAAGTCTGGAGGGTGAAGCAGAAGAAGCAGATTAAAGAGAAGGAGAAGGTGAAGTCTGGAGGGTGAAGCAGAATAAACAGAAGAAGGAGAAGGAGAAGGTGAAGACTGGAGGGTGAATCAGAAGAAGTAAAAGAAGGAGAAGGAGAAGGTGAAGTCTGGAGGGTGAATCAGAAGAAGTAGAAGGAGGAGAAGGAGAAGGTGAAGTCTGGAGGGTGAATCAGAAGAAGCAGAAGAAGGAGAAGGAGAAGGTGAAGTCTGGAGGGTGAATCAGAAGAAGCAGAAGAAGGAGAAGGAGAAGATGAAGTATGGAGGGTGAATCAGAAGAAGTAGAAGAAGGAGAAGGAGAAGGTGAAGTCTGGAGGGTGAAGCAGAAGAAGTAGAAGAAGGAGAAGGAGAAGGTGAAGTCAGGAGGGTGAATCAGAAGATGTAGAAGAAGGAGAAGGAGAAGGTGAAGTCAGGAGGGTGAATCAGAAGAAGCAGAAGAAGGAGAAGGAGAAGGTGAAGTCTGGAGGGTGAATCAGAAGAAGTAGAAGAAGGAGAAGGAGAAGGTGAAGTCTGGAGGGTGAATCAGAAGAAGAAGAAGAAGGAGAAGGAGAAGGTGAAGTCTGGAGGGTGAATCAGAAGAAGTAGAAGAAGGAGAAGGAGAAGGTGAAGTCTGGAGTGTGAAGCAGAAGAAGTAGAAGAAGGAGAAGGAGAAGGTGAAGTCAGGAGGGTGAATCAGAAGAAGTAGAAGAAGGAGAAGGAGAAGGTGAAGTCAGGAGGGTGAATCAGAAGAAGCAGAAGAAGGAGAAGGAGAAGGTGAAGTCTGGAGGGTGAATCAGAAGAAGCAGAATAAGGAGAAGTAGAAGGGGAAGTCTGGAGGGTGAATCAGAAGAAGCAGAATAAGGAGAAGGAGAAGGTGAAGTCTGGAGGGTGAATCAGAAGAAGCAGAAGAAGGAGAAGGAGAAGATGAAGTCTGGAGGGTGAATCAGAAGAAGTAGAAGAAGGAGAAGGAGAAGGTGAAGTCTGGAGGGTGAAGCAGAAGAAGTAGAAGAAGGAGAAGGAGAAGGTGAAGTCAGGAGGGTGAATCAGAAGAAGTAGAAGAAGGAGAAGGAGAAGGTGAAGTCAGGAGGGTGAATCAGAAGAAGCAGAAGAAGGAGAAGGAGAAGGTGAAGTCTGGAGGGTGAATCAGAAGAATCAGAAGAAGGAGAAGGAGAAGGTGAAGTCTGGAGGGTGAATCAGAAGAAGCAGAAGAAAGAGAAGGAGAAGGTGAAGTCTGGAGGGTGAAGCAGAAGAAACAGAAGAAGGAGAAGGAGAAGGTGAAGACTGGAGGATGAATCAGAAGAAGTGGATGAAGGAGAAGGAGAAGGTGAAGTATGGAGGGTGAATCAGAAGAAGTAGAAGAAGGAGAAGGAGAAGGTGAAGTCTGGCGGGTGAATCAGAAGAAGCAGAAGAAGGAGAAGGAGAAGGTGAAGTCTGGAGGGTGAATCAGAAGAAGCAGAAGAAGGAGAAGGAGAAGATGAAGTCTGGAGGGTGAATCAGAAGAAGTAGAAGAAGGAGAAGGAGAAGGTGAAGTCTGGAGGGTGAATGAGAAGTAGTAGAAGAAGGAGAAGGAGAAGGTGAAGTCTGGACGGTGTTTCAGAAGAAACAGAAGAAGGAGAAGGAGAAGGTGAAGTCTGGAGGGTGAATCAGAAGAAGTAGAAGAAGGAGAAGGAGAAGGTGTAGTCTGGAGGGTGAATCAGAAGAAGTAGACGAAGGAGAAGCAGAAGGTGAAGTCTGGAGGGTGAATTAGAAGAAGCAGAAGAAGGAGAAGGAGATGGTGAAGTCTGGAGGGTGAATCAGAAGAAGTAGAAGAAGGAGAAGGAGAAGGTGAAGTCTGGAGGGTGAATCAGAAGAAGTAGAAGAAGGAGAAGGAGAAGGTGAAGTCTGGAGGGTGAATCAGAAGAAGTAGAAGAAGGAGAAGGAGAAGGTGAAGTCTGGAGGGTGAATCAGAAGAAGCAGAAGAAGGAGAAGGAGAAGGTGAAGTCTGGAGGGTGAATCAGAAGAAGCAGAAGAAGGAGAAGGAGAAGGAGAAGTCTGGAGGGTGAATCAGAAGAAGCAGAATAAGGAGAAGGAGAAGGTGAAGTCTGGAGGGTGAATCAGAAGAAGCAGAAGAAGGAGAAGGAGAAGGTGAAGTCTGGAGGGTGAATCAGAAGAAGTAGAAGAAGGAGAAGGAGAAGGTGAAGTCTGGAGGGTGAATCAGAAGAAGTAGAAGAAGGAGAAGGAGAAGGTGAAGTCTGGAGGTTGAATCAGAAGAAGTAGAAGAAGGAGAAGGAGAAGGTGAAGTCAGGAGGGTGAATCAGAAGAAGTAGAAGAAGGAGAAGGAGAAGGTGAAGTCAGGAGGGTGAATCAGAAGAAGCAGAAGAAGGAGAAGGAGAAGGTGAAGTCTGGAGGGTGAATCAGAAGAATCAGAAGAAGGAGAAGGAGAAGTTGAAGTCTGGAGGGTGAATCAGAAGAAGCAGAAGAAAGAGAAGGAGATGGTGAAGTCTGGAGGGTGAAGCAGAAGAAGTAGAAGAAGGAGAAGGAGAAGGTGAAGTCTGGAGGGTGAATCAGAAGAAGCAGAAGAAGGAGAAGGAGAAGATGAAGTCTGGAGGGTGAATCAGAAGAAGTAGAAGAAGGAGAAGGAGAAGGTGAAGTCTGGAGGGTGAATCAGAAGTAGTAGAAGAACGAGAAGGAGAAGGTGAAGTCTGGACGGTGTATCAGAAGAAACAGAAGAAGGAGAAGGAGAAGGTGAAGTCTGGAGGGTGAATCAGAAGAAGTAGAAGAAGGAGAAGGAGAAGGTGTAGTCTGGAGGGTGAATCAGAAGAAGTAGACGAAGGAGAAGCAGAAGGTGAAGTCTGGAGGGTGAATTAGAAGAAGCAGAAGAAGGAGAAGGAGAAGGTGAAGTCTGGAGGGTGAATCAGAAGAAGTAGAAGAAGGAGAAGGAGAAGGTGAAGTCTGGAGGGTGAATCAGAAGTAGTAGAAGAAGGAGAAGGAGAAGGTGAAGTCTGGAGGGTGAATCAGAAGAAGCAGAAGAAGGAGAAGGAGAAGGTGAAGTCTGGAGGGTGAATCAGAAGAAGCAGAAGAAGGAGAAGGAGAAGATGAAGTCTGGAGGGTGAATCAGAAGAAGTAGAAGAAGGAGAAGGAGAAGGTGAAGTCTGGAGGGTGAATCAGAAGTAGAAGAAGAAGGAGAAGGAGAAGGTGAAGTCTGGACGGTGTATCAGAAGAAACAGAAGAAGGAGAAGGAGAAGGAGAAGTCTCGAGGGTGAAGCAGAAGAAACAGAAGAAGGAGAAGGAGAAGGTGAAGACTGGAGGATGAATCAGAAGAAGTGGATGAAGGAGAAGGAGAAGGTGAAGTATGGAGGGTGAATCAGAAGAAGTAGAAGAAGGAGAAGGAGAAGGTGAAGTCTGGAGGGTGAATCAGAAGAAGCAGAAGAAGGAGAAGGAGAAGGTGAAGTCTGGAGGGTGAATCAGAAGAAGCAGAAGAAGGAGAAGGAGAAGATGAAGTCTGGAGGGTGAATCAGAAGAAGTAGAAGAAGGAGAAGGAGAAGGTGAAGTCTGGAGGGTGAATGAGAAGTAGTAGAAGAAGGAGAAGGAGAAGGTGAAGTCTGGACGGTGTATCAGAAGAAACAGAAGAAGGAGAAGGAGAAGGTGAAGTCTGGAGGGTGAATCAGAAGAAGTAGAAGAAGGAGAAGGAGAAGGTGTAGTCTGGAGGGTGAATCAGAAGAAGTAGACGAAGGAGAAGCAGAAGGTGAAGTCTGGAGGGTGAATTAGAAGAAGCAGAAGAAGGAGAAGGAGATGGTGAAGTCTGGAGGGTGAATCAGAAGAAGTAGAAGAAGGAGAAGGAGAAGGTGAAGTCTGGAGGGTGAATCAGAAGAAGTAGAAGAAGGAGAAGGAGAAGGTGAAGTCTGGAGGGTGAATCAGAAGAAGTAGAAGAAGGAGAAGGAGAAGGTGAAGTCTGGAGGGTGAATCAGAAGAAGCAGAAGAAGGAGAAGGAGAAGGTGAAGTCTGGAGGGTGAATCAGAAGAAGCAGAAGAAGGAGAAGGAGAAGGAGAAGTCTGGAGGGTGAATCAGAAGAAGCAGAATAAGGAGAAGGAGAAGGTGAAGTCTGGAGCGTGAATCAGAAGAAGCAGAAGAAGGAGAAGGAGAAGGTGAAGTCTGGAGGGTGAATCAGAAGAAGTAGAAGAAGGAGAAGGAGAAGGTGAAGTCTGGAGGGTGAATCAGAAGAAGTAGAAGAAGGAGAAGGAGAAGGTGAAGTCTGGAGGTTGAATCAGAAGAAGTAGAAGAAGGAGAAGGAGAAGGTGAAGTCAGGAGGGTGAATCAGAAGAAGTAGAAGAAGGAGAAGGAGAAGGTGAAGTCAGGAGGGTGAATCAGAAGAAGCAGAAGAAGGAGAAGGAGAAGGTGAAGTCTGGAGGGTGAATCAGAAGAATCAGAAGAAGGAGAAGGAGAAGTTGAAGTCTGGAGGGTGAATCAGAAGAAGCAGAAGAAAGAGAAGGAGATGGTGAAGTCTGGAGGGTGAAGCAGAAGAAGTAGAAGAAGGAGAAGGAGAAGGTGAAGTCTGGAGGGTGAATCAGAAGAAGCAGAAGAAGGAGAAGGAGAAGGTGAAGTCTGGAGGGTGAATCAGAAGAAGCAGAAGAAGGAGAAGGAGAAGATGAAGTCTGGAGGGTGAATCAGAAGAAGTAGAAGAAGGAGAAGGAGAAGGTGAAGTCTGGAGGGTGAATCAGAAGTAGTAGAAGAACGATAAGGAGAAGGTGAAGTCTGGACGGTGTATCAGAAGAAACAGAAGAAGGAGAAGGAGAAGGTGAAGTCTGGAGGGTGAATCAGAAGAAGTAGAAGAAGGAGAAGGAGAAGGTGTAGTCTGGAGGGTGAATCAGAAGAAGTAGACGAAGGAGAAGCAGAAGGTGAAGTCTGGAGGGTGAATTAGAAGAAGCAGAAGAAGGAGAAGGAGAAGGTGAAGTCTGGAGGGTGAATCAGAAGAAGTAGAAGAAGGAGAAGGAGAAGGTGAAGTCTGGAGGGTGAATCAGAAGTAGTAGAAGAAGGAGAAGGAGAAGGTGAAGTCTGGAGGGTGAATCAGAAGAAGCAGAAGAAGGAGAAGGAGAAGGTGAAGTCTGGAGGGTGAATCAGAAGAAGCAGAAGAAGGAGAAGGAGAAGATGAAGTCTGGAGGGTGAATCAGAAGAAGTAGAAGAAGGAGAAGGAGAAGGTGAAGTCTGGAGGGTGAATCAGAAGTAGTAGAAGAAGGAGAAGGAGAAGGTGAAGTCTGGACGGTGTATCAGAAGAAACAGAAGAAGGAGAAGGAGAAGGTGAAGTCTGGAGGGTGAATCAGAAGAAGTAGAAGAAGGAGAAGGAGAAGGTGTAGTCTGGAGGGTGAATCAGAAGAAGTAGACGAAGGAGAAGCAGAAGGTGAAGTCTGGAGGGTGAATTAGAAGAAGCAGAAGAAGGAGAAGGAGAAGGTGAAGTCTGGAGGGTGAATCAGAAGAAGTAGAAGAAGGAGAAGGAGAAGGTGAAGTCTGGAGGGTGAATCAGAAGAAGTAGAAGAAGGAGAAGGAGAAGGTGAAGTCTGGAGGGTGCATCAGAAGAAGTAGAAGAAGGAGAAGGAGAAGGTGAAGTCTGGAGGGTGAATCAGAAGAAGCAGAAGAAGGAGAAGGAGAAGGTGAAGTCTGGAGGGTGAATCAGAAGAAGCAGAAGAAGGAGAAGGAGAAGGAGAAGTCTGGAGGGTGAATCAGAAGAAGCAGAATAAGGAGAAGGAGAAGGTGAAGTCTGGAGGGTGAATCAGAAGAAGCAGAAGAAGGAGAAGGAGAAGGTGAAGTCTGGAGGGTGAATCAGAAGAAGTAGAAGAAGGAGAAGGAGAAGGTGAAGTCTGGAGGGTGAATCAGAAGAAGTAGAAGAAGGAGAAGGAGAAGGTGAAGTCTGGAGGTTGAATCAGAAGAAGTAGAAGAAGGAGAAGGAGAAGGTGAAGTCTGGAGGGTGAAGCAGAAGAAGTAGAAGAAGGAGAAGGAGAAGGTGAAGTCAGGAGGGTGAATCAGAAGAAGTAGAAGAAGGAGAAGGAGAAGGTGAAGTCAGGAGGGTGAATCAGAAGAAGCAGAAGAAGGAGAAGGAGAAGGTGAAGTCTGGAGGGTGAATCAGAAGAATCAGAAGAAGGAGAAGGAGAAGGTGAAGTCTGGAGGGTGAATCAGAAGAAGCAGAAGAAAGAGAAGGAGAAGGTGAAGACTGGAGGATGAATCAGAAGAAGTGGAAGAAGGAGAATGAGAAGGTGAAGTATGGAGGGTGAATCAGAAGAAGTAGAAGAAGGAGAAGGGGAAGGTGAAGTCTGGAGGGTGAATCAGAAGAAGCAGAAGAAGGAGAAGGAGAAGGTGAAGTCTGGAGGGTGAATCAGAAGAAGCAGAAGAAGGAGAAGGAGAAGATGAAGTCTGGAGGGTGAATCAGAAGAAGTAGAAGAAGGAGAAGGAGAAGGTGAAGTCTGGAGGGTGAATCAGAAGTAGTAGAAGAAGGAGAAGGAGAAGGTGAAGTCTGGACGGTGTATCAGAAGAAACAGAAGAAGGAGAAGGAGAAGGTGAAGTCTGGAGGATGAATCAGAAGAAGTAGAAGAAGGAGAAGGAGAAGGTGTAGTCTGGAGGGTGAATCAGAAGAAGTAGACGAAGGAGAAGCAGAAGGTGAAGTCTGGAGGGTGAATTAGAAGAAGCAGAAGAAGGAGAAGGAGAAGGTGAAGTCTGGAGGGTGAATCAGAAGAAGTAGAAGAAGGAGAAGGAGAAGGTGAAGTCTGGAGGGTGAATCAGAAGAAGTAGAAGAAGGAGAAGGAGAAGGTGAAGTCTGGAGGGTGAATCAGAAGAAGTAGAAGAAGGAGAAGGAGAAGGTGAAGTCTGGAGGGTGAATCAGAAGAAGCAGAAGAAGGAGAAGGAGAAGGTGAAGTCTGGAGGGTGAATCAGAAGAAGCAGAAGAAGGAGAAGGAGAAGGAGAAGTCTGGAGGGTGAATCAGAAGAAGCAGAATAAGGAGAAGGAGAAGGTGAAGTCTGGAGGGTGAATCAGAAGAAGCAGAAGAAGGAGAAGGAGAAGGTGAAGTCTGGAGGGTAAATCAGAAGAAGTAGAAGAAGGAGAAGGAGAAGGTGAAGTCTGGAGGGTGAATCAGAAGAAGTAGAAGAAGGAGAAGGAGAAGGTGAAGTCTGGAGGTTGAATCAGAAGAAGTAGAAGAGGGAGAAGGAGAAGGTGAAGTCTGGAGGGTGAAGCAGAAGAAGTAGAAGAAGGAGAAGGAGAAGGTGAAGTCAGGAGGGTGAATCAGAAGAAGTAGAAGAAGGAGAAGGAGAAGGTGAAGTCAGGAGGGTGAATCAGAAGAAGCAGAAGAAGGAGAAGGAGAAGGTGAAGTCTGGAGGGTGAATCAGAAGAATCAGAAGAAGGAGAAGGAGAAGGTGAAGTCTGGAGGGTGAATCAGAAGAAGCAGAAGAAAGAGACGGAGATGGTGAAGTCTGGAGGGTGAATCAGAAGAAGTAGAAGAAGGAGAAGGAGAAGGTGAAGTCTGGAGGGTGAATCAGAAGAAGCAGAGGAAGGAGAAGGAGAAGGTGAAGTCTGGAGGGTGAATCAGAAGAAGCAGAAGAAGTAGAAGGAGAAGGTGAAGTCTGGAGGGTGAATGAGAAGAAGCAGAATAAGGAGAAGGAGAAGGTGAAGTCTGGAGGGTGAATCAGAAGAAGCAGAAGAAGGAGAAGGAGAAGGTGAAGTCTGGAGGGTGAATCAGAAGAAGTAGAAGAAGGAGAAGGAGAAGGTGAAGTCTGGAGGGTGAAGCAGAAGAAGGAGAAGGAGAAGGTGAATCAGGAGGGTGAATCAGAAGAAGTAGAAGAAGGAGAAGGAGAAGGTGAAATCAGGAGGGTGAATCAGAAGAAGCAGAAGAAGGAGAAGGAGAAGGTGAAGTCTGTCGGGTGAATCAGAAGAATCAGAAGAAGGAGAAGGAGAAGGTGAAGTCTGGAGGGTGAATCAGAAGAAGCAGAAGAAAGAGAAGGAGAAGGTGAAGTCTGGAGGGTGAAGCAGAAGAAACAGAAGAAGGAGAAGGAGAAGGTGAAGACTGGAGGGTGAATCAGAAGAAGTAGAAGAAGGAGAAGGAGAAGGTGAAGTCTGGAGGGTGAATCAGAAGAAGTAGAAGAAGGAGAAGGTGAAGTCTGGAGGGTGAATCAGAAGAAGCAGAAGAAGGAGAAGGAGCAGGTGAAGTCTGGAGGGTGAATCAGAAGAAGCAGAAGAAGGAGAAGGAGAAGATGAAGTCTGGAGGGTGAATCAGAAGAAGTAGAAAAAGGAGAAGGAGAAGGTGAGGTCTGGAGGGTGAATCAGAAGAAGCAGAAGAAGGAGAAGGAGAAGGTGAAGTCTGGAGGGTGAATCAGAAGAAGCAGAAGAAGGAGAAGGAGAAGGTGAAGTCTGGAGGGTGAATCAGAAGAAACAGAAGAAGGAGAAGGAGAAGGTGAAGTCTGGAGGGTGAATCAGAAGAAGTAGAAGAAGGAGAAGGAGAAGGTGTAGTCTGGAGGGTGAATCAGAAGAAGCAGAAGAAGGAGAAGGAGAAGGTGAAGTCTGGAGGGTGAATCAGAAGAAGCAGAAGAAGGAGAAGGAGAAGGTGAAGTCTGGAGGGTGAATCAGAAGAAGCAGAAGAAGGAGAAGGAGAAGGTGAAGTCAGGAGGGTGAATCAGAAGAAGCAGAAGAAGGAGAAGGAGAAGGTGAAGTTAGGAGGGTGAATCAGAAGAAGCAGAAGAAGGAGAAGGAGCAGGTGATGTCAGGGGGATGAAGCAGAATAAGTAGAAGAAGGAGAAGGAGAAGGTGAAGTCAGGACGGTGAAGCAGAAGAAGCAGAAGAAGGAGAAGGAGAAGGTGAAGTCTGGAGGGTGAATCAGAAGAAGTAGAAGAAGGAAAAGGAGAAGGTCAAGTCTGGAGGGTGAATCAGAAGAAGTAGAAGAAGGAGAAGGAGAAGGTGAAGTCTGGAGGGTGAAGCAGAAGAAGTAGAAGAAGGAGAAGGAGAAGGGGAAGTCAGGAGGGTGAATCAGAAGAAGTAGAAGAAGGAGAAGGAGAAGGTGAAGTCAGGAGGGTGAATCAGAAGAAGCAGAAGAAGGAGAAGGAGAAGGTGAAGTCTGGAGGGTGAATCAGAAGAATCAGAAGAAGGAGAAGGAGAAGGTGAAGTCTGGAGGGTGAATCAGAAGAAGCAGAAGAAAGAGGAGAAGGTGAAGTCTGGAGGGTGAATCAGAAGAAGTAGAAGAAGGAGAAGGAGAAGGTGAAGTCTGGAGGGTGAATCAGAAGAAGCAGAAGAAGGAGAAGGAGAAGGTGAAGTCTGGAGGGTGAATCAGAAGAAGCAGAAGAAGGAGAAGGAGAAGGTGAAGTCTGCAGGGTGAATCAGAAGAAGCAGAAGAAGGAGAAGGAGAAGGTGAAGTCTGGAGGGTGAATCAGAAGAAGCAGAATAAGGAGAAGGAGAAGGTGAAGTCTGGAGGGTGAATCAGAAGAAGCAGAAGAAGGAGAAGGAGAAGGTGAAGTCTGGAGGGTGAATCAGAAGAAGTAGAAGAAGGAGAAGGAGAAGTTGAAGTCTGGAGGGTGAAGCAGAAGAATTAGAAGATGGAGAAGGAGAAGGTGAAGTCAGGATGGTGAATCAGAAGAAGTAGAAGAAGGAGAAGGAGAAGGTGAAGTCAGGAGGGTGAATCAGAAGAAGCAGAAGATGGAGAAGGAGAAGGTGAAGTCTGGAGGGTGAATCAGAAGAATCAGAAGAAGGAGAAGGAGAAGGTGAAGTCTGGAGGGTGAATCAGAAGAAGCAGAGGAAGGAGAAGGAGCAGATGAAGTCTGGAGGGTGAATCAGAAGAAGTAGAAGAAGGAGAAGGAGAAGGTGAGGTCTGGAGGGTGAATCAGAAGAAGCAGAAGAAGGAGAAGGAGAAGGTGAATGCTGAAGGGTGAATCAGAAGAAGCAGAAGAAGGAGAAGGAGAAGGTGAAGTCTGGAGGGTGAATCAGAAGAAGCAGAAGAAGGAGAAGGAGAAGGAGAACGTGAAGTCTGGAGGGTGAATCAGAAGAAGCAGATGAAGGAGAAGGAGAAGGTGAAGTCTGGAGGGTGAATCAGAAGAAGTAGAAGAAGGAGAAGGAGAAGGTGAAGTCTGGAGGGTGAATCAGAAGAAGTAGAAGAAGGAGAAGGAGAAGGTGAAGTCTGGAGGGTGAATCAGAAGAAGCAGAAGAAGGAGAAGGAGAAGGTGAAGTCTGGAGGGTGAATCAGAAGAAGCAGAAGAAGGAGAAGGAGAAGATGAAGTCTGGAGGGTGAATCAGAAGAAGTAGAAGAAGGAGAAGGAGAAGGTGAAGTCTGGAGGGTGAATCAGAAGAAGCAGAAGAAGGAGAAGGAGAAGGTGAAGTCTGGAGGGTGAATCAGAAGAAGCAGAATAAGGAGAAGGAGAAGGTGAAGTCTGGAGGGTGAATCAGAAGAAGCAGAAGAAGGAGAAGGAGAAGATGAAGTCTGGAGGGTGAATCAGAAGAAGCAGGAGAAGGAGAAGGAGAAGGTGAAGTCTGGAGGGTGAAGCAGAAGAAGCAGAAGAAGGAGAAGGAGAAAGTGAAGTCAGGAGGGTGAATCAGAAGAAGTAGAAGAAGGAGAAGGAGAAGGTGAAGTCTGGAGGGTGAATCAGAAGAAGTAGAAGAAGGAGAAGGAGAAGGTGAAGGCTGGAGGGTGAATCAGAAGAAGTAGAAGAAGGAGAAGGAGAAGATGAAGTCTGGAGGGTGAATCAGAAGAAGCAAAAGAAGGAGAAGGAGAAGGTGAAGTCTGGAGGGAGAAGCAGAAGAAGAAGAAGAAGGAGAAGGAGAAGGTGAAGTCTGGAGGGTGAATCAGAAGAAGTAGAAGAAGGAGAAGGAAAAGGTGAAGTCTGGAGGGTTAATCAGAAGAAGTTGAAGAAGGAGAAGGAGAAGGTGAAGTCTGGAGGGTGAATCAGAAGAAGCAGAAGAAGGAGAAGGAGAAGTTGAAGTCTGGAGGCTGAATCGGAAGAAGTAGAAGAAGGAGAAGGAGAAGATGTAGTCTGGAGGGTGAATCAGAAGAAGTAGACGAAGGAGAAGTAGAAGGTGAAGTCTGGAGGGTGAATCAGAAGAAGCAGAATAAGGAGAAGGAGAAGGTGAAGTCTGGAGGGTGAATGAGAAGAAGTAGAAGAAGGAGAAGGAGAAGGTGAAGTCTGGAGGGTGAATCAGAAGAAGCAGAAGAAGGAGAAGGAGAAAGTGAAGTCTGGAGGGTGAATCAGAAGAAGCAGAAGAAGGAGAAGGAGAAGGTGAAGTATGGAGGGTGAATCAGAAGAAGCAGAAGAAGTAGAAGGAGAAGGTGAAGTCTGGAGGGTGAATCAGAAGAAGTAGAAGAAGGAGAAGGAGAAGGTGAAGTCTGGAGGGTGAATCAGAAAAAGCAGAAGAAGGAGAAGGAGAAGGTGTAGTCAGGAGGGTGAATCAGAAGAAGCAGAAGAAGGAGAAGGAGAAGGTGAAGTCTGGAGGGTGAATCAGAAGAAGCAGAAGAAGGAGAAGGAGGAGGTGAAGACTGGAGGGTGAATCAGAAGAAGTAGATGAAGGAGAAGCAGAAGGTGAAGTCTGGAGGGTGAATAAGAAGAAGTAGAAGAAGGAGAAGGAGAAGGCGAAGTCTGTAGGGTGAATCAGAAGAAGCAGAAGAAGGAGAAGGAGAAGGTGAAGTCTGGAGAGTGAATCAGAAGAAGCAGAAGAAGGAGAAGGAGAAGATGAAGTCTGGAGGGTGAATCAGAAGAATTAGAAGAAGGAGAAGGAGAAGGTGAGGTCTGGAGGGTGAATCAGAAGAAGTAGAAGAAGGAGAAGGAGAAGGCGAAGTCTGCAGGGTGGAATCAGAAGAAGCAGAAGAAGGAGAAGGAGAAGGTGAAGTCTGGAGGGTGAATCAGAAGAAGCAGAAGAAGGAGAAGGAGAAGATGAAGTCTGGAGGGTGAATCAGAAGAATTAGAAGAAGGAGAAGGAGAAGGTGAAGTCTGGAGGGTGAATCAGAAGAAGTAGAAGAAGGAGAAGGAGAAGGTGAATTCTGGAGGGTGAATCAGAAGAAGCAGAAGAAGGAGAAGGAGAAGGTGAAGTCCGGAGGGAGAAGCAGAAGAAGTAGAAGAAGGAGAAGGAGAAGGTGAAGTCTGGAGGGTGAATCAGAAGAAGTAGAAGAAGGGGAAGGAGAAGGTGAAGTCTGGAGGGTGAATCAGAAGAAGTAGAAGAAGGAGAAGGAGAAGGTGTAGTCTGGAGGGTGAATCAGAAGAAGTAGACGAAGGAGAAGGAGAAGGTGAAGTCTGGAGGGTGAATCAGAAGAAGCAAAAGAAGGAGAAGGAGAAGGTGAAGTCTGGAGGGTGAATCAGAAGAAGTAGAAGAAGGAGAAGGAGAAGGTGAAGTCTGGAGGGTGAATGAGAAGAAGCAGAATAAGGAGAAGGAGAAGGTGAAGTCTGGAGGGTGAATCGGAAGAAGCAGAAGAAGGAGAAGGAGAAGGTGAAGTCTGGAGGGTGAATCAGAAGAATCAGAAGAAGGAGAAGGAGAAGGTGAAGTCTGGAGGGTGAATCAGATGAAGCAGAGGAAGGAGAAGGAGAAGGTGAAGTCTGGAGGGTGAATCAGAAGAAGCAGAATAAGGAGAAGGAGAAGGTGAAGTCTGGAGGGTGAATCAGAAGAAGCAGAATAAGGAGAAGGAGAAGGTGAAGTCTGGAGGGTGAATCAGAAGAAGCAGAAGAAGGAGAAGGAGAAGGTGAAGTCTGGAGGGTGAATCAGAAGAAGTAGAAGAAGGAGAAGGAGAAGGTGAAGTCTGGAGGGTGAATCAGAAGAAGTAGAAGAAGGAGAAGGAGAAGGTGAAGTCAGGAGGGTGAAGCAGAAGAAACAGAAGAAGGAGAAGGAGAAGGTGAAGACTGGAGGGTGAATCAGAAGAAGTAGAAGAAGTAGAAGGAGAAGGTGAAGTCTGGAGGGTGAATCAGAAGAAGTAGAAGAAGGAGAAGGAGAAGGTGAAGTCTGGAGGGTGAATCAGAAGAAGCAGAAGAAGGAGAAGGAGAAGATGAAGTCTGGAGGGTGAATCAGAAGAAGTAGAAGAAGGAGAAGGAGAAGGTGAAGTCTGGAGGGTGAAGCAGAAGTAGTAGAAGAAGGAGAAGGAGAAGGTGAAGTCTGGAGGGTGAATCAGAAGAAACAGAAGAAGGAGAAGGAGAAGGTGAAGTCTGGAGGGTGAATCAGAAGAAGTAGAAGAAGGAGAAGGAGAAGGTGTAGTCTGGAGGGTGAATCAGAAGAAGTAGACGAAGGAGAAGGAGAAGGTGAAGTCTGGAGGGTGAATCAGATGAAGCAGAAGAAGGAGATGGAGAAGGTGAAGTCTGGAGGGTGAATCAGAAGAAGTAGAAGAAGGAGAAGGAGAAGGTGAAGTCTGGAGGGTGAATCAGAAGAAGCAGAAGAAGGAGAAGGAGAAGGTGAAGTCTGGAGGGTGAATCAGAAGAAGCAGAAGAAGGAGAAGGAGAAGGTGAAGTCTGGAGGGTGATTCAGAAGAAGCAGAATAAGGAGAAGGAGAAGGTGAAGTCTGGAGGGTGAATCAGAAGAAGCAGAAGAAGGAGAAGGAGAAGGTGAAGTCTGGAGGGTGAATCAGAAGAAGTAGAAGAAGGAGAAGGAGAAGGTGAAGTCTGGAGGGTGAATCAGAAGAAGTAGAAGAAGGAGAAGGAGAAGGTGAAGTCTGGAGGGTGAATCAGAAGACGTAGAAGAAGGAGAAGGAGAAGGTGAAGTCTGGAGGGTGAAGCAGAAGAATTAGAAGAAGGAGAAGGAGAAGGTGAAGTCAGGAGGGTGAATCAGAAGATGTAGAAGAAGGAGAAGGAGAAGGTGAAGTCAGGAGGGTGAATCAGAAGAAGCAGAAGAAGGAGAAGGAGAAGGTGAAGTCTGGAGGGTGAATCAGAAGAATCAGAAGAAGGAGAAGGAGAAGGTGAAGTCTGGAGGGTGAATCAGAAGAAGCAGAAGAAAGAGAAGGAGAAGGTGAAGTCTGCAGGGTGAATCAGAAGAAGTAGAAGAAGGAGAAGGAGAAGGTGAAGTCTGGAGGGTGAATCAGAAGAAGCAGAAGAAGGAGAAGGAGAAGGTGAAGTCTGGAGGGTGAATCAGAAGAAGCAGAAGAAGGAGAAGGAGAAGGTGAAGTCTGGAGGGTGATTCAGAAGAAGCAGAATAAGCAGAAGGAGAAGGTGAAGTCTGGAGGGTGAATCAGAAGAAGCAGAAGAAGGAGAAGGAGAAGGTGAAGTCTGGAGGGTGAATCAGAAGAAGTAGAAGAAGGAGAAGGAGAAGGTGAAGTCTGGAGGGTGAATCAGAAGAAGTAGAAGAAGGAGAAGGAGAAGGTGAAGTCTGGAGGGTGAATCAGAAGACGTAGAAGAAGGAGAAGGAGAAGGTGAAGTCTGGAGGGTGAAGCAGAAGAAGTAGAAGAAGGAGAAGGAGAAGGTGAAGTCAGGAGGGTGAATCAGAAGATGTAGAAGAAGGAGAAGGAGAAGGTGAAGTCAGGAGGGTGAATCAGAAGAAGCAGAAGAAGGAGAAGGAGAAGGTGAAGTCTGGAGGGTGAATCAGAAGAATCAGAAGAAGGAGAAGGAGAAGGTGAAGTCTGGAGGGTGAATCAGAATAAGCAGAAGAAAGAGAAGGAGAAGGTGAAGTCTGCAGGGTGAATCAGAAGAAGTAGAAGAAGGAGAAGGAGAAGGTGAAGTCTGGTGGGTGAATCAGAAGAAGCAGAAGAAGGAGAAGGAGAAGGTGAAGTCTGGAGGGTGAATCAGAAGAAGTAGACGAAGGAGAAGGAGAAGGTGAAGTCTGGAGGGTGAATCAGAAGAAGCAGAAGAAGGAGATGGAGAAGGTGAAGTCTGGTGGGTGAATCAGAAGAAGTAGAAGAAGGAGAAGGAGAAGGTGAAGTCTGGAGGGTGAATCAGAAGAAGCAGAAGAAGGAGAAGGAGAAGGTGAAGTCTGGAGGGTGAATCAGAAGAAGCAGAAGAAGGAGAAGGAGAAGGTGAAGTCTGGAGGGTGATTCAGAAGAAGCAGAATAAGGAGAAGGAGAAGGTGAAATCTGGAGGGTGAATCAGAAGAAGCAGAAGAAGGAGAAGGAGAAGGTGAAGTCTGGAGGGTGAATCAGAAGAAGTCGAAGAAGGAGAAGGAGAAGATGAAGTCTGGAGGGTGAATCAGAAGAAGTAGAAGAAGGAGAAGGAGAAGGTGAAGTCTGGAGGGTGAATCAGAAGACGTAGAAGAAGGAGAAGGAGAAGGTGAAGTCTGGAGGGTGAAGCAGAAGAAGTAGAAGAAGGAGAAGGAGAAGGTGAAGTCAGGAGGGTGAATCAGAAGATGTAGAAGAAGGAGAAGGAGAAGGTGAAGTCTGGAGGGTGAATCAGAAGAATCAGAAGAAGGAGAAGGAGAAGGTGAAGTCTGGAGGGTGAATCAGAAGAAGCAGAAGAAAGAGAAGGAGAAGGTGAAGTCTGCAGGGTGAATCAGAAGAAGTAGAAGAAGGAGAAGGAGAAGGTGAAGTCTGGAGGGTGAATCAGAAGAAGCAGAAGAAGGAGAAGGAGAAGGTGAAGTCTGGAGGGTGAATCAGAAGAAGCAGAAGAAGGAGAAGGAGAAGGTGAAGTCTGGAGGGTGATTCAGAAGAAGCAGAATAAGCAGAAGGAGAAGGTGAAGTCTGGAGGGTGAATCAGAAGAAGCAGAAGAAGGAGAAGGAGAAGGTGAAGTCTGGAGGGTGAATCAGAAGAAGTAGAAGAAGGAGAAGGAGAAGGTGAAGTCTGGAGGGTGAATCAGAAGAAGTAGAAGAAGGAGAAGGAGAAGGTGAAGTCTGGAGGGTGAATCAGAAGACGTAGAAGAAGGAGAAGGAGAAGGTGAAGTCTGGAGGGTGAAGCAGAAGAAGTAGAAGAAGGAGAAGGAGAAGGTGAAGTCAGGAGGGTGAATCAGAAGATGTAGAAGAAGGAGAAGGAGAAGGTGAAGTCAGGAGGGTGAATCAGAAGAAGCAGAAGAAGGAGAAGGAGAAGGTGAAGTCTGGAGGGTGAATCAGAAGAATCAGAAGAAGGAGAAGGAGAAGGTGAAGTCTGGAGGGTGAATCAGAAGAAGCAGAAGAAAGAGAAGGAGAAGGTGAAGTCTGCAGGGTGAATCAGAAGAAGTAGAAGAAGGAGAAGGAGAAGGTGAAGTCTGGAGGGTGAAACAGAAGAAGCAGAAGAAGGAGAAGGAGAAGGTGAAGTCTGGAGGGTGAATCAGAAGAAGTAGACGAAGGAGAAGGAGAAGGTGAAGTCTGGAGGGTGAATCAGAAGAAGCAGAAGAAGGAGATGGAGAAGGTGAAGTCTGGAGGGTGAATCAGAAGAAGTAGAAGAAGGAGAAGGAGAAGGTGAAGTCTGGAGGGTGAATCAGAAGAAGCAGAAGAAGGAGAAGGAGAAGGTGAAGTCTGGAGGGTGAATCAGAAGAAGCAGAAGAAGGAGAAGGAGAAGGTGAAGTCTGGAGGGTGATTCAGAAGAAGCAGAATAAGGAGAAGGAGAAGGTGAAATCTGGAGGGTGAATCAGAAGAAGCAGAAGAAGGAGAAGGAGAAGGTGAAGTCTGGAGGGTGAATCAGAAGAAGTCGAAGAAGGAGAAGGAGAAGATGAAGTCTGGAGGGTGAATCAGAAGAAGTAGAAGAAGGAGAAGGAGAAGGTGAAGTCTGGAGGGTGAATCAGAAGAAGTAGAAGAAGGAGAAGGAGAAGGTGAAGTCTGGAGGGTGAAGCAGAAGAAGGAGAAGAAGGAGAAGGAGAAGGTGAAGTCAGGAGGGTGAATCAGAAGATGTAGAAGAAGGAGAAGGAGAAGGTGAAGTCAGGAGGGTGAATCAGAAGAAGCAGAAGAAGGAGAAGGAGAAGGTGAAGTCTGGAGGGTGAATCAGAAGAAGTAGAAGAAGGAGAAGGAGAAGGTGAAGTCTGGAGGGTGAATCAGAAGAAGCAGAAGAAGGAGAAGGCGAAGGTGAAGTCTGGAGGGTGAATCAGAAGAAGCAGAAGAAGGAGAAGGAGAAGGTGAAGTCTGGAGGGTGAATCAGAAGAAGCAGAATAAGGAGTAGGAGAAGGTGAAGTCTGGAGGGTGAATCAGAAGAAGCAGAAGAAGGAGAAGGAGAAGGTGAAGTCTGGAGGGTGAATCAGAAGAAGTAGAAGAAGGAGAAGGAGAAGGTGAAGTCTGGAGGGTGAAGCAGAAGAAGTAGAAGAAGGAGAAGGAGAAGGTGAAGTCAGGAGGGTGAATCAGAAGAAGTAGAAGAAGGAGAAGGAGAAGGTGAAGTCAGGAGGGTGAATCAGAAGAAGCAGAAGAAGGAGATAGAGAAGGTGAAGTCTGGAGGGTGAATCAGAAGAATCAGAAGAAGGAGAAGGAGAAGGTGAAGTCTGGAGGGTGAAGCAGAAGAAGCAGATTAAAGAGAAGGAGAAGGTGAAGTCTGGAGGGTGAAGCAGAATAAACAGAAGAAGGAGAAGGAGAAGGTGAAGACTGGAGGGTGAATCAGAAGAAGTAGAAGAAGGAGAAGGAGAAGGTGAAGTCTGGAGGGTGAATCAGAAGAAGTAGAAGAAGGAGAAGGAGAAGGTGAAGTCTGGAGGGTGAATCAGAAGAAGCAGAAGAAGGAGAAGGAGAAGGTGAAGTCTGGAGGGTGAATCAGAAGAAGCAGAAGAAGGAGAAGGAGAAGATGAAGTCTGGAGGGTGAATCAGAAGAAGTAGAAGAAGGAGAAGGAGAAGGTGAAGTCTGGAGGGTGAAGCAGAAGAAGTAGAAGAAGGAGAAGGAGAAGGTGAAGTCAGGAGGGTGAATCAGAAGATGTAGAAGAAGGAGAAGGAGAAGGTGAAGTCAGGAGGGTGAATCAGAAGAAGCAGAAGAAGGAGAAGGAGAAGGTGAAGTCTGGAGGGTGAATCAGAAGAAGTAGAAGAAGGAGAAGGAGAAGGTGAAGTCTGGAGGGTGAATCAGAAGAAGAAGAAGAAGGAGAAGGAGAAGGTGAAGTCTGGAGGGTGAATCAGAAGAAGTAGAAGAAGGAGAAGGAGAAGGTGAAGTCTGGAGGGTGAAGCAGAAGTAGTAGAAGAAGGAGAAGGAGAAGGTGAAGTCAGGAGGGTGAATCAGAAGAAGTAGAAAAGGAGAAGGAGAAGGTGAAGTCAGGAGGGTGAATCAGAAGAAGCAGAAGAAGGAGAAGGAGAAGGTGAAGTCTGGAGGGTGAATCAGAAGAAGCAGAATAAGGAGAAGTAGAAGGGGAAGTCTGGAGGGTGAATCAGAAGAAGCAGAAGAAGGAGAAGGAGAAGATGAAGTCTGGAGGGTGAATCAGAAGAAGTAGAAGAAGGAGAAGGAGAAGGTGAAGTCTGGAGGGTGAAGCAGAAGAAGTAGAAGAAGGAGAAGGAGAAGGTGAAGTCAGGAGGGTGAATCAGAAGAAGTAGAAGAAGGAGAAGGAGAAGGTGAAGTCAGGAGGGTGAATCAGAAGAAGCAGAAGAAGGAGAAGGAGAAGGTGAAGTCTGGAGGGTGAATCAGAAGAATCAGAAGAAGGAGAAGGAGAAGGTGAAGTCTGGAGGGTGAATCAGAAGAAGCAGAAGAAAGAGAAGGAGAAGGTGAAGTCTGGAGGGTGAAGCAGAAGAAACAGAAGAAGGAGAAGGAGAAGGTGAAGACTGGAGGATGAATCAGAAGAAGTGGAAGAAGGAGAAGGAGAAGGTGAAGTATGGAGGGTGAATCAGAAGAAGTAGAAGAAGGAGAAGGAGAAGGTGAAGTCTGGAGGGTGAATCAGAAGAAGTAGAAGAAGGAGAAGGAGAAGGTGAATTCTGGAGGGTGAATCAGAAGAAGCAGAAGAAGGAGAAGGAGAAGGTGAAGTCCGGAGGGAGAAGCAGAAGAAGTAGAAGAAGGAGAAGGAGAAGGTGAAGTCTGGAGGGTGAATCAGAAGAAGTAGAAGAAGGGGAAGGAGAAGGTGAAGTCTGGAGGGTGAATCAGAAGAAGTAGAAGAATGAGAAGGAGAAGGTGTAGTCTGGAGGGTGAATCAGAAGAAGTAGACGAAGGAGAAGGAGAAGGTGAAGTCTGGAGGGTGAATCAGAAGAAGCAAAAGAAGGAGAAGGAGAAGGTGAAGTCTGGAGGGTGAATCAGAAGAAGTAGAAGAAGGAGAAGGAGAAGGTGAAGTCTGGAGGGTGAATGAGAAGAAGCAGAATAAGGAGAAGGAGAAGGTGAAGTCTGGAGGGTGAATCGGAAGAAGCAGAAGAAGGAGAAGGAGAAGGTGAAGTCTGGAGGGTGAATCAGAAGAATCAGAAGAAGGAGAAGGAGAAGGTGAAGTCTGGAGGGTGAATCAGAAGAAGCAGAGGAAGGAGAAGGAGAAGGTGAAGTCTGGAGGGTGAATCAGAAGAAGCAGAATAAGGAGAAGGAGAAGGTGAAGTCTGGAGGGTGAATCAGAAGAAGCAGAATAAGGAGAAGGAGAAGGTGAAGTCTGGAGGGTGAATCAGAAGAAGCAGAAGAAGGAGAAGGAGAAGGTGAAGTCTGGAGGGTGAATCAGAAGAAGTAGAAGAAGGAGAAGGAGAAGGTGAAGTCTGGAGGGTGAATCAGAAGAAGTAGAAGAAGGAGAAGGAGAAGGTGAAGTCAGGAGGGTGAAGCAGAAGAAACAGAAGAAGGAGAAGGAGAAGGTGAAGACTGGAGGGTGAATCAGAAGAAGTAGAAGAAGTAGAAGGAGAAGGTGAAGTCTGGAGGGTGAATCAGAAGAAGTAGAAGAAGGAGAAGGAGAAGGTGAAGTCTGGAGGGTGAATCAGAAGAAGCAGAAGAAGGAGAAGGAGAAGGTGAAGTCTGGAGGGTGAATCAGAAGAAGCAGAAGAAGGAGAAGGAGAAGATGAAGTCTGGAGGGTGAATCAGAAGAAGTAGAAGAAGGAGAAGGAGAAGGTGAAGTCTGGAGGGTGAAGCAGAAGTAGTAGAAGAAGGAGAAGGAGAAGGTGAAGTCTGGAGGGTGAATCAGAAGAAACAGAAGAAGGAGAAGGAGAAGGTGTAGTCTGGAGGGTGAATCAGAAGAAGTAGACGAAGGAGAAGGAGAAGGTGAAGTCTGGAGGGTGAATCAGGTGAAGCAGAAGAAGGAGATGGAGAAGGTGAAGTCTGGAGGGTGAATCAGAAGAAGTAGAAGAAGGAGAAGGAGAAGGTGAAGTCTGGAGGGTGAATCAGAAGAAGCAGAAGAAGGAGAAGGAGAAGGTGAAGTCTGGAGGGTGAATCAGAAGAAGCAGAAGAAGGAGAAGGAGAAGGTGAAGTCTGGAGGGTGATTCAGAAGAAGCAGAATAAGGAGAAGGAGAAGGTGAAGTGTGGAGGGTGAATCAGAAGAAGCAGAAGAAGGAGAAGGAGAAGGTGAAGTCTGGAGGGTGAATCAGAAGAAGTAGAAGAAGGAGAAGGAGAAGGTGAAGTCTGGAGGGTGAATCAGAAGAAGTAGAAGAAGGAGAAGGAGAAGGTGAAGTCAGGAGGGTGAATCAGAAGAAGCAGAAGAAGGAGAAGGAGAAGGTGAAGTCTGGAGGGTGAAGCAGAAGAAGTAGAAGAAGGAGAAGGAGAAGGTGAAGTCAGGAGGGTGAATCAGAAGATGTAGAAGAAGGAGAAGGAGAAGGTGAAGTCAGGAGGGTGAATCAGAAGAAGCAGAAGAAGGAGAAGGAGAAGGTGAAGTCTGGAGGGTGAATCAGAAGAATCAGAAGAAGGAGAAGGAGAAGGTGAAGTCTGGAGGGTGAATCAGAAGAAGCAGAAGAAAGAGAAGGAGAAGGTGAAGTCTGCAGGGTGAATCAGAAGAATTGGAAGAAGGAAAAGGAGAAGGTGAAGTCTGGAGGGTGAATCAGAAGAAGCAGAAGAAGGAGAAGGAGAAGGTGAAGTCTGGAGGGCGAATCAGAAGAAGTAGACGAAGGAGAAGGAGAAGGTGAAGTCTGGAGGGTGAATCAGAAGAAGCAGAAGAAGGAGATGGAGAAGGTGAAGTCTGGAGGGTGAATCAGAAGAAGTAGAAGAAGGAGAAGGAGAAGGTGAAGTCTGGAGGGTGAATCAGAAGAAGCAGAAGAAGGAGAAGGAGAAGGTGAAGTCTGGAGGGTGAATCAGAAGAAGCAGAAGAAGGAGAAGGAGAAGGTGAAGTCTGGAGGGTGATTCAGAAGAAGCAGAATAAGGAGAAGGAGAAGGTGAAATCTGGAGGGTGAATCAGAAGAAGCAGAAGAAGGAGAAGGAGAAGGTGAAGTCTGGAGGGTGAATCAGAAGAAGTCGAAGAAGGAGAAGGAGAAGATGAAGTCTGGAGGGTGAATCAGAAGAAGTAGAAGAAGGAGAAGGAGAAGGTGAAGTCTGGAGGGTGAATCAGAAGAAGTAGAAGAAGGAGAAGGAGAAGGTGAAGTCTGGAGGGTGAAGCAGAAGAAGGAGAAGAAGGAGAAGGAGAAGGTGAAGTCAGGAGGGTGAATCAGAAGATGTAGAAGAAGGAGAAGGAGAAGGTGAAGTCAGGAGGGTGAATCAGAAGAAGCAGAAGAAGGAGAAGGAGAAGGTGAAGTCTGGAGGGTGAATCAGAAGAAGTAGAAGAAGGAGAAGGAGAAGGTGAAGTCTGGAGGGTGAATCAGAAGAAGCAGAAGAAGGAGAAGGCGAAGGTGAAGTCTGGAGGGTGAATCAGAAGAAGCAGAAGAAGGAGAAGGAGAAGGTGAAGTCTGGAGGGTGAATCAGAAGAAGCAGAATAAGGAGAAGGAGAAGGTGAAGTCTGGAGGGTGAATCAGAAGAAGCAGAAGAAGGAGAAGGAGAAGGTGAAGTCTGGAGGGTGAATCAGAAGAAGTAGAAGAAGGAGAAGGAGAAGGTGAAGTCTGGAGGGTGAAGCAGAAGAAGTAGAAGAAGGAGAAGGAGAAGGTGAAGTCAGGAGGGTGAATCAGAAGAAGTAGAAGAAGGAGAAGGAGAAGGTGAAGTCAGGAGGGTGAATCAGAAGAAGCAGAATAAGGAGAAGGAGAAGATGAAGTCTGGAGGGTGAATCAGAAGAATTAGAAGAAGGAGAAGGAGAAGGTGAAGTCTGGAGGGTGAATCAGAAGAATTAGAAGAAGGAGAAGGAGAAGGTGAGGTCTGGAGGGTGAATCAGAAGAAGTAGAAGAAGGAGAAGGAGAAGGCGAAGTCTGCAGGGTGAATCAGAAGAAGCAGAAGAAGGAGAAGGAGAAGGTGAAGTCTGGAGGGTGAATCAGAAGAAGCAGAAGAAGGAGAAGGAGAAGATGAAGTCTGGAGGGTGAATCAGAAGAATTAGAAGAAGGAGAAGGAGAAGGTGAAGTCTGGAGGGTGAATCAGAAGAAGTAGAAGAAGGAGAAGGAGAAGGTGAATTCTGGAGGGTGAATCAGAAGAAGCAGAAGAAGGAGAAGGAGAAGGTGAAGTCCGGAGGGAGAAGCAGAAGAAGTAGAAGAAGGAGAAGGAGAAGGTGAAGTCTGGAGGGTGAATCAGAAGAAGTAGAAGAAGGGGAAGGAGAAGGTGAAGTCTGGAGGGTGAATCAGAAGAAGTAGAAGAAGGAGAAGGAGAAGGTGTAGTCTGGAGGGTGAATCAGAAGAAGTAGACGAAGGAGAAGGAGAAGGTGAAGTCTGGAGGGTGAATCAGAAGAAGCAAAAGAAGGAGAAGGAGAAGGTGAAGTCTGGAGGGTGAATCAGAAGAAGTAGAAGAAGGAGAAGGAGAAGGTGAAGTCTGGAGGGTGAATGAGAAGAAGCAGAATAAGGAGAAGGAGAAGGTGAAGTCTGGAGGGTGAATCGGAAGAAGCAGAAGAAGGAGAAGGAGAAGGTGAAGTCTGGAGGGTGAATCAGAAGAATCAGAAGAAGGAGAAGGAGAAGGTGAAGTCTGGAGGGTGAATCAGAAGAAGCAGAGGAAGGAGAAGGAGAAGGTGAAGTCTGGAGGGTGAATCAGAAGAAGCAGAATAAGGAGAAGGAGAAGGTGAAGTCTGGAGGGTGAATCAGAAGAAGCAGAATAAGGAGAAGGAGAAGGTGAAGTCTGGAGGGTGAATCAGAAGAAGCAGAAGAAGGAGAAGGAGAAGGTGAAGTCTGGAGGGTGAATCAGAAGAAGTAGAAGAAGGAGAAGGAGAAGGTGAAGTCTGGAGGGTGAATCAGAAGAAGTAGAAGAAGGAGAAGGAGAAGGTGAAGTCAGGAGGGTGAAGCAGAAGAAACAGAAGAAGGAGAAGGAGAAGGTGAAGACTGGAGGGTGAATCAGAAGAAGTAGAAGAAGTAGAAGGAGAAGGTGAAGTCTGGAGGGTGAATCAGAAGAAGTAGAAGAAGGAGAAGGAGAAGGTGAAGTCTGGAGGGTGAATCAGAAGAAGCAGAAGAAGGAGAAGGAGAAGGTGAAGTCTGGAGGGTGAATCAGAAGAAGCAGAAGAAGGAGAAGGAGAAGATGAAGTCTGGAGGGTGAATCAGAAGAAGTAGAAGAAGGAGAAGGAGAAGGTGAAGTCTGGAGGGTGAAGCAGAAGTAGTAGAAGAAGGAGAAGGAGAAGGTGAAGTCTGGAGGGTGAATCAGAAGAAACAGAAGAAGGAGAAGGAGAAGGTGAAGTCTGGAGGGTGAATCAGAAGAAGTAGAAGAAGGAGAAGGAGAAGGTGTAGTCTGGAGGGTGAATCAGAAGAAGTAGACGAAGGAGAAGGAGAAGGTGAAGTCTGGAGGGTGAATCAGATGAAGCAGAAGAAGGAGATGGAGAAGGTGAAGTCTGGAGGGTGAATCTGAAGAAGTAGAAGAAGGAGAAGGAGAAGGTGAAGTCTGGAGGGTGAATCAGAAGAAGCAGAAGAAGGAGAAGGAGAAGGTGAAGTCTGGAGGGTGAATCAGAAGAAGCAGAAGAAGGAGAAGGAGAAGGTAAAGTCTGGAGGGTGATTCAGAAGAAGCAGAATAAGGAGAAGGAGAAGGTGAAGTCTGGAGGGTGAATCAGAAGAAGCAGAAGAAGGAGAAGGAGAAGGTGAAGTCTGGAGGGTGAATCAGAAGAAGTAGAAGAAGGAGAAGGAGAAGGTGAAGTCTGGAGGGTGAATCAGAAGAAGTAGACGAAGGAGAAGGAGAAGGTGAAGTCTGGAGGGTGAATCAGAAGAAGTCGAAGAAGGAGAAGGAGAAGATGAAGTCTGGAGGGTGAATCAGAAGAAGCAGAAGAAGGAGATGGAGAAGGTGAAGTCTGGAGGGTGAATCAGAAGAAGTAGAAGAAGGAGAAGGAGAAGGTGAAGTCTGGAGGGTGAATCAGAAGAAGCAGAAGAAGGAGAAGGAGAAGGTGAAGTCTGGAGGGTGAATCAGAAGAAGCAGAAGAAGGAGAAGGAGAAGGTGAAGTCTGGAGGGTGATTCAGAAGAAGCAGAATAAGGAGAAGGAGAAGGTGAAATCTGGAGGGTGAATCAGAAGAAGCAGAAAAAGGAGAATGAGAAGGTGAAGTCTGGAGGGTGAATCAGAAGAAGTCGAAGAAGGAGAAGGAGAAGATGAAGTCTGGAGGGTGAATCAGAAGAAGTAGAAGAAGGAGAAGGAGAAGGTGAAGTCTGGAGGGTGAATCAGAAGAAGTAGAAGAAGGAGAAGGAGAAGGTGAAGTCTGGAGGGTGAAGCAGAAGAAGGAGAAGAAGGAGAAGGAGAAGGTGAGTCAGGAGGGTGAATCAGAAGATGTAGAAGAAGGAGAAGGAGAAGGTGAAGTCAGGAGGGTGAATCAGAAGAAGCAGAAGAAGGAGAAGGAGAAGGTGAAGTCTGGAGGGTGAATCAGAAGAAGTAGAAGAAGGAGAAGGAGAAGGTGAAGTCTGGAGGGTGAATCAGAAGAAGCAGAAGAAGGAGAAGGCGAAGGTGAAGTCTGGAGGGTGAATCAGAAGAAGCAGAAGAAGGAGAAGGAGAAGGTGAAGTCTGGAGGGTGAATCAGAAGAAGCAGAATAAGGAGAAGGAGAAGGTGAAGTCTGGAGGGTGAATCAGAAGAAGCAGAAGAAGGAGAAGGAGAAGGTGAAGTCTGGAGGGTGAATCAGAAGAAGTAGAAGAAGGAGAAGGAGAAGGTGAAGTCTGGAGGGTGAAGCAGAAGAAGTAGAAGAAGGAGAAGGAGAAGGTGAAGTCAGGAGGGTGAATCAGAAGAAGTAGAAGAAGGAGAAGGAGAAGTTGAAGTCAGGAGGGTGAATCAGAAGAAGCAGAAGAAGGAGATAGAGAAGGTGAAGTCTGGAGGGTGAATCAGAAGAATCAGAAGAAGGAGAAGGAGAAGGTGAAGTCTGGAGGGTGAAGCAGAAGAAGCAGATTAAAGAGAAGGAGAAGGTGAAGTCTGGAGGGTGAAGCAGAATAAACAGAAGAAGGAGAAGGAGAAGGTGAAGACTGGAGGGTGAATCAGAAGAAGTAGAAGAAGGAGAAGGAGAAGGTGAAGTCTGGAGGGTGAATCAGAAGAAGTAGAAGAAGGAGAAGGAGAAGGTGAAGTCTGGAGGGTGAATCAGAAGAAGCAGAAGAAGGAGAAGGAGAAGGTGAAGTCTGGAGGGTGAATCAGAAGAAGCAGAAGAAGGAGAAGGAGAAGATGAAGTCTGGAGGGTGAATCAGAAGAAGTAGAAGAAGGAGAAGGAGAAGGTGAAGTCTGGAGGGTGAAGCAGAAGAAGTAGAAGAAGGAGAAGGAGAAGGTGAAGTCAGGAGGGTGAATCAGAAGATGTAGAAGAAGGAGAAGGAGAAGGTGAAGTCAGGAGGGTGAATCAGAAGAAGCAGAAGAAGGAGAAGGAGAAGGTGAAGTCTGGAGGGTGAATCAGAAGAAGTAGAAGAAGGAGAAGGAGAAGGTGAAGTCTGGAGGGTGAATCAGAAGAAGAAGAAGAAGGAGAAGGAGAAGGTGAAGTCTGGAGGGTGAATCAGAAGAAGTAGAAGAAGGAGAAGGAGAAGGTGAAGTCTGGAGGGTGAAGCAGAAGAAGTAGAAGAAGGAGAAGGAGAAGGTGAAGTCAGGAGGGTGAATCAGAAGAAGTAGAAGAAGGAGAAGGAGAAGGTGAAGTCAGGAGGGTGAATCAGAAGAAGCAGAAGAAGGAGAAGGAGAAGGTGAAGTCTGGAGGGTGAATCAGAAGAAGCAGAATAAGGAGAAGTAGAAGGGGAAGTCTGGAGGGTGAATCAGAAGAAGCAGAATAAGGAGAAGGAGAAGGTGAAGTCTGGAGGGTGAATCAGAAGAAGCAGAAGAAGGAGAAGGAGAAGGTGAAGTCTGGAGAGTGAATCAGAAGAAGCAGAAGAAGGAGAAGGAGAAGATGAAGTCTGGAGGGTGAATCAGAAGAATTAGAAGAAGGAGAAGGAGAAGGTGAGGTCTGGAGGGTGAATCAGAAGAAGTAGAAGAAGGAGAAGGAGAAGGCGAAGTCTGTAGGGTGAATCAGAAGAAGCAGAAGAAGGAGAAGGAGAAGGTGAAGTCTGGAGAGTGAATCAGAAGAAGCAGAAGAAGGAGAAGGAGAAGATGAAGTCTGGAGGGTGAATCAGAAGAATTAGAAGAAGGAGAAGGAGAAGGTGAGGTCTGGAGGGTGAATCAGAAGAAGTAGAAGAAGGAGAAGGAGAAGGCGAAGTCTGCAGGGTGAATCAGAAGAAGCAGAAGAAGGAGAAGGAGAAGGTGAAGTCTGGAGGGTGAATCAGAAGAAGCAGAAGAAGGAGAAGGAGAAGATGAAGTCTGGAGGGTGAATCAGAAGAATTAGAAGAAGGAGAAGGAGAAGGTGAAGTCTGGAGGGTGAATCAGAAGAAGTAGAAGAAGGAGAAGGAGAAGGTGAATTCTGGAGGGTGAATCAGAAGAAGCAGAAGAAGGAGAAGGAGAAGGTGAAGTCCGGAGGGAGAAGCAGAAGAAGTAGAAGAAGGAGAAGGAGAAGGTGAAGTCTGGAGGGTGAATCAGAAGAAGTAGAAGAAGGGGAAGGAGAAGGTGAAGTCTGGAGGGTGAATCAGAAGAAGTAGAAGAAGGAGAAGGAGAAGGTGTAGTCTGGAGGGTGAATCAGAAGAAGTAGACGAAGGAGAAGGAGAAGGTGAAGTCTGGAGGGTGAATCAGAAGAAGCAAAAGAAGGAGAAGGAGAAGGTGAAGTCTGGAGGGTGAATCAGAAGAAGTAGAAGAAGGAGAAGGAGAAGGTGAAGTCTGGAGGGTGAATGAGAAGAAGCAGAATAAGGAGAAGGAGAAGGTGAAGTCTGGAGGGTGAATCGGAAGAAGCAGAAGAAGGAGAAGGAGAAGGTGAAGTCTGGAGGGTGAATCAGAAGAATCAGAAGAAGGAGAAGGAGAAGGTGAAGTCTGGAGGGTGAATCAGATGAAGCAGAGGAAGGAGAAGGAGAAGGTGAAGTCTGGAGGGTGAATCAGAAGAAGCAGAATAAGGAGAAGGAGAAGGTGAAGTCTGGAGGGTGAATCAGAAGAAGCAGAATAAGGAGAAGGAGAAGGTGAAGTCTGGAGGGTGAATCAGAAGAAGCAGAAGAAGGAGAAGGAGAAGGTGAAGTCTGGAGGGTGAATCAGAAGAAGTAGAAGAAGGAGAAGGAGAAGGTGAAGTCTGGAGGGTGAATCAGAAGAAGTAGAAGAAGGAGAAGGAGAAGGTGAAGTCAGGAGGGTGAAGCAGAAGAAACAGAAGAAGGAGAAGGAGAAGGTGAAGACTGGAGGGTGAATCAGAAGAAGTAGAAGAAGTAGAAGGAGAAGGTGAAGTCTGGAGGGTGAATCAGAAGAAGTAGAAGAAGGAGAAGGAGAAGGTGAAGTCTGGAGGGTGAATCAGAAGAAGCAGAAGAAGGAGAAGGAGAAGATGAAGTCTGGAGGGTGAATCAGAAGAAGTAGAAGAAGGAGAAGGAGAAGGTGAAGTCTGGAGGGTGAAGCAGAAGTAGTAGAAGAAGGAGAAGGAGAAGGTGAAGTCTGGAGGGTGAATCAGAAGAAACAGAAGAAGGAGAAGGAGAAGGTGAAGTCTGGAGGGTGAATCAGAAGAAGTAGAAGAAGGAGAAGGAGAAGGTGTAGTCTGGAGGGTGAATCAGAAGAAGTAGACGAAGGAGAAGGAGAAGGTGAAGTCTGGAGGGTGAATCAGATGAAGCAGAAGAAGGAGATGGAGAAGGTGAAGTCTGGAGGGTGAATCAGAAGAAGTAGAAGAAGGAGAAGGAGAAGGTGAAGTCTGGAGGGTGAATCAGAAGAAGCAGAAGAAGGAGAAGGAGAAGGTGAAGTCTGGAGGGTGAATCAGAAGAAGCAGAAGAAGGAGAAGGAGAAGGTGAAGTCTGGAGGGTGATTCAGAAGAAGCAGAATAAGGAGAAGGAGAAGGTGAAGTCTGGAGGGTGAATCAGAAGAAGCAGAAGAAGGAGAAGGAGAAGGTGAAGTCTGGAGGGTGAATCAGAAGAAGTAGAAGAAGGAGAAGGAGAAGGTGAAGTCTGGAGGGTGAATCAGAAGAAGTAGAAGAAGGAGAAGGAGAAGGTGAAGTCTGGAGGGTGAATCAGAAGACGTAGAAGAAGGAGAAGGAGAAGGTGAAGTCTGGAGGGTGAAGCAGAAGAATTAGAAGAAGGAGAAGGAGAAGGTGAAGTCAGGAGGGTGAATCAGAAGATGTAGAAGAAGGAGAAGGAGAAGGTGAAGTCAGGAGGGTGAATCAGAAGAAGCAGAAGAAGGAGAAGGAGAAGGTGAAGTCTGGAGGGTGAATCAGAAGAATCAGAAGAAGGAGAAGGAGAAGGTGAAGTCTGGAGGGTGAATCAGAAGAAGCAGAAGAAAGAGAAGGAGAAGGTGAAGTCTGCAGGGTGAATCAGAAGAAGTAGAAGAAGGAGAAGGAGAAGGTGAAGTCTGGAGGGTGAATCAGAAGAAGCAGAAGAAGGAGAAGGAGAAGGTGAAGTCTGGAGGGTGAATCAGAAGAAGCAGAAGAAGGAGAAGGAGAAGGTGAAGTCTGGAGGGTGATTCAGAAGAAGCAGAATAAGCAGAAGGAGAAGGTGAAGTCTGGAGGGTGAATCAGAAGAAGCAGAAGAAGGAGAAGGAGAAGGTGAAGTCTGGAGGGTGAATCAGAAGAAGTAGAAGAAGGAGAAGGAGAAGGTGAAGTCTGGAGGGTGAATCAGAAGAAGTAGAAGAAGGAGAAGGAGAAGGTGAAGTCTGGAGGGTGAATCAGAAGACGTAGAAGAAGGAGAAGGAGAAGGTGAAGTCTGGAGGGTGAAGCAGAAGAAGTAGAAGAAGGAGAAGGAGAAGGTGAAGTCAGGAGGGTGAATCAGAAGATGTAGAAGAAGGAGAAGGAGAAGGTGAAGTCAGGAGGGTGAATCAGAAGAAGCAGAAGAAGGAGAAGGAGAAGGTGAAGTCTGGAGGGTGAATCAGAAGAATCAGAAGAAGGAGAAGGAGAAGGTGAAGTCTGGAGGGTGAATCAGAATAAGCAGAAGAAAGAGAAGGAGAAGGTGAAGTCTGCAGGGTGAATCAGAAGAAGTAGAAGAAGGAGAAGGAGAAGGTGAAGTCTGGTGGGTGAATCAGAAGAAGCAGAAGAAGGAGAAGGAGAAGGTGAAGTCTGGAGGGTGAATCAGAAGAAGTAGACGAAGGAGAAGGAGAAGGTGAAGTCTGGAGGGTGAATTAGAAGAAGCAGAAGAAGGAGATGGAGAAGGTGAAGTCTGGTGGGTGAATCAGAAGAAGTAGAAGAAGGAGAAGGAGAAGGTGAAGTCTGGAGGGTGAATCAGAAGAAGCAGAAGAAGGAGAAGGAGAAGGTGAAGTCTGGAGGGTGAATCAGAAGAAGCAGAAGAAGGAGAAGGAGAAGGTGAAGTCTGGAGGGTGATTCAGAAGAAGCAGAATAAGGAGAAGGAGAAGGTGAAATCTGGAGGGTGAATCAGAAGAAGCAGAAGAAGGAGAAGGAGAAGGTGAAGTCTGGAGGGTGAATCAGAAGAAGTCGAAGAAGGAGAAGGAGAAGATGAAGTCTGGAGGGTGAATCAGAAGAAGTAGAAGAAGGAGAAGGAGAAGGTGAAGTCTGGAGGGTGAATCAGAAGACGTAGAAGAAGGAGAAGGAGAAGGTGAAGTCTGGAGGGTGAAGCAGAAGAAGTAGAAGAAGGAGAAGGAGAAGGTGAAGTCAGGAGGGTGAATCAGAAGATGTAGAAGAAGGAGAAGGAGAAGGTGAAGTCTGGAGGGTGAATCAGAAGAATCAGAAGAAGGAGAAGGAGAAGGTGAAGTCTGGAGGGTGAATCAGAAGAAGCAGAAGAAAGAGAAGGAGAAGGTGAAGTCTGCAGGGTGAATCAGAAGAAGTAGAAGAAGGAGAAGGAGAAGGTGAAGTCTGGAGGGTGAATCAGAAGAAGCAGAAGAAGGAGAAGGAGAAGGTGAAGTCTGGAGGGTGAATCAGAAGAAGCAGAAGAAGGAGAAGGAGAAGGTGAAGTCTGGAGGGTGATTCAGAAGAAGCAGAATAAGCAGAAGGAGAAGGTGAAGTCTGGAGGGTGAATCAGAAGAAGCAGAAGAAGGAGAAGGAGAAGGTGAAGTCTGGAGGGTGAATCAGAAGAAGTAGAAGAAGGAGAAGGAGAAGGTGAAGTCTGGAGGGTGAATCAGAAGAAGTAGAAGAAGGAGAAGGAGAAGGTGAAGTCTGGAGGGTGAATCAGAAGACGTAGAAGAAGGAGAAGGAGAAGGTGAAGTCTGGAGGGTGAAGCAGAAGAAGTAGAAGAAGGAGAAGGAGAAGGTGAAGTCAGGAGGGTGAATCAGAAGATGTAGAAGAAGGAGAAGGAGAAGGTGAAGTCAGGAGGGTGAATCAGAAGAAGCAGAAGAAGGAGAAGGAGAAGGTGAAGTCTGGAGGGTGAATCAGAAGAATCAGAAGAAGGAGAAGGAGAAGGTGAAGTCTGGAGGGTGAATCAGAAGAAGCAGAAGAAAGAGAAGGAGAAGGTGAAGTCTGCAGGGTGAATCAGAAGAAGTAGAAGAAGGAGAAGGAGAAGGTGAAGTCTGGAGGGTGAAACAGAAGAAGCAGAAGAAGGAGAAGGAGAAGGTGAAGTCTGGAGGGTGAATCAGAAGAAGTAGACGAAGGAGAAGGAGAAGGTGAAGTCTGGAGGGTGAATCAGAAGAAGCAGAAGAAGGAGATGGAGAAGGTGAAGTCTGGAGGGTGAATCAGAAGAAGTAGAAGAAGGAGAAGGAGAAGGTGAAGTCTGGAGGGTGAATCAGAAGAAGCAGAAGAAGGAGAAGGAGAAGGTGAAGTCTGGAGGGTGAATCAGAAGAAGCAGAATAAGGAGAAGGAGAAGGTGAAATCTGGAGGGTGAATCAGAAGAAGCAGAAGAAGGAGAAGGAGAAGGTGAAGTCTGGAGGGTGAATCAGAAGAAGTCGAAGAAGGAGAAGGAGAAGATGAAGTCTGGAGGGTGAATCAGAAGAAGTAGAAGAAGGAGAAGGAGAAGGTGAAGTCTGGAGGGTGAATCAGAAGAAGTAGAAGAAGGAGAAGGAGAAGGTGAAGTCTGGAGGGTGAAGCAGAAGAAGGAGAAGAAGGAGAAGGAGAAGGTGAAGTCAGGAGGGTGAATCAGAAGATGTAGAAGAAGGAGAAGGAGAAGGTGAAGTCAGGAGGGTGAATCAGAAGAAGCAGAAGAAGGAGAAGGAGAAGGTGAAGTCTGGAGGGTGAATCAGAAGAAGTAGAAGAAGGAGAAGGAGAAGGTGAAGTCTGGAGGGTGAATCAGAAGAAGCAGAAGAAGGAGAAGGCGAAGGTGAAGTCTGGAGGGTGAATCAGAAGAAGCAGAAGAAGGAGAAGGAGAAGGTGAAGTCTGGAGGGTGAATCAGAAGAAGCAGAATAAGGAGTAGGAGAAGGTGAAGTCTGGAGGGTGAATCAGAAGAAGCAGAAGAAGGAGAAGGAGAAGGTGAAGTCTGGAGGGTGAATCAGAAGAAGTAGAAGAAGGAGAAGGAGAAGGTGAAGTCTGGAGGGTGAAGCAGAAGAAGTAGAAGAAGGAGAAGGAGAAGGTGAAGTCAGGAGGGTGAATCAGAAGAAGTAGAAGAAGGAGAAGGAGAAGGTGAAGTCAGGAGGGTGAATCAGAAGAAGCAGAAGAAGGAGATAGAGAAGGTGAAGTCTGGAGGGTGAATCAGAAGAATCAGAAGAAGGAGAAGGAGAAGGTGAAGTCTGGAGGGTGAAGCAGAAGAAGCAGATTAAAGAGAAGGAGAAGGTGAAGTCTGGAGGGTGAAGCAGAATAAACAGAAGAAGGAGAAGGAGAAGGTGAAGACTGGAGGGTGAATCAGAAGAAGTAGAAGAAGGAGAAGGAGAAGGTGAAGTCTGGAGGGTGAATCAGAAGAAGTAGAAGAAGGAGAAGGAGAAGGTGAAGTCTGGAGGGTGAATCAGAAGAAGCAGAAGAAGGAGAAGGAGAAGGTGAAGTCTGGAGGGTGAATCAGAAGAAGCAGAAGAAGGAGAAGGAGAAGATGAAGTCTGGAGGGTGAATCAGAAGAAGTAGAAGAAGGAGAAGGAGAAGGTGAAGTCTGGAGGGTGAAGCAGAAGAAGTAGAAGAAGGAGAAGGAGAAGGTGAAGTCAGGAGGGTGAATCAGAAGATGTAGAAGAAGGAGAAGGAGAAGGTGAAGTCAGGAGGGTGAATCAGAAGAAGCAGAAGAAGGAGAAGGAGAAGGTGAAGTCTGGAGGGTGAATCAGAAGAAGTAGAAGAAGGAGAAGGAGAAGGTGAAGTCTGGAGGGTGAATCAGAAGAAGAAGAAGAAGGAGAAGGAGAAGGTGAAGTCTGGAGGGTGAATCAGAAGAAGTAGAAGAAGGAGAAGGAGAAGGTGAAGTCTGGAGGGTGAAGCAGAAGTAGTAGAAGAAGGAGAAGGAGAAGGTGAAGTCAGGAGGGTGAATCAGAAGAAGTAGAAAAGGAGAAGGAGAAGGTGAAGTCAGGAGGGTGAATCAGAAGAAGCAGAAGAAGGAGAAGGAGAAGGTGAAGTCTGGAGGGTGAATCAGAAGAAGCAGAATAAGGAGAAGTAGAAGGGGAAGTCTGGAGGGTGAATCAGAAGAAGCAGAAGAAGGAGAAGGAGAAGATGAAGTCTGGAGGGTGAATCAGAAGAAGTAGAAGAAGGAGAAGGAGAAGGTGAAGTCTGGAGGGTGAAGCAGAAGAAGTAGAAGAAGGAGAAGGAGAAGGTGAAGTCAGGAGGGTGAATCAGAAGAAGTAGAAGAAGGAGAAGGAGAAGGTGAAGTCAGGAGGGTGAATCAGAAGAAGCAGAAGAAGGAGAAGGAGAAGGTGAAGTCTGGAGGGTGAATCAGAAGAATCAGAAGAAGGAGAAGGAGAAGGTGAAGTCTGGAGGGTGAATCAGAAGAAGCAGAAGAAAGAGAAGGAGAAGGTGAAGTCTGGAGGGTGAAGCAGAAGAAACAGAAGAAGGAGAAGGAGAAGGTGAAGACTGGAGGATGAATCAGAAGAAGTGGAAGAAGGAGAAGGAGAAGGTGAAGTATGGAGGGTGAATCAGAAGAAGTAGAAGAAGGAGAAGGAGAAGGTGAAGTCTGGAGGGTGAATCAGAAGAAGTAGAAGAAGGAGAAGGAGAAGGTGAATTCTGGAGGGTGAATCAGAAGAAGCAGAAGAAGGAGAAGGAGAAGGTGAAGTCCGGAGGGAGAAGCAGAAGAAGTAGAAGAAGGAGAAGGAGAAGGTGAAGTCTGGAGGGTGAATCAGAAGAAGTAGAAGAAGGGGAAGGAGAAGGTGAAGTCTGGAGGGTGAATCAGAAGAAGTAGAAGAATGAGAAGGAGAAGGTGTAGTCTGGAGGGTGAATCAGAAGAAGTAGACGAAGGAGAAGGAGAAGGTGAAGTCTGGAGGGTGAATCAGAAGAAGCAAAAGAAGGAGAAGGAGAAGGTGAAGTCTGGAGGGTGAATCAGAAGAAGTAGAAGAAGGAGAAGGAGAAGGTGAAGTCTGGAGGGTGAATGAGAAGAAGCAGAATAAGGAGAAGGAGAAGGTGAAGTCTGGAGGGTGAATCGGAAGAAGCAGAAGAAGGAGAAGGAGAAGGTGAAGTCTGGAGGGTGAATCAGAAGAATCAGAAGAAGGAGAAGGAGAAGGTGAAGTCTGGAGGGTGAATCAGAAGAAGCAGAGGAAGGAGAAGGAGAAGGTGAAGTCTGGAGGGTGAATCAGAAGAAGCAGAATAAGGAGAAGGAGAAGGTGAAGTCTGGAGGGTGAATCAGAAGAAGCAGAATAAGGAGAAGGAGAAGGTGAAGTCTGGAGGGTGAATCAGAAGAAGCAGAAGAAGGAGAAGGAGAAGGTGAAGTCTGGAGGGTGAATCAGAAGAAGTAGAAGAAGGAGAAGGAGAAGGTGAAGTCTGGAGGGTGAATCAGAAGAAGTAGAAGAAGGAGAAGGAGAAGGTGAAGTCAGGAGGGTGAAGCAGAAGAAACAGAAGAAGGAGAAGGAGAAGGTGAAGACTGGAGGGTGAATCAGAAGAAGTAGAAGAAGTAGAAGGAGAAGGTGAAGTCTGGAGGGTGAATCAGAAGAAGTAGAAGAAGGAGAAGGAGAAGGTGAAGTCTGGAGGGTGAATCAGAAGAAGCAGAAGAAGGAGAAGGAGAAGGTGAAGTCTGGAGGGTGAATCAGAAGAAGCAGAAGAAGGAGAAGGAGAAGATGAAGTCTGGAGGGTGAATCAGAAGAAGTAGAAGAAGGAGAAGGAGAAGGTGAAGTCTGGAGGGTGAAGCAGAAGTAGTAGAAGAAGGAGAAGGAGAAGGTGAAGTCTGGAGGGTGAATCAGAAGAAACAGAAGAAGGAGAAGGAGAAGGTGTAGTCTGGAGGGTGAATCAGAAGAAGTAGACGAAGGAGAAGGAGAAGGTGAAGTCTGGAGGGTGAATCAGGTGAAGCAGAAGAAGGAGATGGAGAAGGTGAAGTCTGGAGGGTGAATCAGAAGAAGTAGAAGAAGGAGAAGGAGAAGGTGAAGTCTGGAGGGTGAATCAGAAGAAGCAGAAGAAGGAGAAGGAGAAGGTGAAGTCTGGAGGGTGAATCAGAAGAAGCAGAAGAAGGAGAAGGAGAAGGTGAAGTCTGGAGGGTGATTCAGAAGAAGCAGAATAAGGAGAAGGAGAAGGTGAAGTGTGGAGGGTGAATCAGAAGAAGCAGAAGAAGGAGAAGGAGAAGGTGAAGTCTGGAGGGTGAATCAGAAGAAGTAGAAGAAGGAGAAGGAGAAGGTGAAGTCTGGAGGGTGAATCAGAAGAAGTAGAAGAAGGAGAAGGAGAAGGTGAAGTCAGGAGGGTGAATCAGAAGAAGCAGAAGAAGGAGAAGGAGAAGGTGAAGTCTGGAGGGTGAAGCAGAAGAAGTAGAAGAAGGAGAAGGAGAAGGTGAAGTCAGGAGGGTGAATCAGAAGATGTAGAAGAAGGAGAAGGAGAAGGTGAAGTCAGGAGGGTGAATCAGAAGAAGCAGAAGAAGGAGAAGGAGAAGGTGAAGTCTGGAGGGTGAATCAGAAGAATCAGAAGAAGGAGAAGGAGAAGGTGAAGTCTGGAGGGTGAATCAGAAGAAGCAGAAGAAAGAGAAGGAGAAGGTGAAGTCTGCAGGGTGAATCAGAAGAATTGGAAGAAGGAAAAGGAGAAGGTGAAGTCTGGAGGGTGAATCAGAAGAAGCAGAAGAAGGAGAAGGAGAAGGTGAAGTCTGGAGGGCGAATCAGAAGAAGTAGACGAAGGAGAAGGAGAAGGTGAAGTCTGGAGGGTGAATCAGAAGAAGCAGAAGAAGGAGATGGAGAAGGTGAAGTCTGGAGGGTGAATCAGAAGAAGTAGAAGAAGGAGAAGGAGAAGGTGAAGTCTGGAGGGTGAATCAGAAGAAGCAGAAGAAGGAGAAGGAGAAGGTGAAGTCTGGAGGGTGAATCAGAAGAAGCAGAAGAAGGAGAAGGAGAAGGTGAAGTCTGGAGGGTGATTCAGAAGAAGCAGAATAAGGAGAAGGAGAAGGTGAAATCTGGAGGGTGAATCAGAAGAAGCAGAAGAAGGAGAAGGAGAAGGTGAAGTCTGGAGGGTGAATCAGAAGAAGTCGAAGAAGGAGAAGGAGAAGATGAAGTCTGGAGGGTGAATCAGAAGAAGTAGAAGAAGGAGAAGGAGAAGGTGAAGTCTGGAGGGTGAATCAGAAGAAGTAGAAGAAGGAGAAGGAGAAGGTGAAGTCTGGAGGGTGAAGCAGAAGAAGGAGAAGAAGGAGAAGGAGAAGGTGAAGTCAGGAGGGTGAATCAGAAGATGTAGAAGAAGGAGAAGGAGAAGGTGAAGTCAGGAGGGTGAATCAGAAGAAGCAGAAGAAGGAGAAGGAGAAGGTGAAGTCTGGAGGGTGAATCAGAAGAAGTAGAAGAAGGAGAAGGAGAAGGTGAAGTCTGGAGGGTGAATCAGAAGAAGCAGAAGAAGGAGAAGGCGAAGGTGAAGTCTGGAGGGTGAATCAGAAGAAGCAGAAGAAGGAGAAGGAGAAGGTGAAGTCTGGAGGGTGAATCAGAAGAAGCAGAATAAGGAGAAGGAGAAGGTGAAGTCTGGAGGGTGAATCAGAAGAAGCAGAAGAAGGAGAAGGAGAAGGTGAAGTCTGGAGGGTGAATCAGAAGAAGTAGAAGAAGGAGAAGGAGAAGGTGAAGTCTGGAGGGTGAAGCAGAAGAAGTAGAAGAAGGAGAAGGAGAAGGTGAAGTCAGGAGGGTGAATCAGAAGAAGTAGAAGAAGGAGAAGGAGAAGGTGAAGTCAGGAGGGTGAATCAGAAGAAGGAGATAGAGAAGGTGAAGTCTGGAGGGTGAATCAGAAGAATCAGAAGAAGGAGAAGGAGAAGGTGAAGTCTGGAGGGTGAATCAGAAGAAGTAGAAGAAGGAGAAGGAGAAGGTGAAGTCTGGAGGGTGAAGCAGAAGAAGTAGAAGAAGGAGAAGGAGAAGGTGAAGTCAGGAGGGTGAATCAGAAGAAGTAGAAGAAGGAGAAGGAGAAGGTGAAGTCAGGAGGGTGAATCAGAAGAAGCAGAAGAAGGAGATAGAGAAGGTGAAGTCTGGAGGGTGAATCAGAAGAAGCAGAAGAAGGAGAAGGAGAAGATGAAGTCTGGAGGGTGAATCAGAAGAATTAGAAGAAGGAGAAGGAGAAGGTGAGGTCTGGAGGGTGAATCAGAAGAAGTAGAAGAAGGAGAAGGAGAAGGCGAAGTCTGCAGGGTGAATCAGAAGAAGCAGAAGAAGGAGAAGGAGAAGGTGAAGTCTGGAGGGTGAATCAGAAGAAGCAGAAGAAGGAGAAGGAGAAGATGAAGTCTGGAGGGTGAATCAGAAGAATTAGAAGAAGGAGAAGGAGAAGGTGAAGTCTGGAGGGTGAATCAGAAGAAGTAGAAGAAGGAGAAGGAGAAGGTGAATTCTGGAGGGTGAATCAGAAGAAGCAGAAGAAGGAGAAGGAGAAGGTGAAGTCCGGAGGGAGAAGCAGAAGAAGTAGAAGAAGGAGAAGGAGAAGGTGAAGTCTGGAGGGTGAATCAGAAGAAGTAGAAGAAGGGGAAGGAGAAGGTGAAGTCTGGAGGGTGAATCAGAAGAAGTAGAAGAAGGAGAAGGAGAAGGTGTAGTCTGGAGGGTGAATCAGAAGAAGTAGACGAAGGAGAAGGAGAAGGTGAAGTCTGGAGGGTGAATCAGAAGAAGCAAAAGAAGGAGAAGGAGAAGGTGAAGTCTGGAGGGTGAATCAGAAGAAGTAGAAGAAGGAGAAGGAGAAGGTGAAGTCTGGAGGGTGAATGAGAAGAAGCAGAATAAGGAGAAGGAGAAGGTGAAGTCTGGAGGGTGAATCGGAAGAAGCAGAAGAAGGAGAAGGAGAAGGTGAAGTCTGGAGGGAGAATCAGAAGAATCAGAAGAAGGAGAAGGAGAAGGTGAAGTCTGGAGGGTGAATCAGAAGAAGCAGAGGAAGGAGAAGGAGAAGGTGAAGTCTGGAGGGTGAATCAGAAGAAGCAGAATAAGGAGAAGGAGAAGGTGAAGTCTGGAGGGTGAATCAGAAGAAGCAGAAGAAGGAGAAGGAGAAGGTGAAGTCTGGAGGGTGAATCAGAAGAAGCAGAATAAGGAGAAGGAGAAGGTGAAGTCTGGAGGGTGAATCAGAAGAAGCAGAAGAAGGAGAAGGAGAAGGTGAAGTCAGGAGGGTGAATCAGAAGAAGTAGAAGAAGGAGAAGGAGAAGGTGAAGTCTGGAGGGTGAATCAGAAGAAGTAGAAGAAGGAGAAGGAGAAGGTGAAGTCTGGAGGGTGAAGCAGAAGAAGGAGAAGAAGGAGAAGGAGAAGGTGAAGTCAGGAGGGTGAATCAGAAGATGTAGAAGAAGGAGAAGGAGAAGGTGAAGTCAGGAGGGTGAATCAGAAGAAGCAGAAGAAGGAGAAGGAGAAGGTGAAGTCTGGAGGGTGAATCAGAAGAAGTAGAAGAAGGAGAAGGAGAAGGTGAAGTCTGGAGGGTGAATCAGAAGAAGCAGAAGAAGGAGAAGGCGAAGGTGAAGTCTGGAGGGTGAATCAGAAGAAGCAGAAGAAGGAGAAGGAGAAGGTGAAGTCTGGAGGGTGAATCAGAAGAAGCAGAATAAGGAGAAGGAGAAGGTGAAGTCTGGAGGGTGAATCAGAAGAAGCAGAAGAAGGAGAAGGAGAAGGTGAAGTCTGGAGGGTGAATCAGAAGAAGTAGAAGAAGGAGAAGGAGAAGGTGAAGTCTGGAGGGTGAAGCAGAAGAAGTAGAAGAAGGAGAAGGAGAAGGTGAAGTCAGGAGGGTGAATCAGAAGAAGTAGAAGAAGGAGAAGGAGAAGGTGAAGTCAGGAGGGTGAATCAGAAGAAGGAGATAGAGAAGGTGAAGTCTGGAGGGTGAATCAGAAGAATCAGAAGAAGGAGAAGGAGAAGGTGAAGTCTGGAGGGTGAATCAGAAGAAGTAGAAGAAGGAGAAGGAGAAGGTGAAGTCTGGAGGGTGAAGCAGAAGAAGTAGAAGAAGGAGAAGGAGAAGGTGAAGTCAGGAGGGTGAATCAGAAGAAGTAGAAGAAGGAGAAGGAGAAGGTGAAGTCAGGAGGGTGAATCAGAAGAAGCAGAAGAAGGAGATAGAGAAGGTGAAGTCTGGAGGGTGAATCAGAAGAAGCAGAAGAAGGAGAAGGAGAAGATGAAGTCTGGAGGGTGAATCAGAAGAATTAGAAGAAGGAGAAGGAGAAGGTGAGGTCTGGAGGGTGAATCAGAAGAAGTAGAAGAAGGAGAAGGAGAAGGCGAAGTCTGCAGGGTGAATCAGAAGAAGCAGAAGAAGGAGAAGGAGAAGGTGAAGTCTGGAGGGTGAATCAGAAGAAGCAGAAGAAGGAGAAGGAGAAGATGAAGTCTGGAGGGTGAATCAGAAGAATTAGAAGAAGGAGAAGGAGAAGGTGAAGTCTGGAGGGTGAATCAGAAGAAGTAGAAGAAGGAGAAGGAGAAGGTGAATTCTGGAGGGTGAATCAGAAGAAGCAGAAGAAGGAGAAGGAGAAGGTGAAGTCCGGAGGGAGAAGCAGAAGAAGTAGAAGAAGGAGAAGGAGAAGGTGAAGTCTGGAGGGTGAATCAGAAGAAGTAGAAGAAGGGGAAGGAGAAGGTGAAGTCTGGAGGGTGAATCAGAAGAAGTAGAAGAAGGAGAAGGAGAAGGTGTAGTCTGGAGGGTGAATCAGAAGAAGTAGACGAAGGAGAAGGAGAAGGTGAAGTCTGGAGGGTGAATCAGAAGAAGCAAAAGAAGGAGAAGGAGAAGGTGAAGTCTGGAGGGTGAATCAGAAGAAGTAGAAGAAGGAGAAGGAGAAGGTGAAGTCTGGAGGGTGAATGAGAAGAAGCAGAATAAGGAGAAGGAGAAGGTGAAGTCTGGAGGGTGAATCGGAAGAAGCAGAAGAAGGAGAAGGAGAAGGTGAAGTCTGGAGGGAGAATCAGAAGAATCAGAAGAAGGAGAAGGAGAAGGTGAAGTCTGGAGGGTGAATCAGAAGAAGCAGAGGAAGGAGAAGGAGAAGGTGAAGTCTGGAGGGTGAATCAGAAGAAGCAGAATAAGGAGAAGGAGAAGGTGAAGTCTGGAGGGTGAATCAGAAGAAGCAGAATAAGGAGAAGGAGAAGGTGAAGTCTGGAGGGTGAATCAGAAGAAGCAGAAGAAGGAGAAGGAGAAGGTGAAGTCTGGAGGGTGAATCAGAAGAAGTAGAAGAAGGAGAAGGAGAAGGTGAAGTCTGGAGGGTGAATCAGAAGAAGTAGAAGAAGGAGAAGGAGAAGGTGAAGTCAGGAGGGTGAAGCAGAAGAAACAGAAGAAGGAGAAGGAGAAGGTGAAGACTGGAGGGTGAATCAGAAGAAGTAGAAGAAGTAGAAGGAGAAGGTGAAGTCTGGAGGGTGAATCAGAAGAAGTAGAAGAAGGAGAAGGAGAAGGTGAAGTCTGGAGGGTGAATCAGAAGAAGCAGAAGAAGGAGAAGGAGAAGGTGAAGTCTGGAGGGTGAATCAGAAGAAGCAGAAGAAGGAGAAGGAGAAGATGAAGTCTGGAGGGTGAATCAGAAGAAGTAGAAGAAGGAGAAGGAGAAGGTGAAGTCTGGAGGGTGAAGCAGAAGTAGTAGAAGAAGGAGAAGGAGAAGGTGAAGTCTGGAGGGTGAATCAGAAGAAACAGAAGAAGGAGAAGGAGAAGGTGAAGTCTGGAGGGTGAATCAGAAGAAGTAGAAGAAGGAGAAGGAGAAGGTGTAGTCTGGAGGGTGAATCAGAAGAAGTAGACGAAGGAGAAGGAGAAGGTGAAGTCTGGAGGGTGAATCAGATGAAGCAGAAGAAGGAGATGGAGAAGGTGAAGTCTGGAGGGTGAATCTGAAGAAGTAGAAGAAGGAGAAGGAGAAGGTGAAGTCTGGAGGGTGAATCAGAAGAAGCAGAAGAAGGAGAAGGAGAAGGTGAAGTCTGGAGGGTGAATCAGAAGAAGCAGAAGAAGGAGAAGGAGAAGGTAAAGTCTGGAGGGTGATTCAGAAGAAGCAGAATAAGGAGAAGGAGAAGGTGAAGTCTGGAGGGTGAATCAGAAGAAGCAGAAGAAGGAGAAGGAGAAGGTGAAGTCTGGAGGGTGAATCAGAAGAAGTAGAAGAAGGAGAAGGAGAAGGTGAAGTCTGGAGGGTGAATCAGAAGAAGTAGACGAAGGAGAAGGAGAAGGTGAAGTCTGGAGGGTGAATCAGAAGAAGTCGAAGAAGGAGAAGGAGAAGATGAAGTCAGGAGGGTGAATCAGAAGAAGCAGAAGAAGGAGAAGGAGAAGGTGAAGTCTGGAGGGTGAATCAGAAGAAGTAGAAGAAGGAGAAGGAGAAGGTGAAGTCTGGAGGGTGAATCAGAAGAAGCAGAAGAAGGAGAAGGCGAAGGTGAAGTCTGGAGGGTGAATCAGAAGAAGCAGAAGAAGGAGAAGGAGAAGGTGAAGTCTGGAGGGTGAATCAGAAGAAGCAGAATAAGGAGAAGGAGAAGGTGAAGTCTGGAGGGTGAATCAGAAGAAGCAGAAGAAGGAGAAGGAGAAGGTGAAGTCTGGAGGGTGAATCAGAAGAAGTAGAAGAAGGAGAAGGAGAAGGTGAAGTCTGGAGGGTGAAGCAGAAGAAGTAGAAGAAGGAGAAGGAGAAGGTGAAGTCAGGAGGGTGAATCAGAAGAAGTAGAAGAAGGAGAAGGAGAAGTTGAAGTCAGGAGGGTGAATCAGAAGAAGCAGAAGAAGGAGATAGAGAAGGTGAAGTCTGGAGGGTGAATCAGAAGAATCAGAAGAAGGAGAAGGAGAAGGTGAAGTCTGGAGGGTGAAGCAGAAGAAGCAGATTAAAGAGAAGGAGAAGGTGAAGTCTGGAGGGTGAAGCAGAATAAACAGAAGAAGGAGAAGGAGAAGGTGAAGACTGGAGGGTGAATCAGAAGAAGTAGAAGAAGGAGAAGGAGAAGGTGAAGTCTGGAGGGTGAATCAGAAGAAGTAGAAGAAGGAGAAGGAGAAGGTGAAGTCTGGAGGGTGAATCAGAAGAAGCAGAAGAAGGAGAAGGAGAAGGTGAAGTCTGGAGGGTGAATCAGAAGAAGCAGAAGAAGGAGAAGGAGAAGATGAAGTCTGGAGGGTGAATCAGAAGAAGTAGAAGAAGGAGAAGGAGAAGGTGAAGTCTGGAGGGTGAAGCAGAAGAAGTAGAAGAAGGAGAAGGAGAAGGTGAAGTCAGGAGGGTGAATCAGAAGATGTAGAAGAAGGAGAAGGAGAAGGTGAAGTCAGGAGGGTGAATCAGAAGAAGCAGAAGAAGGAGAAGGAGAAGGTGAAGTCTGGAGGGTGAATCAGAAGAAGTAGAAGAAGGAGAAGGAGAAGGTGAAGTCTGGAGGGTGAATCAGAAGAAGAAGAAGAAGGAGAAGGAGAAGGTGAAGTCTGGAGGGTGAATCAGAAGAAGTAGAAGAAGGAGAAGGAGAAGGTGAAGTCTGGAGGGTGAAGCAGAAGAAGTAGAAGAAGGAGAAGGAGAAGGTGAAGTCAGGAGGGTGAATCAGAAGAAGTAGAAGAAGGAGAAGGAGAAGGTGAAGTCAGGAGGGTGAATCAGAAGAAGCAGAAGAAGGAGAAGGAGAAGGTGAAGTCTGGAGGGTGAATCAGAAGAAGCAGAATAAGGAGAAGTAGAAGGGGAAGTCTGGAGGGTGAATCAGAAGAAGCAGAATAAGGAGAAGGAGAAGGTGAAGTCTGGAGGGTGAATCAGAAGAAGCAGAAGAAGGAGAAGGAGAAGATGAAGTCTGGAGGGTGAATCAGAAGAAGTAGAAGAAGGAGAAGGAGAAGGTGAAGTCTGGAGGGTGAAGCAGAAGAAGTAGAAGAAGGAGAAGGAGAAGGTGAAGTCAGGAGGGTGAATCAGAAGAAGTAGAAGAAGGAGAAGGAGAAGGTGAAGTCAGGAGGGTGAATCAGAAGAAGCAGAAGAAGGAGAAGGAGAAGGTGAAGTCTGGAGGGTGAATCAGAAGAATCAGAAGAAGGAGAAGGAGAAGGTGAAGTCTGGAGGGTGAATCAGAAGAAGCAGAAGAAAGAGAAGGAGAAGGTGAAGTCTGGAGGGTGAAGCAGAAGAAACAGAAGAAGGAGAAGGAGAAGGTGAAGACTGGAGGATGAATCAGAAGAAGTGGAAGAAGGAGAAGGAGAAGGTGAAGTATGGAGGGTGAATCAGAAGAAGTAGAAGAAGGAGAAGGAGAAGGTGAAGTCTGGAGGGTGAATCAGAAGAAGCAGAAGAAGGAGAAGGAGAAGGTGAAGTCTGGAGGGTGAATCAGAAGAAGCAGAAGAAGGAGAAGGAGAAGATGAAGTCTGGAGGGTGAATCAGAAGAAGTAGAAGAAGGAGAAGGAGAAGGTGAAGTCTGGAGGGTGAATCAGAAGTAGTAGAAGAAGGAGAAGGAGAAGGTGAAGTCTGGACGGTGTATCAGAAGAAACAGAAGAAGGAGAAGGAGATGGTGAAGTCTGGAGGGTGAATCAGAAGAAGTAGAAGAAGGAGAAGGAGAAGGTGTAGTCTGGAGGGTGAATCAGAAGAAGTAGACGAAGGAGAAGCAGAAGGTGAAGTCTGGAGGGTGAATTAGAAGAAGCAGAAGAAGGAGAAGGAGATGGTGAAGTCTGGAGGGTGAATCAGAAGAAGTAGAAGAAGGAGAAGGAGTAGGTGAAGTCTGGAGGGTGAATCAGAAGAAGTAGAAGAAGGAGAAGGAGAAGGTGAAGTCTGGAGGGTGAATCAGAAGAAGTAGAAGAAGGAGAAGGAGAAGGTGAAGTCTGGAGGGTGAATCAGAAGAAGCAGAAGAAGGAGAAGGAGAAGGTGAAGTCTGGAGGGTGAATCAGAAGAAGCAGAAGAAGGAGAAGGAGAAGGAGAAGTCTGGAGGGTGAATCAGAAGAAGCAGAATAAGGAGAAGGAGAAGGTGAAGTCTGGAGGGTGAATCAGAAGAAGCAGAAGAAGGAGAAGGAGAAGGTGAAGTCTGGAGGGTGAATCAGAAGAAGTAGAAGAAGGAGAAGGAGAAGGTGAAGTCTGGAGGGTGAATCAGAAGAAGTAGAAGAAGGAGAAGGAGAAGGTGAAGTCTGGAGGTTGAATCAGAAGAAGTAGAAGAAGGAGAAGGAGAAGGTGAAGTCTGGAGGGTGAAGCAGAAGAAGTAGAAGAAGGAGAAGGAGAAGGTGAAGTCAGGAGGGTGAATCAGAAGAAGTTGAAGAAGGAGAAGGAGAAGGTGAAGTCAGGAGGGTGAATCAGAAGAAGCAGAAGAAGGAGAAGGAGAAGGTGAAGTCTGGAGGGTGAATCAGAAGAATCAGAAGAAGGAGAAGGAGAAGGTGAAGTCTGGAGGGTGAATCAGAAGAAGCAGAAGAAAGAGAAGGAGATGGTGAAGTCTGGAGGGTGAAGCAGAAGAAGTAGAAGAAGGAGAAGGAGAAGGTGAAAACTGGAGGATGAATCAGAAGAAGTGGAAGAAGGAGAAGGAGAAGGTGAAGTATGGAGGGTGAATCAGAAGAAGTAGAAGAAGGAGAAGGAGAAGGTGAAGTCTGGAGGGTGAATCAGAAGAAGCAGAAGAAGGAGAAGGAGAAGGTGAAGTCTGGAGGGTGAATCAGAAGAAGCAGAAGAAGGAGAAGGAGAAGATGAAGTCTGGAGGGTGAATCAGAAGAAGTAGAAGAAGGAGAAGGAGAAGGTGAAGTCTGGAGGGTGAATCAGAAGTAGTAGAAGAACGAGAAGGAGAAGGTGAAGTCTGGACGGTGTATCAGAAGAAACAGAAGAAGGAGAAGGAGAAGGTGAAGTCTGGAGGGTGAATCAGAAGAAGTAGAAGAAGGAGAAGGAGAAGGTGTAGTCTGGAGGGTGAATCAGAAGAAGTAGACGAAGGAGAAGCAGAAGGTGAAGTCTGGAGGGTGAATTAGAAGAAGCAGAAGAAGGAGAAGGAAAAGGTGAAGTCTGGAGGGTTAATCAGAAGAAGTAGAAGAAGGAGAAGGAGAAGGTGAAGTCTGGAGGGTGAATCAGAAGAAGCAGAAGAAGGAGAAGGAGAAGTTGAAGTCTGGAGGCTGAATCGGAAGAAGTAGAAGAAGGAGAAGGAGAAGATGTAGTCTGGAGGGTGAATCAGAAGAAGTAGACGAAGGAGAAGTAGAAGGTGAAGTCTGGAGGGTGAATCAGAAGAAGCAGAATAAGGAGAAGGAGAAGGTGAAGTCTGGAGGGTGAATGAGAAGAAGTAGAAGAAGGAGAAGGAGAAGGTGAAGTCTGGAGGGTGAATCAGAAGAAGCAGAAGAAGGAGAAGGAGAAAGTGAAGTCTGGAGGGTGAATCAGAAGAAGCAGAAGAAGGAGAAGGAGAAGGTGAAGTATGGAGGGTGAATCAGAAGAAGCAGAAGAAGTAGAAGGAGAAGGTGAAGTCTGGAGGGTGAATCAGAAGAAGTAGAAGAAGGAGAAGGAGAAGGTGAAGTCTGGAGGGTGAATCAGAAAAAGCAGAAGAAGGAGAAGGAGAAGGTGAAGTCAGGAGGGTGAATCAGAAGAAGCAGAAGAAGGAGAAGGAGAAGGTGAAGTCTGGAGGGTGAATCAGAAGAAGCAGAAGAAGGAGAAGGAGGAGGTGAAGACTGGAGGGTGAATCAGAAGAAGTAGATGAAGGAGAAGGAGAAGGTGAAGTCTGGAGGGTGAATAAGAAGAAGTAGAAGAAGGAGAAGGAGAAGGCGAAGTCTGTAGGGTGAATCAGAAGAAGCAGAAGAAGGAGAAGGAGAAGGTGAAGTCTGGAGAGTGAATCAGAAGAAGCAGAAGAAGGAGAAGGAGAAGATGAAGTCTGGAGGGTGAATCAGAAGAATTAGAAGAAGGAGAAGGAGAAGGTGTGGTCTGGAGGGTGAATCAGAAGAAGTAGAAGAAGGAGAAGGAGAAGGCGAAGTCTGGAGGGTGAATCAGAAGAAGCAGAGGAAGGAGAAGGAGAAGGTGAAGTCTGGAGGGTGAATCAGAAGAAGCAGAAGAAGGAGAAGGAGAAGATGAAGTCTGGAGGGTGAATCAGAAGAATTAGAAGAAGGAGAAGGAGAAGGTGAAGTCTGGAGGGTGAATCAGAAGAAGTAGAAGATGGAGAAGGAGAAGGTGAATTCTGGAGGGTGAATCAGAAGAAGCAGAAGAAGGAGAAGGAGAAGGTGAAGTCCGGAGGGAGAAGCAGAAGAAGTAGAAGAAGGAGAAGGAGAAGGTGATGTCTGGAGGGTGAATCAGAAGAAGTAGAAGAAGGGGAAGGAGAAGGTGAAGTCTGGAGGGTGAATCAGAAGAAGTAGAAGAAGGAGAAGGAGAAGGTGTAGTCTGGAGGGTGAATCAGAAGAAGTAGACGAAGGAGAAGGAGAAGGTGAAGTCTGGAGGGTGAATCAGAAGAAGCAAAAGAAGGAGAAGGAGAAGGTGAAGTCTGGAGGGTGAATCAGAAGAAGTAGAAGAAGGAGAAGGAGAAGGTGAAGTCTGGAGGGTGAATGAGAAGAAGCAGAATAAGGAGAAGGAGAAGGTGAAGTCTGGAGGGTGAATCGGAAGAAGCAGAAGAAGGAGAAGGAGAAGGTGAAGTCTGGAGGGTGAATCAGAAGAATCAGAAGAAGGAGAAGGAGAAGGTGAAGTCTGGAGGGTGAATCAGAAGAAGCAGAGGAAGGAGAAGGAGAAGGTGAAGTCTGGAGGGTGAATCAGAAGAAGCAGAATAAGGAGAAGGAGAAGGTGAAGTCTGGAGGGTGAATCAGAAGAAGCAGAATAAGGAGAAGGAGAAGGTGAAGTCTGGAGGGTGAATCAGAAGAAGCAGAAGAAGGAGAAGGAGAAGGTGAAGTCTGGAGGGTGAATCAGAAGAAGTAGAAGAAGGAGAAGGAGAAGGTGAAGTCTGGAGGGTGAATCAGAAGAAGTAGAAGAAGGAG